>NC_090934.1:886911978-887215009 GCF_040938575.1 Ambystoma mexicanum | reverse complement strand
ATTGGAAGGAAACACGCCGAACGCAGCCATAACAAGAACAAATCTGTAAGAGAAAAATCCTTATACCTCACACCTTACCTGTCGACAAGCACGGAACACTGACACCTCAACTCGGAAGCCTCGAGACATTGCAAAGATTTTCCCGAAACACCTGGGAAAAAGATGAGAGAGTGGGAGGGTTCCAACCCCATTACCCGTTACATCACAAGAACAGAGGGGCACCACCAATTTCCACTACATCCCACACAATACGGCAAAGCCCCGACAACCAACAATGCTACCTCCAACCCAACAATCTGACTCAATGAAGAAGCCATCGCTGATCTTCATCCGAGCAGCATCACAGCAGAACTACCACGACTGATCAGCCCTGTTATCAACCTACTGGACCGCTTCAATGAAGAAGCAGCCGTCGCCGTTCTTCATCCTACCAATCCTGCCAACATCAATGCGGAAACACCACGACCAGACAACTACAAACTTGAACAACGAATAACCTCAAAACAATATCACACCCAGAGAATCCACTGTAACTTAATAAATGCAAGGTCAATGTCCAAGCATTCAACTGAAATGTACGACCTCCTATCAGAAGGAGGCATAGACATCCTATTTGTAACCGAAACATGGCTAGATGACAACTACAAGATCACCTTCAACAACTGCCTGCCTGAAGACTTCAAATGCATCCAAGCAAACAGGAAATCCAAAAGAGGGGGGGGGACTAGCGATCATCCACAAGGAGCAACTGGCCATCAAAATGGAAGATCCACTAAACATCGATAAATGCGAATCCTTAGTACTACGGCTATCAGTAAACCCCAAAACTAACCTGAAATTCATACTGATATACAGACCACCAACCTTTGACGCGACTTTCATAGATGCATTCACGGAGGCAATCACCATCCTAGCCATCAAGTACAATCATCTGATCATCCTCGGAGACTTCAACATCTGATTCGACGAAGAAACCACAACCACACAAAAATCCTTAACCGCCCAACTAGCAGCCATGAACATAAAACAACTAGTCAAAGGAGCAACACACTCAGTAGGGCACACACTTGACACAATCTTCGCCAACAAGGATCTCATCACCACAGCACCCCCAATTCAAATACTCTGGAGCGACCACCTCATCATTCCATTCATAATCACAACGGCCGCTCCAATAAAAAAGCAACAAAAGCAGAAGCCTGTTGCCCCGTGATTGGTTGCCTGCTGCATCTTAACCAATAGGGGTGCACCGGCAGGCGAAACCGGCCCCCGACGAAGGCAAAGACAAAGGCTCCCCCCCTGACTGAGCCTGTATGTCTTTCTTGGCTTCATGAGGTCGAGCAGGAGCACCCTCTTCCACCAGCTGCAGGAGCAGCTCCATGCTGCCTCAAGCCCTGCCTGATCATAGGTAAGCCTGGAGGCTACACCTTTTGTATTTAGGCATCTCCGCCTCATCACTTTGAAAATCGGCTGATTTATTTTGTAATTTAAGGCCCTCCGCTTGTGTAGCCTTACCAAGCATATCAGCCCTCTGTGCTGCATGGACACTAAAAACGAAGTCCACAACACCTAGATTTGGTAATGCAAAAACACGAGGTTTTTGCCTTTTAAAGATGGCCGCCGGCGCTTCCTCTCACTCACTTTGCTTTGTTGTGAAGCCTCAGAAGCCTGTTGCCCCGTGATTGGTTGCATGCTGCATCTTAACCAATTGGGGTGCACCGGCAGGTGAAGCCGGCCCCCGATGAAGGCAACAGACAAAGGCTCCCCTCCTGACTGAGCCTGACCGAGCTTGGTCGTGCTCGAGTGCACTTGCTGTGCTGCCTCAGAACACCACAGTGAGATTCCTGAACTATGTCCCTCTGAAACGCCACCCGCACACTAACTCATCGCTGTAACTTTAGTGGTTAACCCACGTAAATACAGCCTCCTGCACGCCTCTTTGTTACTGACTTGTTATCCCTGCCTATCACAGTGCGCCCACGGCAGCCGACTTGTACCATCACCATCAGTCCACCAATTTACTCTGCGCACTCTTATATGAACGCCTGCATAGCTTTAAGCCTCTGACCACTGGCTGTGCCTGCTATGGTAATGATTACTAATGCACTTGCAATTGTAAATGTATGCTTCCCGCTGATGTTTACTCTCTAAACTCTCTGCCACTACTGCATGCCTCCTCAGTCCCCCACCCATTAACATAAGACTGCAATTCTCTCATCATTGCCTGTGTCTAATGCCTGTACGACCTGTTTTATTTTTCATAATTGTTCGCACTTCTACGCACGTTACCTGTGTTGACTTACACTACTACTCCTGCCTCTATGCCCACCCTGACTCTAGTTGTTATTATCCCATCTCAACTCAGTCTAGATTCTAGATATTGTACATGACATGTTGTCCTATCGCTTTCTGATTTTTGGTTGCTCATGATGTATGCCTACTCTGTCCTAGAGCTCCACTATTGCCTGCTAGCCATACGTTCCTAGACTATTTCCATGTGCCATCCATGTATAAAGGTTAGCTCCCTTATAGTGCCTACTGATGTTCTGCCATTACAGGTGCACGAGTTTCACCTCACAAGGGCATTAAGACAGCATCTATACTCCCTCACTCACCTGACTGAGGTCAGTACTGCTCCCTGCGCTACATCCTCTGCCTCGCCATTGCACAGTCTGAGAGCTAAATTCTGCATCTGCCTAGTCCAAGTATCTCGCCTAAGCACCAGTTTATCTATCCCTTATGAATACACCTGCAACTACTACTTAGCATGTCTCCTCTGTTGATCAGCCTGTCTGTCTGCTTCCTGCTCCTTATAAATAATATAGCACTGTTCAGTATGCCACCTCACCATCCCATCACTATGTATTCGACCATACCTAACATTAAATCAACTAGCAGTTCACCTTTTGTCATATATGACCCTCATCTAGTGCCACCTACTAATTCCCCCTGCCCTACCATAGACAGGAATTTAAGACTCAGAGCCAGACTAGCTAAAATCTACGAGCTACTCGCCTGTTCTCTGCCTACTGCACAGAGACTAAGATCCATCACTTTCAGCCTAAATACTCCTAAACCTAGCTCACCTAATAACTCCCACCCTAAACCCCCACACAACGCCACTAATCAGAGCAGTACCAAAAGATCACAGGAATTCCATCCCACTACAACGGCCACAACCACAGTGAGCCCCCAAATTAAGGGAGCCCTGATTAATGCCAGATCGTTAGTAGCGCATACAACAGAAATTGCAGATCTGATTCTTAAAGAAGACCTTGACCTCCTTGCCATCACGGAGACATGGCTTCATCCGGCAGCAGGCCCTATGCTCATGCTTGCAGTCCCTGAAAATTATTCTATCTTGAGACAAGACCGACCCAACTCTAGAGGAGGAGGTGTGGCCATTATCTATAAATGTAGTCTTACTATGAGATCAGCTACCACCATTAATGTCCCCTCTTGCGAACTACTTTCAGTTAAAGTTCCCCTCAATAATGCCCAAACCCTCAACATCCATGTGATCTATCGCCATCTATATGTGCCCAATAGGCACATTTGATGAGGGCATTAATACCATCCTATCCACCAACCTTAAAAACTCCACTCAAGTACTCACCCTTGGAGACTTCAACATGGGTTTCAATGACCCGGGAGACCAATTTACCATTACTATGGTCAATACTCTTACAGAATTAGGGTTTACCCAAAGAAGTATGGAACCCACCCATACCAAAGGTAGAATACTCGATTGGGTAGCCGACTACAATTGTCAAGCTAACATTACCGACATTTCCCCACTTGCCTGGACTGACCATCATTTGGTATCGTTCTCACTCTCCACCACCAGACCCCCACCTTTGCCGACCAGTAAGGCACCACCCACTCTCACGAGAAACAAAAAGAGTATTACTGTGGAGCGACTTCTCCCGAATTTACTCCCTACACTTAACACACTCCCTGACAATTTGGATCCTGAGAATTTGGTCGAGGAATACAATAAAATTATGTCCACTTCATTGGATCTAATTGCCCCCCTCAAACCTAGACCAAGCAAGCCTAAAATGCACCTGAACAAATGGTATATACCATTCCTTAAAAACTTAAGACAGCAAAAGAGAAACTGTGAGGCTACTTGGAAAAAAGCCCCTTCAGTAGCCAATAAAATCAAACTCAACAAACTAGCGGCCCTGTACAAAAAAGAAATCGTCCTAGCCAAACGCACTTCCTTCCACTCCCGTATCTCCCAGGCCAAATCTAACATGAAGGAATTATTCTCCATCCTTAAAGAAGTAGAAACCCCCATAGCACCAATAGATAACTGCATTAAAGATAAGAATTGGTGTTCAGAAATCCAAAATGCTCTAGCCAACAAGATTGCTACACTACAAAACAAAATCTCCTGTAAAAAAGCCTCCTTGAACAATCCCCACCTGTCCAAACCACCTGAAAAGCCAACCTTTAGGGAAACTACCCGCTTCAACTTCTCCAAAGTGACCATACTCGAAGTTGAAAAAATCATCCTGTCTTTGAAACCCTCTAACTGTCAGGGAGACCTGTGCCCAGCAAGGCTTATTAAAGATACGGCCCGAGACCTCTCCCCCTTCATCAGGAGGTTAATCAATGCTTCCTTTTCCACCGGTTCCATCCCCACCAATCTAAAACAATCTTGGGTACGACCTCTTCTGAAAAAACCTACACTCAACCCAGCCATTCCCACAAATTATAGACCCATAACGACTGTACCATTCCTTCTAAAAATTCTAGACAAGGTCGCTTATGTACAAATACAGAAGCACTTGGAAGAACATCACCTACTAGGAGCCAGACAGTCAGGCTTCCGTCCTCAACATGGGACTGAGACGGCTCTTATTGACCTTAAAACACAGATTGACATGCTCAGAGACTATGGCCAAGCCGCCTCCTTACTCCTCCTCCTCGACCTCTCTGCAGCATTCGACTTGGTTGACCACTCTGTCCTATGCACACACCTACACACATCAGTTTACTTCTCCGCCGAGGCCATTACATGTATTAGATAATTCCTTAACGGAAGAACCATGAAGGTCTTTTCGCCCACATATGCAGCAGACCCCATACCTATCACCTGTGGTGTACCACAGGGATCCTGTGTCTCCCCCACACTGTACAATATATTTACCAAGCCCCTTTTTCGATGATCTGGATCATCTCGGTATCACCTACACTAACTATGCAGATGATACCCAGATCCTCCTTCCGCTTTCTGGAGATTATGGAAAGGATTTGGCCTTGGTGAATAGAGTGTACATCATCATCCAGGCATGGATGGCCACACATGGACTATGCCTGAATGATGATAAAACTGAACTCATCACCTTGGGTACTACTGCCAGCCTAAAGAAACTAAGCCCTGCCTATTCATCATTCTTGATCGATGGCAACAGCATCAGGGTGGGTCATGAAGTTAAAACTTTGGGATTCTATTTGGACTCTAACTTCTAATTCAATAGACAGGTAAACTCACTAGCCTCTTCCATGGCTTATACGTGCAAATTGATCCGCACAGCCAAACCCTTTCTATCTGACACTAGTTGCCTGACCCTTGCCAGAGCCCTCATATTGTCCCGTCTGGACTACTGCAACGCTCTCTATCTTGGATCCTCCAAAGCCACCACTAACAAACTACAAATTCTCCAGAATAACGCTCTTAGAGCAGCACTGGGCATCTCCAGAATAGATCATATTTCAGTATACAGCCAACAGAACAACTGGATCCCCATAAAAGACAAAATTCTCTTAAAAACAGCTTCACTCACCCACAAGGCCCTCAACAACGCTGCTCCCATTTACCAGACCAACCGATTTCATAGACAGACCTCCCTCAGACCTACAAGAACAGCATATAGAGGCTGCCTCTCCGTTCCCAACTACAAACGCTCCACTATAGGGGGCAACAGCTTCCCAGTGAAAGCAGCCAAACTGTGGAACTCCCTACCACCAACTCTCAGAATGGACTTACCTTACCAAAACTTACGATCCAAGATTATCTCATGGTTGAAGACGTAAGCCCTCCAACATACTGAGTCCCTAAGTCCTGCATACTCCTGCCTTTTGCACATACTGTGCTCACCTGTGCCAACTCGTATATATGTATATAATCCTTGCTTTATAACTTTGATCTTGTGTATGTATATTCGGTATTGATGTAACAAAGCTTCGCAAATTCTTGTAACTGCTGCGCCCCGTTACCTTAGGGTATTCTGGCGCATTACAAATAATAAACAAACAAACAATAAAAACCACCGATCATGATGAAAAGAAATTGGAGAAACATAAAAAACTCCAACCTAACGGAGCTTCTAGAACTCAGCAAACCACAAGCATCAACCATGGAAGAAGCAGACCTAGACAAAAAGTTGCCCTATTCCAACCAAACATATGTACCCACTTTCAAAAGAAGCAAAGCCGGAGGGTCCAGCTTCCAACACCTAGCACCCAAAAATTGGAACGCACTCCCCACTGCCTTAAGAAGCGAAAAATCATACCATGCCTTCCGTAGACTACTCAAAACCACGCTGTTCCACTAACCCCGCCTCACCTGTATTCTCACCACTGTAATTATGGAAATAACAGCAAATGTATGAAAAAACGCGTCTATGCTAATCTGTATATCTGTATACTCACCATGTATGCCTGTAACAAGTAAGAATTCTTAGCGCCACGATGCCCCCGGGCAGATGTGCGCTCTACAAATCCAAATAAATAAAATAAATAAATAAAAATACCTGGATCGCAACAACTCTAGACGACATCGCCAAAGAAAAGCCCTTTGCCCCATCACGTAAGAAAACAACCGCAAAATGGTTCATCCCACTACTCAATGCCATGAAAAGAAAAAACGAAAACTAGAATCTGAATGGAGGACCAACAACACCACTGCAAACAAATTGAAATTCCTGCAACAGATCCACTCATATAAAAAGGAAATACAAAAATCGAAGAGGAAACATTACGACAACCGAATCTTCAGAGCACCCAACGCCCAAAAAGAACTCTTCAAAATCATAAACAAAATAAAAAACCCACCGGGCCACAACAACACACCAATCTCATCGATGAAACTTTGCGATGACCTAGGTAACAACAGGTAAAGTACCACAGGCCTTCAAATCAGCTTACATTAAGCCGCTACTCAAAGACACAACAGGAAACGTAGAGGACTTATCCAACTACAGACCCATCTCCAACATACCCTACATAGCCAAACTACTAGAAACGTATGTCTACAAAATAACCCAAGAATGCATAGAAGAGCACTATCTACTAGACCAGGCACAAGTTGGTTTCAGACCAATGAGAGGAACAGAATCAGCTCTCCTCTCAATATGGGACGACCTAAAAACGAATGCAGACTCAGACAACAGCACCGCCCTGATTCTCCTTGATCTATCCGCAGCTTTCGACACTGTCAACCACGACATCCTCATAAAGAGACTAGAAGGACTAGGGATAACAGACACTGCCCTACTATGGATCAAATCCTTCCTAACAAACAGAACCGAAACTGTATGGATGAAACCTTTTAAATCCAAACCTAGAGACTCCATGTGCGGAGTACCACAAGGATCATCATTCTCCCCGCTTCTATTCAACATCTACATGTACCTATTAATCAAACTCATCAAAAAACACGGCCTCACATGCTACAACTAGGCCGACGATACTCAAATAATCTTCAACATACAAGACACCCGAGAAGAAAACACTACACTAGAGAATTGCCTTTGTGATATATTCAACTGGATGAACCTCAACCATCTCAAAATCAACCCAGGCAAAACAGAGATAATGATTGTTTCAAAAAAAGGAGGAGACATCAACTACATCCCCTGGCCAAAAGAGCTCGGCACCACACCAGAACCATCATCAACTGTAAATAACCTAGGGGTCCTGATGGATAACAACCTTACTCTAGAGCCACAAGTAAACTCTCTACTTAAGAAATGTTTCTTCCTCCTGCGAGCAGCAAAAAGGATCCTACTGTTCCTGTTGTTCGCCAACAAAACACTTACCATCATCGCTCTGATCATGTCCAGAGTAGACTACGCCAGTAGCTTATACCTGGGCATGCCCAAACGACTTCTAAAAAAACTGCAACGCATACAAAATGCAGCAGCCAGACTCCTCCTCTAGCTACCCAGAAGAGAACACATCACACCCGCGCTAAAAATACTACACTGGCTGCCATTAAAACAGCAAATAAAGTTCAAGTCCATGTGCATCACGCACAGAGCAATACACAAACAAGGCGCAGAATTCCTAAGCGATAAACTACGCCTACATCAACTGACAAGAACACTGAGATCAAGCACCGACATCCACCTGGAACCAAAACCCTATAACAGAAGAAAACTCGGAGGATCCTCTTTCTCTCACCAGGCACCAAAAACCTGGAATGACCTACCTAAGAATATACGGAACACAACAAACCACCTAGCATTCAGGAAACTCCTCAAATAATGGCTCTTCACAGCGTAACCACAACAGCGACGCACTAGAACGCCCACCCCATTAAAACAACAATGAAAATAACACCAACCTTGGCCACTCCCAAAATGGACAAACACCGAACCCAAAGAACCGACCACACGACAGACCATAAGATATCATGGGAAATAGCCACAAAAGAGGTCTCCAGAGACTGACCACATACTCAGACCCAGACGAAAGCCTTAAATGACTCATCCACTCCCCCCCCCCCGGACGTACCATATCCAAACCGGCAGATTCATCTAGATAGAAAGTTTGTTAGAAGAGTCCACTACACCAGCCCCAGCACCCAAGGAGGAGAATAGACACCAACCCACATTAATCAATCCATCAGCATTATAACACCTACAGAACTTGCTAGAATAGAACGGCGAGGAGCAATCATGACACTTACAGAGCGCATTAGAACAGCACAGAGAGTGCCTCACACAAACCAAACCCTGCCAGGCGTAACCCCTTTGCCCACCCTGATGAGATTGGGAGGATTGGCTAGCGCCACTCTCGGACAGATCACTGAACTTCTGTTAAACATACAACCGACTAACAAAAAACTCAGCATTTCTGCTGACTTCTCACTCAAAAATCTCACACAACCATCTCTCGCACAACAACCCTCACGAACTTCACAACACCGCAACAACACTTAAGCAACACCAACAGCACACGAGGACTGACATCAATCCGATACTCGCACTGAAGCTCAGCACCTGGTGTATACCGAGCTGAAGCTGCCAACAGAACACCACTCCTCTCACTATCCTACTCCCGCTTTAGCTACTAGCCCATCCCACCTTCTCATTTGCAGATCCGCCAGAGCGCCTGGGAACCAACTCTGTTGGTGACGGTGCGTGGTACAAATACCTTTAACATTTAACATTTAACATTTAACATCTTGCATGACCCAACAATTATGGACTATGCTCTTGTTACCTATGGAAATTTTAAGCATACACCTGCTAGGCAGGAAATGTTTGGAAATGGATGTTTCCAGGTCCATTTCCCATTTGTCAAACAGTTTAAATGTGGGAATGGCTGGATCTTTTGGGAGTTTGCAGAACATGGCCTCGCTGATGAAGCTCTTACCGTTGTTCACACATACTCGGGCGAGAACAGAGTACTTCCCTTCATTTAACTGAATAGGGATGAACAACTGCTCTCCAATTTTCTGAATATCAGCCAAGCTTTGAGCTGATTTCTCATCATTTTGGGCTATAGGAGTAAGATTTTCTGATTGTGAAATTGTATAGAATTCCCTTCCAGTGTGGAATGCCACCTTAGACGGGAAGGAAGGTTGATTTTCAGAAATAGAGAGGACTCCCCATCACCAGTTTGTTGTCCAACTGCAATTACTGTCACGTCAGGTATTCGGTCATTTTGGAAATGGAATTCAATTTAGTCAGGTTTCTGTTCAACCATGTGGCATGTGCCATTTAGACTAACATGGTTGACACTCTGTTTTAATTTTATTGGTCGGTTAGTCTGAGTCCAGAGGACCTTGTTTACACAATCTATGAGGGGAGACACTCTATGCAGGATGTCATTCCCTAGTATACATGGTGTGCCCTCTGGAGTCACAACTGTGGGCCTCATTACGACCCAGGCGGTAAGTATTGAACATTACCGGCATGGCGTAATGAACGTTTACGCCGTGGCCCGATGGCGTAAAGAGCGGCACATTCCAACCCATCGCGCACGAGCATTACGCCATGCCGGTAATGTAAATTACGCCATGGTGCAAATGACCCTAAAACGGCCCCTACCGGCAAGGTGCACTACCGCCACCCATCATAGCGGCGACCGTAGTGAGCGGTCACCGTAATTAGCGGTCACTGCAGTTAGCGGTGACCGTAAATAAGCGGAACCGGAAGTAGCGTCATCGCGGCGGAACGGGAAAGAGCACGGCGGCCATCTTTAAAAACACAATCCATTGCCATCCTCCCCAACCATTCCACATCCGACCCTGAGACCTGTCCAAACCCACGCAATTACCAATCTGAAAATGCCCAAAGTTGTTAAGAAAGCATGCGCCAGGACCGCTTCTCCCGGGAGGAACTAACCATGCTTGCCGAGACCCTCCAGGACAATGCTGCGGTGGTATTCTCTACGCAAATGTCCAGGCCGGCAATAGCCAAAAAGAAGGCCATATGGTCCCTGGTGGCACAGCGTGTCAGTGCGGTGGGGAGCGTACCCCGCAACGCACAGCAGTGCAGAAAGCGCTGGGACGACCTGAGGCTCCGCGTCAGGAGCATCCTCTCGGCGAATAGGAACCTGGGCACGGCAACCGGGGGTGGATGTGATTCCCCCATCAAATTGCAAGCATGGGAGGAAATATGTGCATCCACCATTGGAATGGAGAGCATACAAGGAGTCGGAGGGATGGAGAGAGGAGTCCCGACATCAGGAGATGCAGGTAGGTGGCTCCAATCAAGCCTTGCAAAAATCACCAAAGTCCAATCATGTGAGGTACTATGTTGCCCCATAGTGCAAATGCAACACATCAGCAGGAGACTGGCCACAGACACATCTGAAATCCACCCTGTACACATGCAGCATGCACACCCTAACTGCCGGCCCCCACATACCACCATGCTACTTCCACACAAAAGGCAGACAACCTGTATGCCCCTGCCTCAAATGTGCAGCATGTACCTACTGCTAAGATGTCATTCGTCACAATGCACGCACAATGTCCGCAGACCCATCAATAACACTCTCCCTCCTTTGCTCCACCACAGGCTCTGATTCAGACCTCCAGGATGAGGACACCACTGCCTCCACAGCCACCAGGAGGGCCAGGACAACTGTGCCTAGGCCGCAAGCCTCCACCTCTGCCGTCCCGAGGATGACACCCCAGCAGCCACAAACCCTGCCAGGGGAAGAGGACAGGGCACTGACAGCCACCACAACTGTCACCACAGAACCAGCAGCAGCAGCGCACATGACACACATCGTGCCCACCGAAGGGACAGGCTCTGCTGCAAGCAGCACCCTTGGTGAAATTGCTGCCATAGCAGCATCCTCCGACAGTGAGGCACGGAGCATCGAGGCGATTGATGATGGAAGCCCCACTGCCCACCCACATTCCCGCTACACATCCCTAAGCCCCCTGCAGGTGGATGCCACACAGGGGCAGATGGAGGCCGAGGGTTGGCCCGCCACCCCATCCCCGCTGCCGGAGGTGAGCAGCCCAATGGGCATGCCAATGCCATTGGCCATGAGCCAGAGGAACCAGCAGACCCTGGATGATATTGTCACCCGGCAGCAGCAGCTATCCACCCTCCTCAATGAACACGTTGCAGAGTGTGTGGGGGCAAGGGATGCCATGGAGAAATGCGCAGATAGAGTCACGGCTGCCATTGAGTCCTCCACGAAGGACATCTGCACAGAACTCGCCGCTGTGCGGCACGTCCTCTCAGAACTGGTGCAGACCATTCGGGAGATACGTCCAAATGTGCAGCCAGGACCCTCCTCGTCTGCCAACTCTGCACAGAGCAGCCCCATCCGCAGATCAGTGAGGAACCTGCGCAGCACGGGCAGGGGTGCCCCGGGGGCCAGGGGAGGGGACTGTCATTAGTGCCCGGACAGTGGAGAAGAACTACATCACACACTGCTGCACAGACTGAACCACACCTTCGTAGGGATTCCAGGGGGGAGGGGGTAGTGGGTGTGTTGGGGTGTTCAGGGGGGAGGGGGGAGTGGGTGTGTTGGGGTGTTCAGGGGGAGGGGAGAGTGGGTGGGTTGGGGTGTTCAGGGGGGAGGGGGGAGGGGGGAGTGGGTGTGTTGGGGTGTTCAGGGGGGAGGGGGGAGTGGGTGTGTTGGGGTGTTCAGGGGGGAGGGGGGAGGGGGGAGGGAGGAGTTGGTGTGTCATACCTTTTCACTATTATAATACACTTTATCGTTTAGCACAAATCCAATGTGTGGACATTGCTCATTGCGTATGTGTGCTTTATTGTTGTACAGTCCACAGTGTGCATGTCCCAGACACACACAGTGCCCCAAGTGCCGTCTACATGTTACACGCACCCACCGTGTGTGCTAGAAGCATTGGTCAATGAGATTCTGACGCATTTCACGCCCCTCCTGTGCATCGCTGCCTCCTTGAGGTGCTGCCACATCCCCACCCTCCTCATCCTCATCGTCAGGTGGTTGCAGTTCTGCGTCAGGGGGCAGGGGCACATTTTGTCTGACGCACATATTGTGTAGCATGACACATGCCATGACGATCTTCGCAACCTTCTCATGGCGGTACAGGAGTGCCCCGCCAGACCTGCTGATGCAGCGGAAACGTGCCTTCAGTAGGCCGAAAGCCTGCTCAATCACCACACGGGTAAGTGCATGGGCACGGTTGTAGTCCTCCTCATGCTGGTTCTGTGGGTGCCGGACTGGTGTAAGAAGCCACCTCTTCAGGGGATAGCCTGCATCACCTGTATATGGGCGACAATGTATGTGTCAGGGATGGAATTGATTTATGAACATGACGTGCCACCGTGCCTTGTATTCAACTGTTACTTTGCACCACTTTTAGTTGCGCTAATGGATTCACACTATGCAACCGGTATATGTTCATGGCTCTCATGTACTGTTTTGCATGCAAAAACATAATGCATGTAGGGGGGGCAAGTGCCTTGTGAGTGCCCATCCACTGTGTACGTTCAGGCCGTATCTTTAGGTGACCTGGCACGTGTCCTGTGAGGTTAACGCTCACATGATCACAACATTGCTGTCTGCCTCATTATGACCCCAGTGAACAATACTGATGTCAATAGGGACAGTTTGTGGGCCTTGCTGTCTGTGTTGTGGTGCATTGATGTTCCAGTCCATCATGTGCCTCCTTTGGGCACAGTTATGGGGGACAGGCCTTTCAGTAGATGGTGTTTGGTGACGTGCATGTAGGTGCATTTCGTTGGAGTCAATGTGGTCACATTTTGTACAATGCACTTGAAGATGGTTGCGTCATGGTTGGGACACACCTTCATTCACATGTTAGGGCTGCTTAGGTCAGGCATCACGTATACAGGTGTCAGATGACGTAAGTGCTGCCTCAGGGTATGATCTGGCTACTGCTAGTCGCAGCCAGGTGAAGTATGCATCATTCCCCCCCCCTTTCTGCCAGGTGAAGTATGCATCACCCCCCCCCCTTTCTGCCAGGTGAAGTATGCATTGGTACGTCGATCACCTACCCACTTCTCATTTCCATGCTCATGACATGAGACTCACCGAGTAGCCAGGATCTTGGCCCTGCATGTCGCTCCATGTAGCGTGGTATTGTGGAGTTACGCAGGACCATTGAATCATGGGTTGATCCGGGGAATCTGGCACAACAATGTGTGAAGATCCTGTTGGAGTCACAGACCATTTGCACGTTGATTGAGTGAAATAGTTTACGGTTGCGGTACGGTACCTCCATGGCACGTGGGACCGTCAATTCCACATGGGTGCAGTCGATGGCACCAATGCAACCAGGTATGCCAGCTAGTGCATGGAAACCCACTTTGGTGTTAGCAATCTCCTGGGCAGACCGAGGCAATGAGATGTGGTCATCTGTGTGCTTGAGGAGGGCATCCAGCACTTGGATCAGTGTACGTGAGAATAATGGTTGTGATATGCCATGCAAGTGCCCCACTGTGTGCTGGTAGGTGCCTGTGGCCAGGAAGTGGAGCACGGACACTACCTTCAGTAGGGGAGGGGGATGGCGGTGGGTGTTTCAATCATGCTGACGATGTCGTTGTGTGTCATGTCCACAATGGTGGTGATGGTGTCCCGGTCCAGTCGGTACAGGGTGTGGATCTGCTCAGCGGTGAGGGTGAATGGACTGGCTCTGATGCGTGGGATTGGGGGCTGCCTGCGTGGTGCCACTGGCTGTGCTGGTGGGGCTTGCTGGCCCTGCCTTGCCCTCCTTCTCCTCCTGCGTCTCCTCTGTGCAGCCTCTTGTTGTTGTTGTTGTTGTTGTTGTATTTGCAGTTGTAGCACTTGCATTGCTATCAGGTCCTCCAGCCCCAACATTGCTAGTCCTATTGGTATCATTGTGGAGTGTGACTGGGTGTGGGAAGGGGTTGGGTCTGCTCTTTCTGTACTTCCTGAGTCTGTATTGCCTCCACCTGTGCTGATTCTGTGCACCTGTGGCAGCTGGATTCACTTTACATGGCCCTTTACGGTTGGTTCGCGATGGCGTAATTAGCACCATGGCGGTAAGGTACTTAACGGGTTGGGTGATGGAGTTAGGTGCATGTCCACTTGGGTCGGCATTCGCGTACCTTTGCGCCATGCCGGTAATTATGGTGTGGGATCTCGCATGCGCGTCCTTGGTGCAGTTAGCGGCAGCGTTAACTACGATGCCGCTAATGGCATCGTAGTTAACGGTCACGGCTCATGATCGGACCTAGCGGAAAACGATGGTGGTAATCATTTACCGCCATCGTTTTTCACTTAGCGCCTGGGTCGTAATGAGGCCCAATGACCGGGTGCTTCTCCTTGTGTCGGCCAATTCGACAGGAATTTCCTTCCCACAGAAGTTATGAAGTTGTCCAGCAAGAGAGGTGAGAGGGATTTGGTATTTCTCCCCCCCTTCTCGAATTCAGCTGATCAAAGGCCTGTTTTGACAGAAGGGTGGCTTGGGATCCAGTGTCCACGAGTGCCAAAATTGTACATTGCCCCGGACTAGGGCTTAAAATCTTCCCTCCTTCTCCTCAAGGGGGCAAAGATAATGCACATTTTTGGCCAATTGGTGGGTTAATTTCTTTGCTTTGGATTCTGGTGATTTGGGCAGGATTTTGTTTGGGATCTTGGGAACCTGTAAGAAAAAGGTGGCAATTGGATATGGGGGGAATTTTTGGCTCCCCTGGTTCTGATTCTGGGCTGCCCCCCCTTTTTGGAGGCAGTCACCAGAATTGGTTTGACCAAGGTGATTTTCTTGCTGGTCATTCTGGGGTTTGATGATGGGTGGTTTTAACTCAGTCCCCAAATCTACCCATTCTTGATCAGGATCTCTTGGGACCCATTTCTCTTTGGGCGGAGTTCCCCCATCCCTGAAGGAGAAGATCCCTTTCCCAGAATCCTTTGAGGACCCCTCTCCTTCAAATTGGAAGATTTGCACCTCCTCCCCAAAATGGGTCTTTCTAGGCTCTTTATTTCTCCTACCCACCCTCTGTTCCTTAGGTTGCAGATTTTCGGGGGGAGGGGATTTTGGTTCTGGTTCATGGGTTTCCAGGGGCTTTTCACAAGTGGGGAAGGAAGCTTCCTCCAAGGCTTTGCACCCCCCTTCCCTCTGTGCCTCTTCCCTGGGAACAGGTGGGTTGTTGGGGGTTCTCTCCCTGTCATTGCTCTGGAGCACCAGACCCTTGATTTTAGGAGTTCTGAGTCACCATGCTCATCTGAGGGTTCTGTTGAGCCCTCAGCATGCGACCCAGATCCTGTGCCAAGTTCTGGACCTGGCGCTCCATTTGGGACACCCGCTCTTGCTGGTACGGGGTCCTCTGGTCTACCCTTGGTTGATCACGGGAAGGGTAACTGTCCCTTCTCCCATAATACCCCTGGTTGGGATAATTTTGGTACCCTTCCACCCTTGGCCTCCCCTCTCCTGGATTGGGCTGTCTGGGCTCAGGAAAGTGGGGAAAGAAAGAAGGGTGATTGAGGTTTGGCGGGTACTGGGGAAAGAAACTCAGCCCGGCATTTGGGGGATTACTGCCCTCCTCGGGAAAGTGAGGAGGGAAGTTTCCTGGGTTGGCAGCTGCCTGGTCGGATACCCCCCCTTTCGGCTGGAGGAGTCCACACCTAACCCAGGATGGGTATGTTGCCCTTGTAACGGGGACTGATGTAGTCAGGGGAGTTAGTGGTCCCATTTGTGGGGTTACCTCCCTGACTCCCTGTTTGGGATTGGCCCGAGGGCCTTCTGGGTCTTGGGTTAGTAGGATTCTGTGCAGGAATGTTTTTAGGCCCCCCTATCTCCAGATCTAAAATGGGGGCAACCTTCACCTCCACCACCTTAGCAGCAGCAGGGGTGTTGGTTGGTTTTGGGTTTTTATTAGCACTTTTACTCTCTATTGTTTTCTGTACTTCGTAAATGAGGTGATGCTTGTTCAATGACCCAGTCTAGTGATCTTTTTTCATTAAAATCCCTCACCAGCTGGGTCATAATGTGTTTAGGGAGTACATGAAAGAAAGTATTGACAAATTCCCTACTGTCAGTGCGCACCCTCCTGGAAGCTCTTGGACAAATTCTTTTGGTGCCTGGTCTTCCCCACATTGCAGGTTGTAGGCTGCCTTGCGGGCCTCTTGAGGGTTTCTATGGATTGAAAAATGCTTTAAGAGGGCTGCCCTATAGGTGGACCATCTTGAATGGTTCTGATCTTCCAGCCCCGCAAAGAAGCTGGAGTATTCAGGTGACAATGTCCACTTGACAGACTGAATACAGCTTTGGCTGTCCTTCAGGTGGAAAGTCTCCATCATTTGCTGAAACAATTGGAGGTGCTCCTAAACTGAATAATTGGCATTTTTATGGTAGGGCATTATGACGCTCCTAATAGCCTTGATTTGCTTGAGGGGATCTTTCAATAGAGCTCTCTTAACTTTGTTCGCCTTTTTAGTTCTGGTCACCCTGGTCCACTCATTCTCTGACTCAGAGGCACTGCTACCTGAGGTGGCTGTCTGATCCTCTAGGCTCTCCCTGATTCTGCGAGCTTGGGAATGGCTGGCAGAATGTGAGGGCCTAGTCTCTTGAGACCTGTGGCGCTCAGAAGAGTCTTCTGACTCTCCCTTGCTCCCGGGATTGGCTGAGTACCCTCCCCCCACTGTCCAAGCTGGGAAGAGGTTTTTAAGATGCTCTTAGTGGGCCGATTTTCATGGAATTCACCACCAAATTTGACTGACTGATCTCTAGGTAGGTGATATTTCTGGGGATCCAGTTCTCCGATTCTCCCCTCACTGGAGTCTCCCTGATCAGAGAGGCTGGCCCTAATATTTGGGAACCTGTACATAGATACCCGTCCATCCATTTCTGGGAGGCGTTAATCCGTCAGTCCCATATTTCCCATTGTGTTGAAGTCTACCATCCCTGTTGTCCTTGGTTCATATGAGCCAGTGGACATGGGGGTAGCAGAGTCCATGGAACTGAAGGGATTAAAGTCCCTGATGCCAGGGCTCCTGAGATTATGCTCAGGGGTTTCTCTCTCCCATCTTACCTCATCTTTTTCAGCCCCTATTTCCTGATGACATGCCAAAATCTGACCTTTTTGCTCCTCTATTAAGGCCTTACTGGTCTCTATGAGTTGTTCATGCATGGCTATCTGATGGTGGAGCCTGTCATTCTTTTCACAGAGACCCTCATTGTCTCTCTGTGCTTCCTGCCTGAATTGGGAGTATTGGGCCAATTTTTGATGCAGGAGACTCACCTCCTGAGTTTGGTCCTTACTGGTCTGGTTATTCTTTTCCAAGGCATCCTCCGCCCGCCTGCTGTGGTCCAGTAGCTTTTTGTAATCCATTTTGATTTCATCAAGTTCCTGAAGGGCCAGGTGATTTTCTTCTAACTTTGTTTTTAAATGGCTGACTTCCTGGCCTAGGGCGTCCCTTTCCTGACTTAGAGAGCCTCTCTTCTCAGCCACGTCATCCCTCTGTTTTTTACAGGCACCAGCTTTCTGGTGCTCCTCATCAAACTCTGTTTGGGATTCTAGGTCTTTGATAATTAATTTATTATTTTCCCCTTTTAAGGATTCTGGGTGGTTTTCTAAGGTGACTATCTGTTCTGCGCATGCTCTGTTAAAAGTTAATTGCTGCTCCAGTTTTTGTTGACTCTGTTTGAAAGAGTCAATCCTTTCCTGACACTCTTTTGGCAGTGTCTGTACCTGTGTATCTTGCTCTACATTCTTTTGCAGTAAGAAAGCCTTGCAATTTGAGTGATTGGATCAAGGCCGAATGATATCACATTTTATGGTTTGCTTTACAGCCCTGAGAAACCTCCCTTTAGCCACTGGTCTCAAAATCGGATTTGATACTAAATGTACATTTCTACATTGGTCACTTTTATACAAATCAAATACAAAGATGCCATATTTTATGTAGAATCTATTCCTCAAAACCCTGCAGCAGTGGGATCTTGTCTCAACTTTCTACAGAATGTTTTCCTTTTCGCTATGAACACAATTTGCAAATTGCAAATTTCCACAAATGTGTGTGTTTAACATAGGGATGTGTGTGTATATTTTCACAATACTAACATTAATACATTTCGCATAAAACCACATATATTGCCATTCCTGTCCAGAACATATCACACAGTTCTTCCGCCTCTTCACACGTGCAGCCAAAAAATTTAATTAACAACTCTGTCCTTTTTATATTTTTCACCCTTTTGGATGACAAGTTATGCGTCTTTTAAGAATTGTTCTTTGTTCATGTTTAGCAACAGATGGTCCACCCCTTTTTGTCTCCCTGCAGTCCAGGGGCATCCCCCTCCTTGTTTGTTCCTTCCAGAAGCCATTTACGACCACCTTCACACCTCCAGTTTCCTGGGCTGAAGCTCTGTCATTCTTCCTTCTCTTTCCATAGACAACAGTCTGTTCTAACCCGCAATTAGAACCTCCCAGTGAGTTTCTGCTGAGAGGAAGGCCCTCCTTCTGGGAGAAACCTGCTTTTCCAGTTCTTGCAGATCAGCCAAGCTAATTAGCTTCTTATATCCGGTAAAAACCAAATTTGTTGCATCAAACAAATACATTTCTTTCTTAGCCTTAAAATCTATGGGATCAAAAACACAACTAAAATCTGTATTCCTTTTGGGCAACAATCTTTTTATGTTTGCTAATCCAGCAGACTTTTTAGTTTTAGGTTACTTTAAAGTTTCATCAGTACTCATCTGACAGCTGTCATTCAGGTAGCCCAGGGTACTGCACACAGATTTTGGCATAGGCTGTCAGTTTTCTGACAATCCAGTTCGTCTGAAGAATGTTTTGCTCTTCACATTAGGACTTTGTATGTTCACAATGTTTCATTAGATACATGAATTTTAGCACCAGGCAATATTTTGAATGTTGAGAACTGTTGTGTTATAGGCATTTTGGAGTTTTTGGCAACAAAGCAAATGTCATTTGTAGGCACATTTTGGGGATTTCACTTGCAAAGTGCTGCTTCTCTCTCTGCACTCTGTTTGCTGGTCATGGAGCCCCCTGGCACATTTTCTGTAGGGTGTTCTCTATTCAACCGCACATGCACCATGGGTGACAGGTTGTGCATCCCTCTTTTTGTGTGCTGAAGCACACGGTTTTTGTAGGTTTTTGACATGCACAAGGGTTTTGCCGCCATTGTTGCTGTTCTTTTCACCATAACTGGCAGGGTGATGCCGCATAGCATAGCGGAGTGGGTCAATACATCCCACAGTACAAACATACTCTATGTATTATAGGCCCAAAAACACACTATAAAAATCAACCAAGCAGGTAATACTATCACACAACACTCTGTTATAAAATATATAGAGAGTCACCTTTGTTTTGTAGAAATGTATACAATTCACTTAAACACATGAAAGCAAGGTAAGTAATTGTGCAGTAAGGAAAACCATTCCACAAGAGTGAATACCCTAACTTTGTAAGTCCAATCACTATGTTGAATAGGGCCTTGCATCCAAAAGTCAAAAAGCTCCTTCTAGGAGTGGGGACAAAGGCAAGTAAAATTCTTGTGGTGGTGAAACATGTTCCAGAAGACTTCTCAAGGATTTTACAGGTAAGATACTTTTTATATCTCTTAGAACAGCTTTTGACACAAACGTTTAAAAAGCGAGAAAATTGAATAAATCTAAGTTATTCACAAAATGTATTATAGGGGAGACAGGGGCATTAGTGGTCTAGGGACAATTCCAAAGGCTCAATGTTGCAGGAATTTGAGAAGATGTTGAGAATGGTTGATCCCACCAGTCCACGGGTCAATGCACTGACGAGGGCCTTCTCAGATTAGGAAGACCGGCATGGGTTCACTGGGACGGTTACAGAAAAGGATTCATGCACGGGTCTTCAGTCAGCTGCACAGCTAAGCAGGATACTTGGCTATGTTGCTTATCTTTTGGAATGGCTACAGGACTCCTCTTCTTATCCTAAATCCAGCTAAGTTATCAAACTCAGCCCTCCAATAGCAATGATCTGCAGCACTAACTCAGCCAGCAGTGGTTCAATCAGGGACCACTGTTGGTTTTATTCATGCATGCACACTAGGCTTTCAGGCACCACAGTTTGTGGACTGGGACCAGACAGTCCCATCCACTTCCTGTGTCCACACACAAATGGCATGTACTAGCCTGAAAAAGCGGCAGCTTTCCAGGCAAAGGCATGACCATATTAGGGATTTCCTGACCTGAGAAGGCAGGAAAAAGGCCAAGAAACACAGTGGCCAAAGGACAAGTGAAAAATCTCGTGGCATGGCCATTTTAGGACACTAGCCACGTTTAGTAGCCAGAAGTGGTAAACACGAATGTGCACACTAAAATAAATGCAAAAATTGTATAAATGTAATCGCTGCCTTCAGCTCGTCTTTAGGCACATCAAAGGGTAACCAAAATCCCAGTGTAAAAAGTCTAGGGTGATACACATGTATCCCAATGCACTTAATTGTAAGATGCTGTGTTCACTGTTAGAAAAGTTACCAAAACAAGTCAAAAGTAAAAGACAAAAGTGAAACATAGTTTCCCAGTACTAATAGTCTGAATGACTTATCAGTTTCCCTGTGACAAAATGAGCAAAAGGCCAGGGAATGGAAGCTGAAGGCTTCACTTCTCTGTTAAAGACATGACAGGTCAAAAACAAAAGCAAACAGTTTGGGGGGTCCATAGATTATGGAGCGAATGATGCCTAAACGAGAAATAATTCCTCTAACACAAGGTAAAGGAGCTGTGCTTCCCCATTACTCTCAATGCATTGGTATAGAGATAGTTGCTAAACACAGGCCATCAAACTCCTAATAGCTGGTTCTCCCACATGTCAAACTCAGTTGTGGCATGGCACACGTGAGGCATATGTTCAGTATCTTTCGACCAGGTCACATCGAAATGTGAGTGCAAAGAATTTATGAAAGAGGAAGGTTTTAAGTCTTTTCCAGACTGATGTCTCTGCAGCATCTAGTGTTTTCCCCTCCATGTTTCTTTTTCTGGAAGGCTGCCGCTCTTAGGGTCTTGGAGGTAGTGGATCTCAGACACCTAGGTGGACAGTACTTTTTCTCACTGTGGATGGGGTAGCCAGAGCCAGTGTCCCAGAAGGCTCTGTACATGCCACATAGTGGTTTGAATTTTATGCAAGCTTTTAACAGGAGGAATGACACTAAATTCCAAAATACACAATTATATACAATTCAAAAGTAAAAGGATGGTCAAGCCACATCCTGCATAGATCTCCCAAATTCCCTGAAATGACTGACCCCCACACCTTTTGGTCGCTGCTATTAGCCATCTAGTTTGGGCTCCTGTAATGAGGCGGTTCCACCAAGTGTTTTAGTCGTCGACGTAAGAGTTTATGAACAGGGGGCCGAGGAAAGCTTTTCTTTCTTGGTCTATTGTTGGACAAATCATTAAGAGGTGCCTAATTGATTCTGTAGATTGAGGGTGTTTGCAGAGTCTGCATGCTTTTTGATGAGACGCTGTTCGAATTGCTAAGATTTCTTGAGTAGGTAGCAGGTTTAGACGGGCTTTCAATAAGGTATTCATTAAAAGTTTACTTGGGTATTTTGTGCAATACCTCATAGGCCCTTTAAGTTTGTTGTAGACCGGTGGCAGATAGACTAGTAGTTTGTTCGAAACTGCTTTCTCATTTGTTTTTATCCAGTCTATCCATTCCATTTTCGATTTTATTCTTAGTGGATTTTGAATTAGTTCTTCTTCAGAACAAGATATCTCTTGGAGTATGAGTTTTTGTGTAAGAACCCAGTCGTTTAGGAATTTGTTGCTTCCTTTTGCGATTTCCACGGCAATCATGTGGTATGTTTCTAGGCTCTCAGGATTCTGGATTTTTCTGAAGAGTTGGATGGTACTCTGGGCTACCACTGCCTCTAGGGAAAGTACACCTAGTTCTCGTCTTATTGCTGCAACGGCAGTAGATTTAGGTAGGCCTAGTACTGCTCTCCAGATATAGCCTTCCAATTTAGGCCACAAAGTGGATGGAATTGCAGGTGTTGCATCCATGCTGTAAGTTAGTGATGGAATTACTTTTGACTTGTAGAACTGAATAGCCAGAAGTAGGCTGTATTTTCCGTATTTTCTGTCCACTTCACGTAGTTGGGAAGTTAGGCTTTTGGTCTTTGACCATAAGGTTTGCTGCATGCTCAATCCTTTTTTAGTGCTGTCGATTTCAACTCCCAGATACTTGAATGCCGAGACGATTTCGATTTTCGACTGGTCTAGATACCACTGTAGGTTCTCTTTCTTTTTGTTCCCCTGCTTCTGGAGAATCAATATTTTTGTTTTTGATTTGTTGATCTCCAGATTGTTCACCTTGGTGTATTGGTCCAGATTGTCGAGTTGGCGTTGGAGGCCCACCTGTGTATGATCCAAGATGATCAGGTCGTTGGCATATAGTATCTGATGACCCTTGTGTTTCCGACTTTTGGTGGAAATGATCTAATCGAGTCTTGGGAGTCTTTGAAATCACTAAGGAAATATATGAAGAGCGCTGGGGCCAATGGGCACCCCTGTTTGATTCTGCTGTGTGATGGTATATGATTGGAGAGTAACCCTTGGTGGTTCAATCAGACAGAGACACTGGTATTGGAGTGCAGGGCAATAATGGAGTCAAGGATTTCTTCGGGACAGTTCCATTCCTTCAGTTTGTTCCACAGTTTAGGTCTATCGACTCTATCGAAGGCCTGGGATAGGTCCATGAAGGCGAGGAAAATTTGTGGAGCACCTAGCAGGACTTTTTCTTTAAGGATGCTCAAAATCATTATGTTGGCACCTGTGCTTGTGTTCTTCTGGAATCCCGTTTGAAGCGGGTCTGCGGCCGGTGAAGATCGAGCCCAATTCTGGAAGTGGGTCAGGAGGATTGATGCAAAGACCTTGCCAATGCCATCCAGCAAAGCTATGGGCCGGTAGTTGGAGGGATCTTCTCTAATACCGTTTTTGAAGATTGGGACAATGACTGCTTGAGTCCAAGAACTTGGGAGTATCTTCCTTTCTTTGCAGTCTTTAAATGTCATACTCAGGACCACTGACCAGGCCTCTGGATGTTGCTTTAGTTCAGAGTTTGCAAGACCGTCCGGTCCAGGTGCTCTTGAAAGTTACAATTTTAAGATGACTTTTTTTATTTCTTCTTTGTCCGACAAATCCACCCAGGTCACGTCTGTGAGTTGTTTTGGAATCTCCGTGATAGGAGAAGGGGACTCGAAGAGTTGCGAGAAATGGGTGATCCAGCTGGCTTCGGAAACTGAATTTATCATTTGAGAATTGGGATGGTGGTTTATTTTATTAACAAGTGTCCAGAATTCTCAAGTATTTTTGTTTGGTAGGACCTTTGGCATATTTTCAGCGTCTGATTGGTAGAGGGCAGCTCTGGTGTTTCTTAACCACTGCTTATAGAGTCTCAGCTCAGTGCGATAGGATTCCCATAGCGTTGTTGTGTTCAGGGTCATTGCTTCTCTTTTCAGTTTCCTTAGGTGGCCTCTTCTGATCACCAGGTTCCGGTTGTATGTGTGATTGTGATTTAACGAAGAATTGTGAGGGTGTTTCCGAGGTTTTTTATAGGCGAGTAGCAGTGGAATGTAATTGTCCCTGAAGGTTGAATCGTTTACTTCGGTGTCAGAAGTTAAGGTTTTGTAATTGTCTGACAGAGTTTTGATGTCTTTGGTGGTCATACGCAAGCGGGCTAGCTGAGGGTTTGTCTCGATCGCAGTATTGTAAAATTGCTGATCTCGAACTCTGGTGTTACAGGTAAGATTTAGTAAGTTGTGATCACTAGCTTTGGTTGTAATTACTGCGAACGAGACTATGCTCGTGTAGATTTTTTCAGACACGAAGATGTAATCAAGAATTGCGCTCGACTGGTCACACTCCCATGTAGCTATCATGTTTTGGCTGCTACATACGTTTGCTGCATTTCGGAGATTTTTAGACTTCATTAGCGTTACCCACGATTTTCCTCTATCCTCCGTCGAAGTACGAACAGACGAGGTCGTCATGGGTGAATTAGAGTTCATGCAATTTGCATTAAGGTCTCCACAAATTAGGATGTTTGAGGTCTGGTGTTTGATCATAATCTCATCGATGATGTTGGCAGCTGTCTCACAGAAGTTTGCTGAAGATGTTTTTTGAGGATTCCAGTAGACGTTGATTATGGCAAAGGCTTCCTGGGGAAATAAAGTTTCTGCTGGGAGTTCATCGTTCCATGTCATAAGGACTGCCAGAAAGTCATAAATTGCTGCTATTATCTTAGTGATGGTTATATTTGATCCTGTCCGAATAACTATCAGTAAGCCGGAAGATGGTCTGCTTAGGGGGCCTTTGACGGCAGGTGAGATCTCTAAGGTGTACCCATTCGGAGCTGGTTTATCCATCAACCAAGTTTCTTGTAGGCAGTGAATGTTGTGTGCTCCCAAGTTGTAACTGTCGGTCTTGGTTAGGTGCATATAGCCTCTGGTGTTCCATTAAGCTATGGACAAAGTTGGATTGCAGAGGTCTTCGGGGGTAGGTTGGGGTGACCGCGATGAGTGGTTGGCACCCCTTGTTTGCTGCTATCTTTTGAGGCCTGGTGTCAGGGCGTCCCGTATCCGTGACCAACTGCCCTTTTTTGACATAACTTCTGGGCAGATTTCTGATAGCTTTCAATTCCATGCAAAGGATTAGAAAATGTTGAGAACATTCCTCATGAACCAGTCAGGCAGAATTCTGGCATGGGATGCTACCATATTGACACTGCCTTATTCTAACATGGTGGCCCTGAGCAGGGGTAAGCCTTCAAATGTACACAACTACCCTCATGTGGAGATGAAGGTGGAAGGTGCACGTACAAGGTGAGATCTAAAGAATGGGGAAACCAATTAGAGCACTTGAGATAGGTTATTTATTTACCTATCATAAGTGCTCTAATTGGTACACAATCCTCAAAACTGTCAATCATGAGATTCACCTAAATAGCCTTGGCAACCAGATGGGGGTTCCAACCTCAAGGCCTGACTGGTTGTGTTCATTTATTGCAGGCAGATAACAGGCTATCAACCCTGTCCCCTTTCTTACTAAATGTACAAGTATTGTTTGTGGAGTTCCTCAGCTGTCCCCTCTTTCGCCACTTCTTTTTTATATTTCCATTCAGTCGTCAATGTCCCATTTTGATTTACCTGGTGTGGAGGGCCGGAAGAAGGAGTCAGACACATTTTGGACATGTTCACTTTCTTTTAATTAAATGATTAAAAGAAATGCTTATTGTCATGCCCCAGGGAGTATACACAACTCCTCCCTTTACCATGGAAGCGAAATGGAAGACGACCCTCCCACCTTGGTTGGCACGGGTGCCTGATGTGTAGCGTTAACACTGAGGCAGCCAATGGGGGGGACGAGGGTTAAGGAGAAGTTGTGGATAGGTTGTGGAAATTAGGGAAACCGGATAAATGATTTGGGTACTTGATTGGATAGGGAGGGGGGGTTGGTTTTAGGGAACAAATAACATACAATACACAATTCAATGCCTTAGCAATATCCCACACCTGACTACCTGCTTCACCTGAAACCTATTCTTAACTGCCAAATGACAGATCATCCTGAACATCACTAATTGGTTGCATGAGGTTAGAACACATAATAGAATATACTACACTGAACACATGTAATGATTGCATGAAGGACATACTACACTGAGCACACATAATGATTACACGAATTTGCAGAAAACTCAGCCACAATACAATAAGCAAATGAAGCAACACACACACATTTGGAAATCCTTGAAAGACCATACTCCCTGATTCCTAGCTCAGTCAGTATTTGCTTTGTAAGATATCTCCTGCTCCCTGTTGTTTCACAGAGAGTACCAGATTCCTATTGAACACATGGGTCTCAACACAGCACACATGATTCTTAACACACAGGTTTGTGCCATGTGCCTTTTGTTTCACTGAGGCTCCTGTTAAAACACAGGATTGGTCACAGTCAAGTTCACACCATATCAAGCATAGCAGAGCACTTATACATAGCAAAACACTTATCTTAGGCTTGGGGCACCCCAAGAGCTACCCCGAGCAGATCAACGTGGGCAGTGAATATCTGCGGAGAGAAGAACTTCCCCGGTGCCTCCCCCAGCACTCCACACATGTCCTCACCCTCATATACCACTGTGTGAAGCAAGGGAAACTCCTCAGATGACCGAGAGCAGTCCAACACAGACATGAATACTGGCACCTGAAGGAACGCTTTGCTGTTGGGATACTTCCAGAGCTAAGGAA
Source organism: Ambystoma mexicanum (assembly GCF_040938575.1). Taxonomy (NCBI): domain Eukaryota; kingdom Metazoa; phylum Chordata; class Amphibia; order Caudata; family Ambystomatidae; genus Ambystoma; species Ambystoma mexicanum. The sequence continues at coordinate 887,188,087 of NC_090934.1, read as the reverse complement.
TGCCACGCCAGTTGCCATTGCCCTCCCTGTGCCTCACCAAACAATTACCAGCATCTGGCATGGACAGGGCCGGCCCTTATCAGCGTTCCACGGTGCGTGCTGCATGGGCAATGTAGTCCAGGATAATTGACCCGGGCCCCAGCACATAACATCTTCAGGGCTTGTTAGCCCGTGCTTGGTGGTTCCGGCCACAGGCTCCCAGGATCTCCCACCACCCCACAATCCTAACACCTATCTATCCCTATTGCTATTAGTTTTTCCCTACCTGCCTAAGTAACTCAAGCTGCTTGTTGGCTGTCAGGAAGTTCAAAACAAATCCTCAGTCCAAACCTAACTCTGTCTGACCCTACCACTAATGTGAATAACTAAAGTAGGTCAAGAGAAAATCTCTCATCTCCTGGTCATTTCCCTTTATGCCTTCTTTCTTTCTCGTGGCTTTTTCTCAGGGTTTTTACTGTGTTTTGTGTTATGCTCAAGATACAAATGTCTCTGGTTAGAAATATGTTTCTTATACTCTGCTCTGGTTTCCTTATATGGTGAAGTGTCCAATTGTTTCTGGTTTTCTCTGGTTTCCTTGTATGGTCAACTGTACAAATGTCTCTGGTTAGAAATATATTCCTTCTGAGGTTCTTCTCTGAGATTCTCTTGGCGTTTCCTTCAGAAGCTCTTGTAGCTCCTCCCAACTGTTCATGGGACTTATATTCTCTGTACTGGTTTGTTTAAAACGTTACTCCTTGATATATTCTCTCACACTCTTGCCTGTACGTTTATGAGTCTCACATTCCCAAGATTCAACCTCTCTTAGGTTTGGAATCCTTTTACGTATATGCATAGTTTTCTTCCTGCGTTCTTCTTATTGGGTTACTGCTCCCTTTATTATACTCACTTGACAGTCTTAATCCACAACACATAGGACACTATATCAGGGATTGTCCTCGTCTCTCATTAAGTTTGAGTTCTGGTGGTCTTCTCCCTCTTTCCCAGGGTTCTCTTTTCCACCTTTCCCCTGTTTCACAACCAGCCTTATTTGTTACATTCTTTACAATTTCTTCATACCTCCAGGTATGCTTGTTTAATAGGGGAGGGTTGCCTTCCTGGCTTTCTCAACTTCTACTTCCTATATCTGGTTGCATCGGTGGCCTCACAGGTTTCCTGTTCACCCTAATACTTGTGTTTCTCTGGGGTGATGTCCCAGGGTTTGACACTTGCTCAGGTTATTGGTTTGGCTTTTTGGCTTCTCCATCTCCGATTACGCTCGTGTCTCATTCTCAGCGTCTCCGCAAGAGGTTGTGTTCCACAGATTCTGGTGACTTGGAGCTGTCAGAGATCCCTGAGGTAATGGTCTTGGCGTTGCTCACTGGACACCAGGCCCAACACTATAGGACTGTGGTCACACCACCACATTGGACAGGCTTTCTCTCTCTGCCTCTACAATGGTTTCCCAGTTGTCTTCGTTGCCTGTTCTCTGGCATCTAAGGCTGACTTTCTGCAGCTTTACAATTGCCACAGCTTCCTACAGTTTCACCACTCTAAGACGTGCTTACGTCAGGGTATTCCCCTACGCACCATACTCTCGCTCTGCTCTTGTGATCCACTCGTCTCAGTTAAATACAAGTCTTTCCTTAAAGAGATACTCTCTTTGCCTTTATTTTATTCAGCATTGGCTGAAGCAACATAGAAGGATGATACATTATTCTTCAAGAAAGGCAGTCACATATATGCATATATGGTGCTTGGCCTAGGGAGTTCCTCGTGGGAATGGGAGTCCTTGTCCCCTATGGGGGAGTCCCTCCCAGTGAGATATCTCTTGCCCAGACCCCTAGGCAGGGTCTTGCCGAGCAGGGTCACCTCCCTATCCTCAAAGGGGTAGCTCTACCCTGGGGAGAAGGGATGAGTACTCCTGATTCGTCAAACTGGGTTTCATTATAATTCCTATGCAGATAATATGCAGCTTTCCCTCAAGGTTTATGGCCCGGCATTTATTTTTTCTCATTTCTAAACTTATCTGGTGAAGTCCAATATTTGGATGGTATCCAATGGTCTCCAAATGCCCCTACTAAAATCAAGATAATTTTACTGGGACTCAAACACTTGGTTTCAGATTCTGACTTTCTCCTCCCTTTTTCAGGTTACCAACTACCAATAATAAGGTCATGAATCTTGGGGTTATCTGGCAGTGTGACATGGGTTTAATTACTAGATCAATGAAGTATTTTCTCCCTTTACCTTGCCTCTTTTGTGGCACTTCATGAACTGTTATGCGCATTGTAATATTCCAGTGTTCTATGTTTTTAGACGTTTGTGATGTCTCCTCTTTGTGTACCAAGCTTTTCTCCTGATACCCTCCTTTTGCACTGATTTGAAAGTTCCGGGAGACTATGAATAATCAGATTTGTATTTCCTTCTCCATTTTCCTGTGGGGCGCTACAAAATGGCTTTGACCACAGTTGGCCCCTTATAAAAATCCCCCAAAAAAATAAATCTTCCTTTTTAGGCTTGGGTTACTCTGTCATATTCTCCTCAATCTCCCGAAGACTGACTGTGCAGCCGATGTCAACCCATTCATTAATTTGCAGCTGGACCATGCAAATACACTATGTGCAGGTCTCCCTGTTTATCATCTTGTCCACTGCAACAGGACCAGAACACAGCCATGTATGTGATTTATAGTCACCCTAAAGCAGCAGGAGGTGCAAAAGCTATTTCCTGCCACTTTGGGGCTGCCAGAAAGTTGAATACTTAGTTTCCATCTATCTGGAAGTTCATTGTTTTACATGGTAGCGTTGCAGTTGGTGTTCCTGTTGAGCCAGATGAGTGAACCGTTAGGTCCTTTTTAAATGAGGAAGCACATCATTACATGAATGGGGCTGCATAATAGCTCTGACACCAATAAGCAGACTGACTCAGGAAGCTGGCAAACAATAACTGTTTTATTTTCAATTGTCTAAAACAGGAAGTACAACAGACATCAATGGACATCTCACAGCATAATCTCGATGCATCATATGAATATACATCTTTTTATAACAAAAACCCATCATAAGTGACGTCACACTATGAGGCAAGCTCAGAAAACATACTTGGGATTGTGATAGGTCTACGGGGAACATCTAAGTATGGGACAGGATTGTGATTGGGTCGCCATTGTCAGGTGGTCAACTTATGCTCACCCTTTGTGCAATTCATCCTCAATATTTGTTAGGTACATGACACATCATTGGTTCTTAAACTATAGGGTTCTTCAATACATGGCCCTCTATAATTGGTTGGCACAATTGTACCCTTCTGGAACATTCGACTCGCTAGCAGCACGCAAGCTGGTACCCCAGGTGCTTGTGGGTGGACTTGACCATGCCTTCCTACCCAATTATCCCACCATCCATCATCACTCATGCCGACTGCCATTCGAATTATCTTTGAACTTGGCCTTGCGGAGTATCCCTGTGCCTGAGAATAGAAGGGAGTGTGAGCACGTTCTTATCTTCAGTCTCGATGTAGCTTTCCCATTTTCTATTTCGTGACAGGAGACCGCATTTGAGCTCCTTTCCTTGCATTTAATGATATTAAATTAATAAAACTTGGCATTCATAGTGCTTCCATCGCATCTTAACAGGAGCTTGCCCTGCTTCTCACATTTATTGTATCTTCTTGAATAGATAACCAGTTCTTGGCTGCCCCAACCCTTGACACTGGGTCAGACAGCCTTCTCGATCCTTCCCTAATTTCCAGCTGCTTTTCTGTTGCGCCATACTTTCGCCCTTCTCTTTCACGGGTCCTGGCTTACTAAAGTTGCAATGTCCAATATCCAGAAACTATATATATATATATATATATTGGCGGCACTGCCTGTAGTCTATTCACTACGTATAGCAGCCTTCATGATTACGTAGTCTACTTGCATTACAGCATCTGTGCAGTTATGAAACAACTTATATTTTCTTCAGAGTACTTTGCACATGCAGTCTTCATTTCGCGCATGAAATGTTACTTGATTTTTTATCTTGTCATCAGTGTTCATATGGCTTATGCATTCTCTTCCATGATCATCCTTCTTAGTGCGTCACTCTAATTTCTTGTGACGTCACCAACCTCTTGCTGGCTTCCAACATGTAGGCAAAATAGGGGCAGGATTTCCGGTAGAGGCATTTGGCTCCTCCTCCACATGACACATAGTAGGTTTTCTGTAAGTTTAATGCAATGAAGCAACACCATCACACCTAAACTTCAGGCAGTTAAAAGCACCTTCTAATTAATGTCTGGGCAAATTGACATTTTCAGCATCAGCTTGTAGCTCAAATTCAGTTGCTTCTCCATTGAGCAGAAAGACTGTCAACATTTGAGGATTTTAGATTACAGCAAATGCTCACTCTTGGTGGAGGGAATACATAGTCAACATTATATCTTAATTCTTACCTCTGAGGCCCAGTCTTCCTTCCAACTACATCCACTCAGCAGGTCTAACCCTACATCAGCACCTGGAGAGCACTTGTCACCAACGTTGTCTTTGCTCTGATTTTAGCTTGTCATCTTATTTGTTTTCTTTATAGGTTATCATTCAATGTTCTTGGTAATGTAATTTCTTTCCCAAAGGCTCTTTATTCAAGACATTGCATGTATTTCTCCTTCATCCTTCAGAGACTGTGAGCCCCTTCTGGATTGTCAATATGGCATTGGAGTGGCACTTTCTCTGTAAACGGTCACTTGAATTGTTATCTTCCCTTTCTTGTGGCCTTGAGGTGTGGCCTCTGATTTCCTGGCCCCCTGAACATGAGAGTGGAAGTGAGTGTGAGCAAGCGGAACCAGACTCAGTCCTACCACAGAGGGGGAAGGTGGCAGATAGGAGGGAACCAGTCCCTGCCCTTTCTCTGTGTGTGCGTCTAATGGACTATGGTACAACTCTTGATGACCCTATACTTAGTTTATAGCCTGGGTGAGGTATTTGCCTTTGAGAGAAAGTGGTACTGTGCTGTGAGACCATGTGTAAGGTGTGTGAGTGAAAGTGGTAATAGGAGAGTAGGGAGTGAGTGAAAAGTGACAGAAAGTGAAATGAGAGTGACTCAGAAGAAAGTGGGTGGAGTAGTAGTGGTGTGGAGCTGGGACTAGCAGGAGGCAGAGTATCAGTGGTGTGGAGATGGGAGTAGTAGGAGGCAGAGTAGTAGTGTGTGGAGGTGGGAGTAGAAGAAGGAGGAGCAATAGTGGTGTGGACGTGGGAGTAGTAGAAGTAGTAGTGGTGTGAAGGTGGGAGTAGTAGGAGGTAGAGTAGGTAGTAGTGGTAGAGAGGCCGAAGCAATAGTAGTATAGGTGAGGAGAGTAGTAGGAAGTAAGATCGAAGGGTTGTGGTAGATCCTAGCAAGAGGAACATCAGGGAGAGAGAGGGAGGGATGATAAGAGGGGCAGATAATAGAGAGGGAGAGCGGGAGAAGAAAGGTTCAAAGAAAGGGAGGGGAGTAGCAAAGTAGGGATGAATGGAGAAAGTAGAAGAGAGGGGAAAACATCAGAAGGGCATGGAAGATCCAGCAAATGCCCAGAGTAATTGGGGGGCACTATCCAACCAGATTTCCAGATAGCTATCACCCAGATTGTTCCATGAGGAATTCTAGAGAGATAGGGCATTTGCCTTAAGGCCATCACCTATAGATAGTGTTTAGATAGTTGGGTTTACTGATCAGAAGCACCAGTCTGGGGTTGAAGGAAGCCTGTGTAAGGGTGGCATTACCCATGCCTAGCTTAGCGAGAAAGGGATGGTTAATAGACCCATTGGAAATCAGAATAAAAACTCTGGAACCTCATTTGGGAGTTGCTGTGTTCTCGAGGCCATCTGTGACATTTTACATGGGTGCCATGTTAAGGTTAGCAACCAAGTGAAGATATCCACCAGACTGATGTAATTCAATGCAGGCTACATTCTGCCTAATGGGTTAGTGCAATGGCAACTAAGTATTAATTGTCAGAGATTATAAATATATCAATTTCTCTTAGTTCAAAGGTTTCATCAAAACTATGCAGTGGAGAACAAAATGTTTGGTTAATATTACAAATTGTTGAGTTCTAATTCCAAATGACACAGAAAAATAATGGAAAATACTAATCCTTTCATTTTGAGATTGAAAATCTCTCCAATTTGACAACTGTTGAGCAAGACTTCTTAGTAATATGTCTACTTCATCAGTGAGATACAGTAGCAAAGTTGTAGGACTTTTTTCCATGCCAGCTACTGTTAATACCAAAGAGAATGTTTTGGTGAAGTCACCGCTGTATCGCCTTTTCTGCATTTTAGACAAGGTGTTCTTTTTCAAGGCAGAACCACATATGGAATAATTTCAACAAAATTACCATATTGCTGGTAACATATACAAGAGGTGAAAATGTACTTATTACAGGGGCTGAGTGATTGTGGTCTGCCGTGGACCAGTGTTTTTTCTGTGTCAATTGCTGTTGAGGCGGACCTTTTGCCAGTGGAAGCCTGCCGTCTCCTTATCAGCCACAGTATACAGCACAGCGGAGCAGAGAGAGGCTGAGTGATCGAGGTCTGCCATGGTCCACAGCGGTCACAAGCATACAAGGTACTTTTCCTGGAGTTGGAACTTAAGTATTCACCTCTTTGGCTGTTGATCGGGAGTCCGTTCGGAGTGTGGTTCCCCCGTCCCATGGTGGTTTACATAGCCTGTACCAGCCTGCTCTGAGACCTTTGTTTCTCACACCCTGCCCCTACCATCTGAGCAAGTGTGGGCTATATCTACCAAAAGCTTATCATTCCTATATAACTGGAGTTCATTTTCGCAACAGCTCTGACGACTGCATTTCTGTCCTGGAGCGCAGCTTTTTAATTATTTCCCGACTTTATCACGTCACTGGAGTAGGATCAGTGGCAGCTGCTTCTATTGGGCGGGGGGGGGCGCCGCCCCCCCACAGAGAGAAGAAGAGAGAAGAAGAGAAAAGAAGAGAAAATAAGAGAAGAGACAGAGTCTCTCTCTTTCTCTTTGCTCTTTCTCTAAAGAGTTTGAGTAGTTATTTAAATTAATTAGATCTGTGCAGAGCGGCAGATTAATTATTTATTTATTAATCTGCCGCTCTGCAGCCTGGGCTGCTGGCCTGGCCCAAGCCTGCTGCTGCGGCGGGGCGCATCTGGATTTAGTCAGTTTTCGGCAATGTAGAGTGCGTGGAGCTCGTAGCTCCACGCACTCTACGTAACCATTCGCCCATTAAAGAGGCTGGTGGGGCGCTGGAGGGGTGGCCCTGCACTCTTGGTATTCGGCGTAAACAGCGTACCAGTGTCCTCCTCCTAAGCAGTATATGGGCCATGAGCATAGGAACAGAATTGTCATTGGCTGTTTGCCAGCCAATGACAATCCGTGTCTGGTGTGTGGGTGGAGTCGGGTCATGGGCACACCGTGCCTCGCCTTCTTGTTCTTTCTTTCCGGGCCCGTGGTGTGTGGTCGACTCGTGGACACTTCTCGCGACCAGCTCCTGCCTGCAAGTGTCAACCCAAGTTACCAGGCTGAGGCCCACCCACAGACCGGAGGATGTGCTGCCTCAGCTCGGCTGGCTGCTGCCTGCCATCCTGCTCCCTGAGCTCCCCAGCAGCCCAGTGATTAACATATAGGTAAGTATTTGCAAAGTAATTTAAATTAATGTATTTGTGTTCGTAATAATCGCTGCTTCAATCCTGCTGCAGCACGCACAATGGGGTCGTGTGGACCGACTTGCCTGTGGGCCACAGCGTGTGTCGTCATGATCATAGACTTGTGTTCAGGCGGCGGCCTACTATGGCCCGCCGGTTGGCCTTCACTAGGATTCCAAATCCTGGTGAAGGCGAGCGGCAGGCAACGGTTACGGATGAAATGATACGGATAATTCCTGCCTGCCAATACACGCTGCGGCCCACACAATGGTCGCAGACTTGCCGGCGGGCTGCAGCGCGTGTTCATGCCGCGGCCTGTGGCACGTGACATCACGTGTTCAGGCCTACTACGGCCTGCCGCTCAACCTTCACTAGGATTCCAATCCTGGTGAATGCCGAGTGGCATGCAACGGTTACGGATGAAATGAATACTGATTCAATTATTCCTGCCTGCTAACACGCTGCGGCCGGCGGCCTGCACAATGGTCGTGGACTTGCCTGCGGGTCGCAGCGCGTGTTCATGGACTTGTGGGCTGCGGCACGTCTCTCCATTGGTTAGACAGCCCATAACAGTGCTGCTAATAGTGGTATAAAATGATTCCAGAAGACCTGTGAGTAGTGTGTCACCACTGAGTGGTCAAAGCCTTAAACGGTACACTGGCATATGTGTTTGGCGAGGAATGGCAACATTTGCTAAAGTTGAGCGATGTGGAGTGATGCAATTTTTCAAATGTGCATTCCAATACCTTGAACTCGGACGTCATTGGGTTTAGTTGCATGTAAGCACTCAACATTAATGTGTGGACGTGATAACTTGAAGAGCATGAAAGCAGGAGGCAGACGCGGGCTGCTGATTTTGGGGAAGTGCTTCTGTTGAAGTATAGGGGGTTGCGTCTGTTGATTTCTGGATGCTGGTGTCATTGTATTGCACTCTGACTTTGTACATTGTGCTGTGTGTCCTTTAATGCAGGGATGTAGAGCCAGTGCGCGCACTCCAGATTCTGGGCCGCGTGGCCATTGTGTTGCGTGCATGATGTTGCGCTGCTGTCAGGTGTTCAGTTGTTAGTGCCTTGCGTGTTTGTTTTGGTCAGGACTGCCGGAAGGTAATTGTTGCAGCGAATCTTGGACAGAACCGTGGTGTTACGGTCCAACACCGTTACAGGGACCGCGTCCCCTTTAAGAGGTCAAGCCCGTACCACGTGGGAACACGTCACGGGAGCAGGGACGTTATAAAGGGGGAAGGGACAGAAGCAAGTCAGTCCATGTATGTATTTGAATAAAGAAAGAGTTACCTTCCACTTGGTGTGTCTGTCCTCCTTTCACGGGCCCAGTCCGGGCCTAACATCTGGCGACGAGGCGACTTACCAGACCACCGACTCCTCCTCCTTGGCTTATCGTTCCTGCTCTAATCCAGCGCCGCGGGCACCTTCCGGCCCGGCGCACGCGCCTGATCCCAGGCCCGACTCCTCCTTTACACATCGATCGCACTTCCGCGACTTGATTTTCAGCGAGCCATCCGGCCCCGCTGTCCAGCACGCGCCTGACCCCAGGCCCGACTCCTCCTCTACACATCGACCGGCTCGATTTTCCAGCGAGCTACCAGGCCTACGCCTCCCAGCACATTCCACACCTCGAGCAGCCACGAGACGGCGCCGAACATCATCCAGAGCCCGCCCTCCGCCCCCTCCGAGCAGGAGTGCTGTACGAGGCCCGCGAAATAGTAACGGTGGGTTTGCCCAATACGCACCCGCACCGCGCACACCGCGCCCTACACCCACGAAATGAGTTCGCCGCAAGCCCAGCGACCTCAGGCCCAACAGCCGCCGAACGCCCCTGCAAGCGGCACAGCAACGACGGCATGGCGCATGCCGCCCCCATTTTCGATGATGCCACAGGCTGACAAAGGCCCACGGTGGGTTGAGTGGCTAGAGGACTTTAACACGTTCATTGATGCAGCGGGGGAAGACAAGTCCCCTCGGCTGCGGAGTGTGTTCCTAAATCTGGCGGGCAACGACATAAAAGTCCTCACCAAGACCATTCCTCCCGCAGAACAAGCTGACTTTCCGACACTGATTGCGGCCATAAACAGGAGGTTGGTCATTGAGCCGAACAGGGACTATGAACGTTACACATTCAACCTGTGTACACAGCGAGTTGATGAAACCGTCGACGAATTCATTACCCGACTACGCATAAAAGGGGCCTATTGTCAATTCGAAGCCTTCTCCCTTGACGAAGCCATCCGGCTGAGGGTCATCGAAGGATGTCTGTCTCAAACCTTAAAAAAGCAACTTCTAAAAAAGCCTATCTCCATAGAAGAAGTGAGCCAGATGGCCAGAATTCTAGAGAGAGTGGAGAAGCAGGCAACCCAAATCTCGAACACAGCGTCGACGAGACAGGAGAGAGCAGAAATCGTCGCAGCGATACACACCAGACAAGGGGACAAAGGCGCCAATCCCAACTACGCCATGACGCCGAAGACACAACGCCAATGCTACCGCTGCGGCATGGCTTTCCCACATGCAGGAGCCTGCCCCGCCATATCACAGAGATGTGGCAACTGTGGCAGGGAAGGACACTTCCAGTCGGTCTGTAGAGAAGGCAGACCATTTCCGACGCAAAAGTTCCCCATCACCGCACAATTCAAAGCGCCCGTCAGGAACCCCCCATTCCAGACGTACCAACCACGCACATACGCCCAAAACCCACGGAGATACGTTAGAGTGGTCGAAGAAGTATACCCCGTGGACGACGGGCAAGAGCATGAAGGCGAAGAGCAAGTATCCCACATCAGAGACGAGTACGACGGACCTCCGGATCATCTCTCACAGTATGAAGGGGACTCACAAGGGAATCCACAGGAACTGGATCAATTTCACCTGAATGCACACGACGAATACGTGAATCTCATCATGGACGAAAGCGAGGCACGTGAAGCTCCCAAAATACCCGTCGACATAGCAGGCCAGCAGTTCTGTTTCCTTGTAGCCTCGGGAGCCACCGTCAACATAATGGGCGAAAAAGAGTTGGTCTATGCACCTGGGCTACGTATTCACTGGCCCGTTTGGAATTGCTAATAAGCCCAGCTGCATCAATGAGCGCATCGCACCTGCATTGCTTAGAGGAGATCCTGCGCGCATGAAGCAATCCTTGGCAGTTCTATTCTCTCAAGAAGCACATTAATGTAGATCACCTGATTAAAATGTGCTCGACTCTGGATAGCTCGCAGAGAGAAGCTTTGGGTCAAAAGACAGAAGCCGGAGGTGCTGTTGTGAATGGTGTATGTTTTGAACCCATGAGCCCTTGCCATAAGGAGCCTCAGAGCATTGTTGGAGCGTTCTTTTGAAATCGTTCTTTTACATTTTTATTTAAATCCCACCTTAGTAAGAGGATGAAGACATATGAATGCCAGTAACAGCATGACAAACATGTTTCCATTATTACTGACGATATAATGAATTTCATTATGCATACACCATAATACCAGCTATTCTCAATACATGCTACTGTAAAATACACCATCACACTTGCACACTTAAGAATAATGTACCACCATTAGTATGTAAAACCTAATGCTTTTTGTCATATTTCGGTGGGTTTTTAGGACAGTAAATTGCACATTTTGGAGGCCATTTTTCAAAAGGTTTAGTGGGGAGAATCCCCCAGCACCCTCCTTGGGTGGTGTAGGCTCGCGCGCTGCGCATGCTCGCTCAAAAAATTGCCCTGGGGAAATGTACGCCCCACCAGGTTTCAAACTCACCAGCCGCCACTGAGTAGGATTCTATATGCTTCATTAGTGACTATTACTTTGTGTGACTACTAGCTTTTTGTTTTTATGTACAGGAGTCTACGATTTTTATGAATTTTGAATTCATTTGATTTTTGATTAATATAAATTTTGGAAAACATTTAAGCACCCGTTATTAAGGATATTGTGCTTTTAAACTTTGCATATACTGAGATTAAGTACTGTCACTGGGCCTTTGGGGCATTGCTGATAATTACTCTCAGGAAATCATTTGATACTATTTGCAGATTGTGGACTACAGCAAATCACCATAGTGTGTTAGGGAAAGGTACACTATACTAAATTTGAGATGCCCGGGATGTAAAGTTTGAGATCCAATAACCATAAAATAAGCAGAAAGGTACCTTGCCCCAAAATGCAGGTTGTTCCCGGAAACTATGAATGGGCGACAAGTAGCTGAAGAAATACTTATGTGCACATAAGCAACGACAGACATGATTCAGCCTCATTGGGAATCATCAGTGAGGTGTAGATTAAGTCTCTATGCACACCAAGTTCAGGACTTACATCAGGGAATACCTATTCACTGGCAATGATGGAAGGACCCCGCCAGACCATCCTTTTCCAGCCTGGCACACGATTATAGAAGGGGAAGTATCATATGCAAAATAATAGTTAAGTCGTTAAGCCACTTACCAAGTTACTGGATTCCAAATGAAAGGAGTGTATGGAAGTCATTACCATTTGCAGGTCCGAGGAGGAAGATGAAAGACCGGAGTCTGAGAGGAACAAGATGTCAGGATTGGGAAGTGCTTCCTTCAGGAGTGGTGTGATAATAGCTAGTTTTAAAACCTGGCTGGAAACCTGGTTGTTTGTCACTAAAATAAAGACATGCTTTCATGAGGTCACAGGTGAGGAGATGTCTGCGGGATGGCTTAGGTTGGTTACCAATGCCATATATAATTCAGCTGGGGAAAATGTTTTTTGAATGAGCCCAATGCCCTTCTGCACTCAACTCATAAAGGGGTTTTTTGAACAATGTCTTTGTGGATTTGGCCCTATCTACTAGTAACACTTTTGGGCCTCATTACACGGATGGCGGTAATGGTTAACGGTCACCGTTAATGGTAACGGTGACCTTTAACCATTACCGCCTTACTACGAGGTCCCTTAGCAGGTTGGTGCTTTAACGCCTGCTTTTTGCAGGCGTTAAAAACCAACCCGCTAAGGGACCTTGGTGCTAATTACGGCACGCAAAATTGCGGTGCCGTAATTAGCACCTTCCCCATTCCCATTATGCCCTATGGGGCAAAAATGGGAATGGGGAAGGGCAGTGGTGGAAGGGGGAATTACCGCCCCGCCAACCTTGGAATGGGGCAGTAATTCCCCTTTCCACCAAGGCGGTGCCGGTATTTTACCAGCATGGACCAAGGTGCTAATAGCACCTTGGTCCATGTGCTAATACCGCCATCCGTGTAATGAGGCCCTTTGGGTCTCTTTACAAGTTTGGTGGTAAATCTTCCAAATTGCTGCCAAATTTTATTACTGCTACCGCCACTTGGTCCTGAGGATTTACTTCAGGATTACAAGTGGTGAAAGGGCATAATAAGGCCCCATTTTTGGAGATTTTGTAGGAATTACCATTGGAGGTAATTCCACAGACTTGTGATGATTGGTGGCAGTAAAGTGGCAGTTTCACCTTCACCTCCAGCTGTTTGTTCGAGGTAAATCCTCCACTTCACCACCAAACCCATAGTACGGCGGTGCATTAATGCAGTGGTAATGTGACGGTAACAGAATTACTACCACTTCCACCCTCACCAGCATACTTGTAATGACATGATATGTCATTTATAATGTGCATGTACAAAAGTGTTTCTAGGTGCAAAAAGACAAGGAAGGGCGAAGACAAAGAGGAACAAAACAAACAATCTTACTAGGCCTTGTGTCAGGGGGAGGGAAAGAGAGTGCAACGCTAAGCTAAAGTAAGTGCCGCCGGGGACTGTAGGATTGCAAATCCAGTCCCTGGTGCACAGTAGGTCCGAAGGCAGTGCATGGGGCTACTGGTTGTGAAGGAGCCTGGTCCCCATAAGGTTCATAGGGAGGCCAGGTAACCGGTTAGTGCAGACAGACAGGAACATCAGCAGGGGAGAGAGCGAGAGAAAGCAGAAGCGAAAATGAAGGTCTTAAGTTGCTTCCATAACCTGAGGGGGTCCTGCTCAAGTTTGAGAGAGGCAGGAAGGCTGTTCCAGAACGAGACACCAGCCGAGGAGCAAGATCTACCTCCCACTCTCTGCCTGGAGAAGCATCTGACCCTCAGAGAGTTGGAGGTGGATGAGCAGAGGGCACGAGAAGGAAATTGCTTAGGAAGAGAGAGTTGGATGTAGTGTGGTCCCCAGCACCAGAAGTCCTTGTGAACAATGCAGATGGTCTTGAACCTGTCCTTGCAGCCACCGGGAGCCAGTGAAGAGATTTCAGGGCTGGAGAGATACGATCCCTGGGCTTGAGGCCAAAGACAAGTATTGCAGTCCTGGTCTGGATTAGTTTCAGAGAGCGAAGAGTAGAGGCAGGCAGATTTAGAAAGACGCTGTTGCAGTAGTCCAGCCTAGAGAGAACCAGGGCTCTGGAGACAGTGAGCTTCTGGTGAAAGTGAGAAAAGGAAGAATACCTCTGTGGAGGTGCAGCTGGTAGTGGGACTTCTTAAAGATATATGTGATGTGAGGAGAGAAGAATAGGGTGAAGTTGAAGAGGACACCAAGGTTTTTTGCCTTGCAGGAAGGTGCAGCTAGAGGGCCCAAGGAGGACAGCAAAGTGAAAGAGGGAAAGCGAGAGCAGGGGTCCGAATGAGAAGGATCTCAGTATTGCTGGCATTCAGGCAGAGATGGTTAGAGATGCAGCTTTCCTGAATCACAGATAGACAATCAGGAATGAGCAAGAGCGGAGAGGTGGCAGAGAGAAGTCTGAAGGAGAGCTGAGTATCACCCGCATAACACTGAAAGTTGGGAGAGCAGGTAGAGATGCAATGAGCCAGAGGTGCCATGTAAAGGTCGAAGAGCCATGATGAGAGGTAATAGCCCTAGGGCTACTCTGCATGTGGACAAAGGGGGTGGTGGAGAAAAAAAGTCCAAGTTGAACCTGGGAGCGCCAATAGGAGAGGAAGGAGGTCAACCAGGCTAAAGCCTGATCCGTGATGCCCAGGTTGTCACAGAGTCAATTGATCAGGATAGCATGGTTGACTGTGTCGAAAGTAGAGGAAAAATCCAGGAGGATGAGGAGAGAAGGAAGGCTTGAGTCGGGATTTGAGAGCAGGTCTTCACAGGTGTTCAGGTGTGCAGTTTACGTGCTTGTGTCTGCTCTAAAGTCAGACTGATGGTCATAGAGATGACCAACAGATTTGGTATGGAGAGTAACCTGGGAGATGGCCAGCATTTCCAGGAGTAATGAGGCCCTTTGTTTGTGAGGTTTGCCCACAGATCACTGAGGAAGGTCAATTGTTTTAGCGGATATTGATAGCAGCAGGAGGGGCTACTGAGCTGTTCTTGTGACTGTCAGTTCATTATAAATTCTTGTTTGTTAATGGAGCGCACAGCATCCATTATTTGTTTCTCAAAATCAAAACTCTTTGCTCAGTACAGGCAGCCTTACACCAACAACAGCTTTTCCAGCTTTGGGTGTCATCTTTGATGATTGCATTAGAGATCATCAAAATTTGTTTGCAAACCATACCCTTTAGTTGGTCGAGGCCTTCTGTAAACAAGTTTCTCCCTTTCCTTTGGCTGACATTGGATGTATGGGACATGAGGGGACTGAGCTTATCAACTGCAAGTATGATTAACCTTTTGAGAGGAAACAGAATGTCTGATCGGGTCGCCAGAGTTCATGTAGCGTCAAGAGATATTTTCAACGCACCTCTTTGGCTCTTATTCCAGTTTCTTTCTCAAGAGGGTGTCACTTGTACAGGCT
The DNA here is from genome assembly GCF_040938575.1 of Ambystoma mexicanum. Lineage (NCBI taxonomy): Eukaryota > Metazoa > Chordata > Amphibia > Caudata > Ambystomatidae > Ambystoma > Ambystoma mexicanum. The sequence goes on along the minus strand of NC_090934.1, from coordinate 887,172,755 downwards.
GTGGCTTAGGTTTGGCAAACATCTTGCTGCCAATTACAACGTTGATGAGAGCGTGGTCTGTAGCATGAGAGGCTGGTGGCCATTGATATTAGGTTCAGTGTATCAATGTAAACAGGCAGTAAGTTTTCTAGCCACCCAATTGGAGTGGTTTAATCAAATAATTGGTTCAGTCAGTCCAGATGTTTAAGGTTCTTAGGATGGAAGCACTTTTTGAGATGGTAGCGACATATGGCTAAGGGGCGGGCATAAACAAAGTCTGCCAATTCAGGGACAAGACTAATCAGTCCCTGCAGGTGTCCCCACTCAAACCTTCATTGCTCAAATCATGAATAGAACTATCATATAAAAGGGAGACAGATTTGAGCCAGGGTGAGGGATTTTGGCGACAAGTTGACAGCGATCAGATGCCTGGAAAGAGTGAAGGAGCAGGAAGGAGGAAGGTACGGGGAATGGAAGGGACTGGGAGAAAAACAGAGGAGAGTCAGGTGGAGGTTGGAGAAGGACAGGATTAACGGAGAAGAAGAACGACATGGGTAAATGGACAGTGCTAGATCAATAAAGTAGAGGAATGAGGAAAGTCAAGGAAAGAGCGACAATGGAGGAGAGACAGTGAAGATCAAATTAGAGGAGGTTGGAAGAGAGGCAAAGAAGGAGGTTATCGGAAGCAAAAGAAAAGGCAATGTGAAGTAAGATGGTGGCACTGGATAAGTGAGTCCAGAATGAAAAATTATAATTGGCCCAGCCAAGAGACCAGTGGAAAGGTGTGCTGAGAGGGGAAAGGTGAAAGTAGTGGGACAATTGCTGGAGTTAAGCCAGGGTACCATGCCTTGTTCAGTGGCAGCACTCTTTGGAATGGAGGAGGAGAGTGCAATAAGATGCACGAGTCTCGTGGTGAGGGGCGGATATCATAACCTGCCTCCTGTGCCTCAGCGCATGCCTGCATGTGGCGTCAGCATGCACTAGAAGAGAAAGCTGCCTTGGAAGTCTGAATAGCCTGGGATTCTTTGGGATCTTCTACCTGGTATGTGGCACAGGTTTGGATGTGGGGAATTGCAAGAAGAGATTTTGCCAACCCACTGCTTTGTCTCGTGCTTACTCCCAATCAATTTCAATGTATGCAGTACATGGGAGACACCAGGGATGGAGGGGTAACGAATTAAAGGTTCACGTGGTCTGTGACTCTCTACGTAGTACTGTGCCAGCAATTGCCATTGGTTATAAGCCATTGGGATATTGCCAAGCCTTCCCACTTTAAGAAATGCCAAACATGCTGCACATTCATCACGCTGGATGGGGTCAAACCCTGAGATGATCTAGCAACTTGATGAATGGAGGTGTTGGAAAACACCAATTGCTCACACCATGCAAGAATGTGAATCTCCAAACCTGGAAAGTAATGTAGCCTAGTGGTGACCTGATGTGAACTCTATTGTTGCTGCAAACAGGTAGTATGTTGAAGATGTATATGAAGACAGATTACATACTTTGCTTGGTACTACATTTTGCACTATACATTATGCTTCTGCTTAATTACTTTGAAAGAACTTTGACACTAGACTTCGGAGCTTGGTCGCTGACCATTGAACACTAGTCAGCAGAAGCTGACTTCTTTGGTCTTGTAGTTAAATACTCTATGGGCTGATGCAGGTGGCGGGGGAGTCAGGCTTTGGCAGCCCCTCAAAGCAATCGGGTGTGACCTCTCATTAGCAAGAGCCTTCATTTCAAAATATTTTCCCATGGCTATTCATTGTTACTGTTACTTTTTTTTGTTGCGTATTTATTGTTACAGCTTTATAGACAGGGAGTGGTCACTATCATGGGATAATGACACGCCACCAAGTTATGGTCCAAAGCAAAACCAAGGGCCTTAAGATGGCAAAGTGTCATTATCCCAAGCAATAATGACCCCCCCACAATCTATATGGCTATTAGCACATAATGGTAATATCAATACATGTTTTGGGGTTTTCGTGGTGTAGTAAAAACGTTACTTTAATAGTGAGTATAGTAAACAGACATACGCATGACATACACACATGTATGATTTCGTAGTATTTAAATAAGGTTCTGTTCATAGGTTAAGCATGTACATTTCAAACTTTGTTATATTGCTTCAGGTTTAATATGAGCATACATTAGGTGTTATGTAAAAGTAAACAATTTCTCTACAAGAAAGTGAAGGAATGTTCCTATGTTTTAGCTTTCGATTTGTTGTGTTTAAAAGGTGTTGCAGGAAGAAAAAAAAAAGGATTCTTTCAGAGAGGAAGAATTCACTTTCTAGAAAAAGGTTTATTATCATTCACTCATCCTAGGGAAGGAGATGAAAAGTACCAAAATAAAAGGAAAATCATTATAGAGAAGGTAAGGTCAAAAATCAGGAAGGCCAAGTGGGTTGAAGCAATCCACAAAACCAAGTACTTGAGACGCCAGGAGAGAGAAGACGCTGAATTGGTTGCAAAATGGTGCACTGAGATACCCTGTGTTGCTTTTAAACCGGAAGTTCACTCAGAAATTGTATTGTCCCAGACGATGGGCCATAATCAAAAATATATAGAAAAAAAGTTTTTAAAGAAATTTCCTATGTAAAATTCTGAGCAAATGAGGCTCAAAGATTTGACATGGGGGCATCCATTCTGTGATTTGGCGCAGTCTTCTCTGTTCATGTTTAGCTCTGATGTGGTGGCAATAATCAAGCAAAAGCACCATACTGGGGGCTTTTGCTTACTGCTGCCAGAGAGCAGGGCTTAACACGAAGAGAAGAGGCTGCCACAGTAATTGCATTGACATTCATTTTATGTTTTCTGTGCTCCCCAAGCCCAGGGAAGCACAGAAAATGTAAAATGAAAGGCAGCTCAATTATAAATAGTTTGCCGGTGGAGTTTTCATAATTGCTGCAACTTTCTTTTCAAGTTTCCTGAACATGGGAAACTGAAAACTAAAGTCGCAGCAATAATGAATATTCTGCTGGATGCCGGTGAAGTATTAATAATTGCCTGGACTTTCTTAAAACAAAAGGTGCAGCAATTATAATTACAAGGTTGTTGTATTTATGATTGCTGTGGCTTTCTTTTTTGTCTCCTGGTCTCCTCCGGCTCAGCGCAGCTAGGGAGACTTAAAAAGAAACCACAGCAATCATAAATACAACGATGTTATATTTATGATTGCCGGTACTTTTTCTTTGAGTCTCCTGGGCTCCCCCGTACTAGGGGAGCCCGGGAGACTTGAAACAAAAGCAACTGCAATCTTAACTACAATGCTGTTGTATTTATAATTTATGTGGTTTTCTTTTAAGTCTCCCAGACTCCCCTCGACTCGGGGGAGCTTGCGATACTTAAAAAGAAAACCACAGCAATTATAAATACAACAGCATTGTATTCATAATTGCAGTGGCTTTCATTTCAAGTCTCTGGGGCTCCAAGCAAAAGCACCGGCAATTATAAATACAATGTTGTTGTATTTATGATTGCTGTGATTTTCTTTTTAAGTCTCCCGAGCTCGCCTGAGCCGGTGGAGCCAGGAAGACTAAAGAAGAAAGCCACGGCAATCATAAATACAACAACATTGTATTTATAATTGCTGCACCTTTTGTTTTAAGAGAGTCCAGGCAATTATGAATACAATCACGTTGCATTTATGATTGCCGTGGCTTTCGTTTCAAGTCTCCCGAGCTCCCCCGAGCCGGGGGGAGCCTGGGAGACTCAAAGCGAAAGTACCAGCAATTATGAATACAATGTTGTTGTATTTATGATTGCAGTGGCTTTTGTTTTAAGTCTCCAGAGCTCCCCCGAACCGGGGTATCCTGGGAGACTTAAAGCGAAAGTAGCAGAAATTATAAATACAACGTTGTATTTATAATTGCTGGTACTTTCGCTTTTAGTCTCATGGGATTCCCCGGCTCGGGGGAGCTCGGGAGACTTCAAACGAAAGCCACGGCAATCATAAATACAACAACAATGTATTTATAATTGCTGGTACTTTCGCTTTGAGTCTCCCAGGACCCCTCCATCTCGGGGGAGCTCGGGAGACGTGAAACAAAAGCCATTTCAATCATAAATACAACAATTGCCTGGACTTTTGCTATAAGTTTCCCGGGCTCCCCCAGCTCAGGGGAACCTGGGAAAGCATAACAAAAAAACACAAAGAAGCACATAGCAGGCGCACACAGCAGGAAAGATCCTGACTGCATTCTTTGCTCTCCGGCTGTAATAAGTAAAAGCTCCCAGTAGGGGGCTTTTGCTTCATTATTGCTGCGAGAACAGAGCTTAACACAAGCACAGGAAGCTCATTCATCTCACAAAATGGTTGCCTCCTAGTGCTTGACATTTTTGACTTTGAGCCTCATTTGCTCAAAATTTTACATAGGAACTTTCTTTAAAAATATTTTTTATATATATTTTTGATTATGGTCCATCTTTTGGGACAATATCTCCGGCCTGGATGGTGCCCAACGTGCATGACAGAGATGCAGCGGCATCATGAAAAATGTAGTTGTTTCCTCTAGGAGATGATGAACTAAGAGCCTTGTGGACACGTTGAGGAAGGGGTCTCTATTATAGGTATAAATACCTATAATAGAGAGCATCTCCTCGATGTGTCCCCAAGGATCAGGGTGAGTGCCAGCACTGATGCAGGCACCATGCGAAAACTATGCAGAACAGCCTGGTACGAGGGACACAAAAACAAATGCAGTGTCCCAGCACAGACCATAACAATGACATTTGAAACCGTGTTAACATTCCATGTCAACTTTAATTTTTCTATGAAATTGTCACTCTGGTGCTCCAGATTAATTTGTGAGACATTGTTTTATCTGTCTTTTTTGTTGTTATAATACTTTTTAATTATTTTTCTATTGGTTGAAGTAAAGTGTGAATTGTGTAAAACAATGCATTTTGTCATGCAAGTAAGCATGCAATGAAATGTACATTTTGATAGGTGAAAATGTGTATTTTCTGGTCAGTCATTCTCTCACCGAAGCACCACAATTAGCAACTGTTTTCTTTGCCGCCCATCTCCAATTGCAGGGTGGGGGGTGAAAAATAGGGTTGTGGGGGCTTGAGGCCTGGTCTCGGAATATCCTAACAGGTAGTATGCATGTGAAATAACTTAAACTCTGTCTTTTTTATTCTTTCAGAATGTGTGGGACCTGATGGCGAACCCAGAGCTGTGAGTATCAACGAGAATTAGAAGAACATGACATTGCATATTTAAATCATCCCCAATTTGTTTCAATAGCGACGAGTCCAGGGTTTTATCCAGATGGCGTGCAAAAAAGGGAAAGATCTGATGACTTCCTAGTAATCCAGGCAATTCCTTTGCTTTTCATTTTTTTGAGTACATCCAGTCCATGGTCCTACCCTGTGGTGTGGTCCCTTTCTTTTCATTGCACCACCGTCTAGAACACTTTCATTCTAAAAGTAAACGTCTTACCCCCTCATATTCAGAAGCAATTGAATTCATACATGTAAAGTCAAGGTTTATAACAGCTTCACTGTGATTTGGTGTCGTCATTGCTTTGAACAAATTCACAGTTGTGTCTGTAGAGAGTCACATGCAATGTTATTGTCCTGCGCGAATGGCTCCATAAGCAACCCATGGTGCACATTAGCATAGCAAATTGTCAATTCACAGGAGAGCTGATCGCTTTTGCTTTTTGTTCTAGTCTTTCAATACTGCTGATTAGTGAACGGTAAAATCACTGGTGACCAAAAGCCTTTATGCCCTGTTTAGTACTTTATGTCACATATTTGGCAGTCAAATAGGAGATGATCACTACTCCACTTACTAAGTTATTAAAGGGAGTGAGACACAATCTGTCAGATTAACAGCTTCCCTTGCATTCTCTCTTTAAATGGCACAAATAGAACATTTTAAAGCATGGTTCCAAGTATCTTGGTCAAACGGATAGGCTTCTGACACTATTTAAGAAGGAAAATATTCATGACGAGTAAAGGAGAGGTCTTATTTGGCTGAAATGGAAAGAATATCATTCAAGATCTGAAAGGAGGAAACCGAGTTCAACAAAATATGGAAAGACCTTTTAGAATTGTATGACTGATTCATTATTCGCACCCAAGGAAAAGGGGTTCACCAAACAGGAGGTTGTGAGTATGGGCGCGCATTACCTGCATTCTCACCCCCCAGTTCAAACATTTTGTTCCCAGGCCCTTCCTCTCAGCCCCCCACGCCTGTCCCACAGGATGGAACCGTTGCCCACCCCCTCTCAATTTACCTTTGCCACTTGCTGCTCCAGCCTCCATCAGCGCTCCTTTGCAGATGCTGCAATGGGTATAGAAAGCGGACATATTCAATTTTCCATGGCAGCAGCCATCTTTGTTTCTTTATTTTAAAGGGAAATTGGGCAAGTTCAATACACGTGGAGCCCATTCACCATAAAAGAAATATTTTACAAATATTCAAACCCCAGAGGGAGCCCCGGGATTCGAATAGCAATCACCCCCACCTTGTACGAATCTATGTGATCACTGCGCCGCCTCTGACTGCGCGGATGAAAATGTTGACACCAATTACGGCGCGGCACAGTTATCAAATAGATCACTTTACCCACGCCCCCGGGCCCGCATTCCCCTACCTGACCACCCCACTTACCTTTGCGGTGGCACACCTTTGTGTGCGCTGCTGACTCCCCGTTATCCCTGCGGTTTCGGTTCTTCCCACTTACGTGGGCCGGAGCTGACGATGCAGGGTGCTTTTTTATTTTGATTTTATTTACTTTCTTGTCCCCCGCTTACCACAATAGTATGCGGGGGGACGCCCCCGCAAACCTCGACTCCCGTTACTGCGCCCAAGGAGAGCAGGGGACACCCCGCAACCCCCGCTCTGTTTGGGCACAGTAATGGCAGTCAGTAAAAAGAAATGCACCAAAATCTTTGTAACTGCATAGTCGCAGTTACGAGGTCGACATTCTGGTGCATTTACCCTTGTACAAGCCCTTTAATGGCTCTGAGCCCCACCAGAGGTCCTTGCTTCACTGAGGCCTAGTTTAGGCATGGGTTGGCTGGCAAATACAAGCCCTATACACCCCTGTATGCAGGGCTGATCACTGTAGGGTTTTATTACTGTAGACGCAGTCTTAAATTCCTTTAGTTTACTTTTCTATATGGACTGCACCATAGGTCTATTCCGAACGATTATAGCTATTGCTTGCTATTTCAGTGCCGGGAATGCTTTCCTTATCTTTTCTTTTTTGTACGCATATGTACTATTTTAAGCCTGTTTAGTATTTGTGGGCATTATATTTAACCCATAAAATATTATATTGCTTTATGATAACTGTTTTCGTTTGATTTGTAATGAGGATTAATTGAATTTTAAAAACATTTTCACAGGACAAAATCACAGCAATAAAGTTGGAGAACTTGAATTCATCTAACACTTCCAATTCTGAAACAGAAGCGATATGACTCTTTACCTCAGAGCAGTACACATATTTAGTGTGACAATCAGAGTACTTTATGTGCCCATCAAAAACACTAATGTTGTCCAATAAAAAAGGATGGATGTTTGGCCGAAACATTTGGTTGGGGTGCCACAGGAGACCTATCTGCAATGTAGCACTAGAATTCAATATTAGCTGTCACAATAGGATGTCAAGTAAAACATGACCTTGGATAATGCTGTAATAGAGTAACGTAAGAATCCACAGAAATCCACAGAAACATTGTCACCTGATGAAACTCTCCCTGAATACTTTGTCAGTCAAGTTATGTCTCTGAATACTATACTACACGTGTAATAAGACTTAATTATCTGCTGGCAGTGGTAGAATCAAAATCATCCAACTGTTGTTGAGAGTTACATTTCTGCCTATCACTCTTTTTATCAGTCAAATCAGCAATGCACCTGGGCACAATTCTGGTCCCAATTTATTTCTGATACACACTGAGCACAGCCTTCCGAGATGCTTTATATTTGACCAGGTGTCTCATTGTCAGCAAACAGGGGTCAAAGCACCTACAGTTGCATGCCCTGGCACAACATACAAAGACACACTGTGAGGTGGAGGAGGGGGAGACTGTGATGTAGGGGGCCTATTGAAGCACATAGGAGTCCAGGCATCCACCGGTGCCTGTAACATTGGTGGACACTGGGTTGAGCAACTGCCTGGTGTACCCACAACAGATTAGCAACAGGGTTCATTGTTAGTGAATCCCTCAATCTACTGGGCTTCAGGTTTGGAATCAATTCACCAACGATTACGGCGCTGTTAACCCCTTAACGCCTGATTCGTAATGAGGCCATTGTCACTGTACACAGTTGACACTACTGAAAGGTGGCACTCTGGCCACTTCTCATGGCCACAGGCTATACCTCAGTCACCAAAGGTTTAGCAATATTTTTTGTACCTACATTATGACACTTGTCAAAAAATAAAACACAGGCACATATGCAAACCCATGCTTTACGGTCTGTGCCAAAGCTCCTTACAAAAGTTTGCTGGAAATACGCCCATGTTTTATTTTTATATATATATATATATATATATATATATATTTATATATATATATATATATACGTTTGCCTTGATCTGGCTATTTGCTTTATCGGGATGGGATTGTTTTGTGTGTTTGACCACCTGTCTGTGTTTTAGTAAAGCCTCTATATTTTATAAGAACCCATTCTGGACACTCATTTAATTTTGGTAACTCAGTGCTGTTGTTGGTTGGATTCTTCCGTACTGGTTCACACATCCCTGGAGAGTATAACCTGCCCTCAACCCATGCTACCATATGAGGCAAAGGAGGTATACTATTAATTTGGGTGCTGTTTTCACCTTTATGTCCGGCACACTGTGGCACTCGTAGCAGTAGTGTGGAATGAAGCATAGGGTTCAGACACCACCATTTCTCATGCACTATTGCATGGCAATAGTAATTTCAACACAGGGGAACGGCCAGCAAGTGCCAGGAAGTGCAAAGAGTGGGGTTGTCTCTGAACTGCGCCCCCAGAAGTGGCATTTACGCCTCATAAGGAACAATGCTACAACAGGGGGTACTGTATACTAATAATGTGCAATACAGCACGGACAATGAACCCCAGCATGAAGAGCCCATCTCCATGACACACATACAGAACTACGCTTTCTGACACTGCGGACAAAAGTGTCAACCTACCTTTACATCCAAGAAACGTCAGTTTGCGGAGTAGGTGGCATTGACACAGGGCCTGTTTCCCCTGAGAAACGAATGGAGGACGGAAGATAATCCACCTGTTTACTGGGGTCCTGGATGCAAGCGGTGGCCCTTACTGGTTCAGCGTCCCGGCTCATGAACCTAATACGTTTTATCAAATAGTTGTCCTGAGCAGGGGTTGGCCCAATATACAAGCGGTTTGAGGATTAACATGGGGTCCAAATGGTGTCAAGTCTATTTAGAATTCTGACACTGTGGAAAGAAGACAATAGAAACACTGTTTGAGAAGCACCGAATCGAATGAAGTATAACTCTGGAAAACTAGGAAATAATGGAATTTCTTTTATGATCTCACCTCCAAATGTCCACTGGCAACAATGAATAGTTATATTGAAATATGATTCATGATCTTCGGATCAATTGTGGTTTAATTTGTAATTAACTTATGTTGATTGTACCGAGAGATATTCCCTGATGAATGTTAGCATACATAGCCTAAAGAGAGAAATTTGATGGAAATGCAAGGAGACTTGAACATAGAACATTTTTTAGGATTTGATTTTGCAAGCATGTTAGCTTCTTAAGTATATTGCGCTGTGTTCGCTGTGTCTTGATTCACGATTACTGAGACTTGGTGGAAGCATCTATTTCTTCATCAATCTATTCACACTGAGGCACCTAAAAAGGAGGAGTAGAAAGTACACTTTCACAAAAAATGGTGGTCCAGTTCGGAATGAAATGTTTTTAGGAATTAATATATTTATGTATTTTGATTTTGTTTGTGTAATTTATAATAATAAATAACACTTTTATAGAGTTGCATTCTACAAGATTATTTTGAGGATTGCTCTTCCTCAGGTAGTTTAATACTGTTTTGGACTCAACCATTAACTGACAGAGTATCCACAAAAACGCCATTGCTTAAGATTAATTTTCACTTTGAGCCTTGCATTTGATAATTCAGTTCGGAACCATTAAACTACAACAGACCATTTATCAATTCAATTTGGACTGGCTCATGTGATGACAATCTTGACAATTTTCTAAAATGTATTTCAGTCTCCATTTTGAACTCGCAACAAAGACAAGCAAAGGTCTTAATTACTGTCCAGAATCAATCCTTACCATCCACTTTGCAGTATAAATTCAAGCTGATGAAGGGTGGGCCGTGTCAAATGTACCTGGAAACTCAAGCTCTTGACTTGATATTGATGAATTTTCTCTTACGTGGATTTGTTCCCATTCTAATTTGTTTTTGTTTAAAATTCGTTTCTCTTTTTGCTTATATAATTAGTTGTGAACTCATGATTTCTATGTGAGAACCTTTTTAGTTTCAATAATCTAATGATTTCTACATTGTTCAGATGACATGTCTTGTCCATGGTTTGAATGGTATGAATATGTTATGTTTTTTCCTTCTATGTAGCTTGGTTTGTATTGATCAAACATTAATTCACCAGCGTTTGGTTTTGTACTATCGGTTTCTTTTGAGTATTGTTTAATAAACTCAATTTTCTTAGATGTGGGTTCAAGAGGTACCCATTTGATATTTTGTTCTGCACACCTATTCATAGGTCTAGCTTTTGAGAGTTTGCCCCCCTGTGTTATCATATCTCCTTATTCCGGCATTCCATGACTTGAGCCCCTCCTGTACGGCCCCCTCGAATGTCACTGCTAGCATGAGCTCTTGGCACTGCCACCTCATCTGCCAGTCCACACCTTTACCAACTATCCCAGTGCCTTCATGATCTCTAAACCTCCTGTCCACCCGATCTTGCTGTTACCATATTCATGACATCATCATGACAACTATCCAATTGACAGCATTGAATGTGGCAGTTTCACGCACACTACTGCAACTCTGGAACTGGACAGTGGCACTCCAGAAATCCCAATGCTTCCCTCGAACCCCTGTCCACTTTGCACTCCATGTTAGTATGGAACCTTCACTCCTAAACCATGCTTTCAAGGAAGAAGAGCACTGGTTCCCCACGGTGAGCCATTACAACTGAGGAGGTACGGGCCTCTTAAAATTTGCAAACATTCCCCATGTAAGATGGGCTGCATTCTGTCCAAACACCTTGCCATGTCAACAGTATCAAGTCAACTTTGAAACATCAGATAAAAAGCCATCCCTGCCTCTCAATCTGAGGGCCATGATACTGTCCTTTGTACATGCACAATTCACAGGGGGTAAAACACGGCACGTTAAGGAAAAGATAACTTACTGGTAGTTGCTTGTCACAAAATGTTCACACGCAAAATGGCATGCATGCAAATTGTGTGCATGTGCTACTAGTATTTATCATGTAGCCACTGCCACTGACGATAACCTTTTACAAATCATACATGTTATGTTACTTTGCATTTATATACCGTCTTATGTATCATTGGTAGGATCTCAAGGCGCTGGTAGGTTGAACGCCCTCGGGAACCATAGTTCAAGTCAGTAGAGCGAGAGGGGGAGAGTCATAAGGTGCGTGGGTGCACCGGATATGTGTGCAGCTGGTGTGGCACTTGTATGATAGCTGCTTCATAGCAGTGGGTGTGGTGGTTGGGAGGTCAGGAATATGTGTACATTCTGGTGGGTTGATATTCAGAGTGATTTCTGGTAGTGTTAGGCCTGAGGAGAACGCATAGGCTAGCGGGTGTGCTGAGCCAGCATTGTTTAATTAGGATGATGTGGAGTATGTGGCGGGTGTTTGTATGAGAACAGCTACACCGAATGTGTCATTGTATCGCTGTGTTCTAGTTGAGGCGAGGTGTATAGGAGAGAGTAAGCGTGGTGATGTGATATGGTAGTTTTTGGTAAAGTGTTTGAGAACGTTCCATCTACTTCATCCGTTCCATCTACTTCGTACATTACATCTAATTCATCCGTTCCATCTACTTCATCCATTCTATGCATTCCATCCGCCCTATGCACACGATCTGTCTCATGCACTCCATCCGTTTTGTGCACTTCATCCGTTTCATGCACTTTATCTGTTTCATGTATTCCCTCTGTTTTATGCATTCCATCCGTTCTATCTGTTCCATCTATTCCGTGCACTCTATCCATTCCATGCACTATATCCATTTTGTGCATTCTATCCATTCCGTGCACTCTATCCATTCCGTGCACTCTATCAATTCCGTGCACTCTATCCATTCCGGGCCTTCTATCCATTCCATGTCCTCCATCTGTTTCTTCTGCTTCATCTGTTCCTTGCGCTTCATCTGTTCAATCTGCTGCAAGCGTTCCATCCACTCTGTCCATTCCATCCACTCCGTCCATTCCATCCACTCTGTCCATTCCATCCACTCCGTCCGTTCCATACACTCAAACCATTCCATACACTCTAACCCTTCCATACACTCTAACCCTTCCATACACTCTAACCGTTCCATCCACTCAATACGTTCCATCCGCTCAATACGTTCCGTCTACTCTAACTGTTTGATCCGCTCCATACGTTCAGTCCGCTCTATCTGTATGATCTGCTCCATGCGTTCCATCTGCTCTGTGCATTCTATTTACTCCTTGCTTTCCATTTGATCCGTCCATTCCGTCCGATCCAACCACTCTATCCGATCCGTCGACTCGTTTTGATCCATCTATTTCATCCGATCGATCTATTTCTTCCGTTCCGTCTTCTTCATCTGTTCGGTCTACTTCATCCATTCGCTCTACTTCATCCATTCGGTCTACTTCATCTGCACTCCATCCGTCCTATGCACTCCATCCGTCCCATGCACCCCATCCGTCCCATGCACTCCATTCGTCCCATGTACACGTTCCGTTCTCTGCACTCCATGCATTCCATCTGTTCCATGCATTCCATCCGTCCCACGCACTCCATCTGTCCCACAAACTCCATCCATCCTACGCACTCCATCTGCTCCACGCACTCCATCCGCTCCATGCATTCAATCATTCTGTGCGTTCCATCCGTTCCATCTATGCCATGGGCACTATCATTCCATGCCTTCCATCCGTTCCATACACTCCATCCATTTCATGGACTCCATCCGTTCCATCCAAACCATCCGTCCCATCCACTCCATCCATCCCATCCACTCCAACCATCCCATCCACTCCATCCGTCCCATCCACTCCATGGACTCCATCCGTTTCATCCGTTCCGCCCGCTTCATCCGTTCCACCCGCTTCGTCCATCCCACGCACTCCGTCTGTTCCACGCACCCCATCCGTCCCACGCACCCCATCCATCCCACGCCACCCATCCATTCCACACACTCCATCCATTCCATGCACTCCATGCACTCCATCCATTCCATGTACTCCATCCATTTCATGTGCCCACCCTTTCCATCCACCACATCCATTCTGTGCACTCCATCCGTTCCATGTACTCCATCCGTTCCATGCACTCCATCCGTTCCATTCACTCCATCCGTTCCATCTATTCCAAGCACTCCTTCAGATCCATGGACTTCATCCTTCTATCCACTTCAATCCTTCCATCGTCACCCTCCGTTTCATTGATACCCTCCGTTCCATCGACTCGGTCCGTTCCATACACTATGTCCTTTCCGTCCACTCTGTCCGTTCCATCTACTCTATCCGTTCCATTTGTTCCATTTGCTCTATGTGTTCCATTTGATCCATCCACTCCGTCCAATATAGCCTTTCCATCCGATCGGTCCACTCCATTTGATCCGTCCACTTCATCCGTTCCGTCCACTTCATCCATTCCATCCTCTCCATCCGTTACACCTACTGCATCTGATTCATCCGCTACATCCATTACATCCGTTTCATCCGCAGCATCCATTTCACCCACTGCATCTGCATCATTCCTCTTGTCCATTTCTTTTCTTTCATCCACTTCATTCCTTTCATCCACATCATTCGTTCTATTCAGATTGTCCGTTTTAATTTACATTAGCAGTTCTAGTTTTCGATTTTTCTCACTCGGTTCATCGATGCCGGATTGTTATTTTTGATATAGCAACCTTGGGCTACTGTCTTTGTTGCTGTTATCCTGTTGGTGTTAAGAGTCGATTTTAGGGGAAGAGCCACGTTTTCAGTATTTTGCAGAAGGACATGAGGTCCTCGGTGAGTGGGATGTGCGGTGGATGTGAGTTCCACAGAGTGGGGGCCAGTGCTGAGAATGATGATCCTCCTAGCCTGACTGAGTTGGTTTTTGGTATCACTAGGAGGCCGGCGGAGCTTGATCTTAGAGTGCATGGTGGATGGTAGGGTTTTAGTTTGTCTTGAAGATATTGAGGTCCGGTTTTATGCATTGCTCGGTGAGAGATGCATAAGGTTTTGAAGGTCACCCTTCGGGCAACCGGAATCCAGTGCAGAGTTTTGAGAGCTGGGGAGATGTGATCTCTTGGGCCAAGTGGAAGTAGCAGTTTGGCTGCTGCATTTTGTGTTCTTTGTAGTTTAGTCAGGTGGTACGCATGGACTCCAAGGTAGAGGGGGTTAGCATAGTCCAGTCTTGACATAACAATTGATTGGACCGCGGAAAGTCTGTTGGGAAAGGAGAGGTATGGAAAAATGCACCTAAGAGTTTTGAGGTGGTAGTGGCAGGATTTAGAGATGTTGTTGCCTTGGAGCGAGAGGGTTAGGTCAGAGTCTAGGGTGCATCCAAGGTTTTTTACTGAGTTTGAGGGTGTCAGGGAATCGCCCATGGCAGATTGCCAGGGTAGGGGTTGCGGAAGAAGTTTGGTGTTGCCACATACCATGATTTCGGTTTTGGAGGGGTTTAACAAGAGGTGGTTTGTGGAGGGGGGCGCTGTTGCACGCGACGCTGATGGCAGCCTGAGTGGAGAGCTCCGGCCCGTAACACATCCTATCTCAAAAATAATCCAGTTCGGGGCCACCTACTCGCCGACAAACATTTGCTAACGGTGGCGGACAACCTACGGCATTACCCGGTCAAGCCACAGGCTGTAACGGATATCCATTTAAGTGATTTTGTACAGGATACTTTGGCCGCGAGTGCAGTGTGGGCAGATCCGAGCCGCAGCTCCATGCAGAATTCACTACAGCCCGGAGGCGGGGAATTGGCGGCAGGCCAAAGGGGGAGGGGCCGCGCCACGCGCTCTCGTACAGAATGCCTAGCCGAGTCACTGCAGAGCTGCCAGAGGACATATCCTACGACGCTCGGACTCCAGCCCAGCTGTATATCCCGTGGCAGAATCCCTATCGGGAAGTTGATTTTCAGCCGTCTGGCCCACCGATCGGACGTGCGTGAGCCGCCACGGCGGGTCCCCTGAGCTGGCACCCGACTCGTTGACCGCGCTGGGGAGAGACATAGTCAGTCCTTCAGCTAACATCCTGCCACCTTGAGGTGGAGCGACTCCAAGACCCAGGTGGACCTTTCCGACGCTGAGGAGCCGGCTGCTCGCGCTTCGGCGCATCAGAGCTTGACTGCGCCTGCAAGGTGGGAGCCCGCGCTGCATCACTGGTGGACTTGCCCTGACCTCCTCCCGTAAGCACACGCTGCCCATAGCCTCGCACGGCGATCCCGCGATCGGCCCCGGCCGGTCGCTTGTGTTACAGGGGGAATCGCTGCGATACCGGCGCACTGCTATTAACTTGATCGCGCGCCCATCTGAAGGGGACCACCGGCTGCCAAACCCTGAACTGTTTACTTGTACACAACCTGCCTGGCCGTATGCGGCGAGATCCAGCTGCATTGAACGCCTGCTGAGTGCCCTGGGAGGAGGCCACATCATCCCCTACGTTGAACAATAAGATCTACTGACTCTGGATACACCTGTGATACGTGGAACAGTTGTGCTGCGCATTTGTTCCCCCACCGACGCTGGACGCAATCCTACGCCGGCAGTGCTGTGTATTGACACCAGACCTGAGCAGTGTGGTGCTGGTGGGCGCCTGGGTGGAATAATGAGACGGTGAACCACCTGGATTGGAGAGTTGGTCGGACTACCGGGACGTGGTGGTGCTTGCCGTGGTGTGATCCTCGCCCCTCTCCTTAACCGCAGCTGTGCCGGCGAGCCTTGCCTGCACATCTGACAAGATCACCTCCTACGTGTGGGATACCACTGCGCCCCGCAAAAGACTCCTGAAACGTAGCACCGCCGAAGTCAGGAAACGCTGGAGACTACATTCCACTCGATTGCATATATGGGTCGCACTGAAAAGAAAGGGATGGTCCCCAAGAAAACTGGGCCAATGGACTCCTTTGCTAGCTCGCAGCCGCATGGGTCTTCCAAGGCTCCTGTTGAGTCCACTGATGCCCATTCGGACTCCCCGATGGATGAGAGGGTGGACAAACTGCTATCTATGGTCCAGACTGGCTTCCTAGCGGTCAATAGCAAATTGGACGATATAGGGGCAACGATCAGCTCCTTGAAGGCAAGGGTCGATAAAGAAAGTGCACGCACCACGGAGGCGGAGAACAGAATCAGCACCAACGAGGACTCTATAATACAACACAGTCGTGACATCGCTCAGTTAAAGGATGACCTGCGGAAGACCGTGAATAAATGCGAGGATCTTGAATCCCGATCCAGGAGAAACAATATCTGCCTGATCGGGGTGGAAGAAACCTTTGGCAAGGGATCCATGGAACGCCAGGTGGAAAATCTTTTGAAATCCCTTTTGGGCCCGGATGCTTTCTCCGACCATTTTCTTGTGGAACGGGCCCATTGCACCCTGGCCCCTCCTCCCAAACCTGGAGCACCACCTCGTACAATCATCGCCCGTCTCCTCAATTACAGGGACAGAGACGCTATCCTGAGAATTTCCAGGGAAAAAGGCTCGCTGTATTATGAAAACACCAGGATACATATATACCCGGACTTCTCGACAAATGTGCAAACGCTAAGAAGATCCTACAAACCCGTCAAGAGACAGCTGAGACTAGGCCAAATCCCGTACGCGCTTGTCTATCCGGCAAAAATGCGGATCCAACACAGAGGACGGGCTCACTTTTTGAAAATCCTACGGAGGCCATGTCGTATGTGGAGGCCTCTATCCCACTTCCCCCGGGAGGCCACGAGAACAAGCAGGATGTGCCGCCCCAGCCGGTTGCGGAACCAGAAGATAATGCTGGTTGACTTGATCTACTCCACACTGTTTTTACCACAAAGTTTAATAACCTGTTGTCGGTGAGGTGACCTTCTCCACCATATGTTGAAGTAGGGCCGTGAGCCCCTCTTGGTGCCGGTCACGTGAGTACAGCTCACACCCCTAGAAGACTTTCCGAGTTATGTTTGAGGGGATACATCATCGGGTTGAGGTTGATGGTGCGGGTGGGGGTGGATGGGAGGAACAAGTAAAGTTTACTCCTGGCACTGTGCCAGAGTTGGTTGGGGAAGTTATAAAGTTTAAAACAGGGAGCTGTTTTCTGGCAGGACATTTACATTATCTGAGACAGTGGCGATATACTTGGCAAGCACTTGTTCCGATAGGCAATTATGACAGAGGCTAAAGGGGGCTTAAACATAAGGTTACTCTCCTGGAACATTCGAGGGCTTAATAACCCGGTCAAGGCGAGGAAAATTGCTGCATACATTGCGCGCCATGACCCCTACATCCTTCTGTTACAGGAAACACATGCATTGGGAAATGTCAACTCCAAATTCCTTCCACACTGGGGTCCTCATAGATATTACACAGAATATTCGGCACAGTCCAGGGGTGTCCTGACTCTTATACATCCCAAACTGTGCTTTAAACACCACGCTAGTAGGATAGACCCATTGGGAAGATATGTGTTGGTGTGGGGAGAGTTAGCAGAACGCCAGATACTTCTGATCAACACGTATGGACCTAATATAGACGATCCACTATTCTTTCGTACAATACTTGATATGCTCTCCACGTCGAGGGAGGCGCAAATAATCTGGGGTGAAGACTTCAATATGATTCTTGACCTGGCCCTAGATCTTTCTTCAGTCTCCCCCAGAGCTCCGACCAAAGCGGCGTTAGCCCTTAAGCAAATGATGGAACAGATTGACATGATTGATGCCTGGCGCACAGTACATCCACATGAGAAGAAATTCACCTTCTACTCATCTGTCCATGATTCTCATTCACGTATTGATTACTGGCTCACTAGCTCATCCCTCTCTGGATCGATCACCAACTGTGAAATACACCCCCGCACCCTTTCAGACCACTCCCCGATAACGCTAGATATCGTCCTAGATGATTCCCCTCCCCCGGCTAGATGGTGGAGAATGCCCGCCACGATCCTTAGGGACCCCCATTTATGTGAGGCGCTACATACTGAAATTCAGGAATTTCTGGAGTTAAATGTAGGCACGGTTACTACCTATGCCACATTATGGGAGGCTTTTAAAGTTTGGATCCGGGGTATTATAATGGGCAAGTCCTTGGGTATGTTGAAGGCCATGAGAAGGGATCTGGATGTGGCTGAGGCTACACTTGATTCACTTCAGACGCAATATAGCGCTACATTGAATAAAGAAACCCTGTCCAAAATGCACGCCACCCTCAAGGAATTCAATGTGCTAGCCAACAGGGAGGTCATATACATGGCCGCTCCAGCTAAAGGCCGGAGGTATGGGGAGAGTAATAGGGCAGGGAGGTTTCTGGCAAACATGCTTAGGTCCGATAGGCACCATAATCCAATTGCTAGTATACAAAACCCAGCCGGGATCACGGTCAACAGGGAACAGGATATCAACTCCACCTTCACGGATTTTTACTCCGCTCTGTACTCTAATCATGATGTGAAATCTAGGGATGCCACCTCCGGGTACCTTGATTCCCTGGACCTCCCTACGTTGACTCATGAAACCCGGAACATACTAGATCAACCCATCACACTTGAGGAACGTACAGCGGCCATTAAATCTCTGTCCGGCGGCCGCGCCCCGGGCTCGGATGGCCTGACCGCGGAACTGTACAAGGAATTTCAGAGTGAACTGGCCCCATTGTTGTTGAAAGTGTGGGAGGAGGCCATCACCGGGGTGTCCTCTCGGACTCGATGCGCGAGTCAGTTATCACGGTTCTTCTGAAGCCTCGTAGACCGGCGCAGGATATGGCCTCGTATAGACCCCTTTCTTTAATTAATACTGATGCGAAAATCTTTGCCAAGGTACTGGCCACCAGACTCCTACCGTACATGCCAATCCTGGTCCACCCCGACCAGGCTGGCTTTATACCGACCAGATCTACAGCGCTGAACTTCAGGTTATTATTCAATGTAATGGCCCAGATTGACCCAGAGGCCAAAGCGGCCGTAGTGGCCCTGGATGCCGAGAAGGTCTTCGATTCATTCGTCCGTTTCGTGGACATACCTTTTCCTGGTGCTTGAGAGGTTTGGTCTTGGCCCCTACTTTATAAAATGCATGCGGTTACTACATACTCAACCGCCTGCTAAGGTTTTAACCAATAATACTTTATCCTCCACATTTCAACTGCACAGGGGAACCAGGCAGGGCTGTCCCTTCTCGCCCATTCTTTTTGCACTTACTATAGAGCCTATGGCGGAATATATCCGTCAGAACCACTCACATAGAGGCCTCAGGATGACAGGTCCCCCCCAACTCATATCACTATATGCGGATGATGCATTGTTGTATGTCCGAGATCCGCAAGAAAATGTGCAGCATATTATGGCAGATATAAACTAATTCTCTGACTAATCAATGTCCCGAAGTCTGAAATATTCCCATTGACCCCTGCAACGGGTGACCTTTCCAATATCTCGGGGGTTCAAACCTGCCCCCACGCAGGTAAGGTACTTGGGGATCATGGTGGCCAGCGATAAACAGCTGCTATACACATGTAATCATGGTGAATTATTGCTCTCCCTTATGACCAAGCTCCAACTCTGGGCTAATCTCCCACTGTCTCTATAAGGCCGAGTGGCCCTACTCAAAATGGTAGTTCTACCCAAACTCTTATACTGTTTCAACAACATCCCTATATGGCCCGGTAAACCCTTTTTCACGAAACTTAAATCATTAGCATCATCATTCATTTGGAGCGGGAAGACTGCCAGGTTGGGGTGGGATAAAATGGTGGAACCATACTCACAGGGTGGTATTGCGGCGCCTGATTTCGAATTGTATTATACAACCGCACAAGCACAGTTTGTGAAACACTGGTTTGACCCTGCGGACACGGCCCCACATATTCTACTCGAAAAACACGCTGTCCACCCCAATGACATACGATCTGTTCTCCTTGATCATATTTACGGGGACGTGTGCCCATTCGACCCAGTGTATACCACAACTCGTGCTTGGTCTAGGATCTATAAGAAGATTGGCCTAGAGGCCCCATATGACCCTGATATCCCTCTGTGGCACTTCTCGGGTATCTCCCCGACCTTTGACAAGGCCCTTCAACGGTCCTGGGACCCTAACAGACTCTTTATGATGTTAGACATGTTTCCAGATGGCTCGTTCTGCAAACTCACAGATTTCGTGGAGGCAGTGGGGGGAGGCCACCTCAAACACTTTCAATTCCATTGCATGAAGGCAGCCTTTGCTGCCAGATGGGCGTCCTTCCCAGAGGAACCCCAGACACATGAATGTATCAGAGCAATGGTGATGACTGATGGGCGTAACAAGGGGATTTCCATGCTATATACCCTGGTCCAGGCGCACTCTCCCTCACGCAAAACTATCAGAGAGACATGGGAACGGGATGTGGGCACACAGATTGACGAAGTGAGATGGGCCCGATACTGTCAGCTCACCAGGTCCGTA
This sequence comes from Ambystoma mexicanum, assembly GCF_040938575.1. Lineage (NCBI taxonomy): Eukaryota > Metazoa > Chordata > Amphibia > Caudata > Ambystomatidae > Ambystoma > Ambystoma mexicanum. The sequence continues at coordinate 887,151,933 of NC_090934.1, read as the reverse complement.
TCAATGAATTCCGGGCTCCGGCTGATTCAATTCAAGGTCTTGAACCAACTACACTATTCCCCGGCTAGGCTGGCTAAATTTGTGGAGGGTTGTACAAGGCTATGTTCCAAATGTGGCGCCCCTGATGCTGGGGCATATCATATGTACTGGTCGTGCCCTGCTATTGTGTAGTTTTGGCGGGAGGTGGCTGGGCTACTAGAGGACATTCCGGCGATTCCGGCCACTTTATTTCCCTTGAAATACCTATTTGGTGACATTGGCAAAGTGAAAGAAACCACGAGAAGATTTTTTAATATTTCATGTGTAATTGCCAAACGATGCATCCTTAAATGGTGGAAGTCTACCGCTGGCCCTACCCGAGCCGCTTTCTTAAAAGACTTATGCATGGTGAATGACGATGAGGAACTATTTGTATGGTCGGTCCCGTCTCCCTGCCGCCCTAAGGACATATGGCCGCTGCTGGGTGCCTACCTGTGTGACCTGATGCCCGATACAGAGGCAACGCCGGTGTCGTCAGCCTGAGCTATGTCGTCACCCCCATGGTTGTGCATGAATCACTGTTAAACTTATGCTCATGCTATGTTGTATTGCTTATGTGAACTGTCTTGTTGTGAAGCGGCTTCCTTAATAAACAAAGATTGAAAAAAAAAAACAAGAGGTGGTTTGTGGTCATCCAATGTTCTATGTCAAGGAGGCAAGTAGCGAGGTCGGGTTGACATTTGGGTTTAGAATTAAGGAGTTTTAGGATTAGTTGTGTGTCGTCGGAATAGTTGTAGCACAGGATGTTGTGCGAGCGGATAATTTGTGGGAGGGTGGACATGTGGAGGTTGAACAGGAGGGCTGATAGGCATGCTCCTTGTGGCACTCTGGTATTGACTGGTCGGGCTTGGGAAGCATAGGCGGAGAGTAGGGTTATTTGGTTCCTATTGTAGAGGAAGGATGCTATCCATTTGAGGGCGTTTCCACTGATTCCTAGGGAGTAGAGGCGGTTGAGGAGGATTGAGTGGTTGATTGTGTCGAAGGCGGCGGATAGGTCAAGAAGGATTGAGGCGCACATACTCTTTCTTATTCTCTATACTCTCTTTCTTGCCATCATCTTTTCACTCGCATCCTTCCCTTTTCTCTTGTCTTCTCTATCTCTGTCTGCTCTTCCACCTTTCCCTCTCGCTAGACCTCATCTCTATTACACTTTTCTCCATGACCTCATCTGTCTGTCCTTTTATTATATCCACGCCCTCTTTCCCATCACAGTCCTTACTTTTGAGATGTGCCTGGGCACCAGGATAGAAACACACACTATCCTGTTTGTCTCATCCTTCCAATTTACACATAAAAGTGTTTTCACTGCCCTGTTGTCTCAGCAGGAGCTCCCAGGTTTCATCTTAGCATGATCCATGACTATGCATAATGTTATTCTGATGTAGAGGTTGCCCTTCTGGGCGGTGAGAACTACACTGAAGCTATTTGAAGCCACCAGTGGGTCTGCTGGGCAAGGGCCATCGGTTAAAGGGGTACTGAGCGTAACCTTCCTCACTGAGTAGAGTGCGGAGCAATGCAGGAGAGGTTATCAGGCGCAAACTCTGAAATGCAGGTATCTGTGCATGGGCTGATTAGCATTGGGTTCTGGTGTATGCATGTCCAATTGTTTCTCTATTGGCGCAGTGTCAGGAAGTGTTACATTGTTGCAATCTGAAGTGCCTGCAGAACACAATGATAAATGAGTGCAACAATTGAGAGGGCATGAAAAGGAGATATGTAGAGCATGCTTCCTCTGAATCTGGATTTACCAACCGCGACAGACAGATCACTTCAAAATGGAGTACCTGTAAGGGATTTCCCATTGTGTATACAAAGATGATTAGTTTGCATCTCTGGACTTTGTGGATGCTTACCTCCACATCCTAATTAGAGCTTTCCAATTCAGAAACTTCGACTCCCCATCCTGGAATGGCATGTTAAGCTCCTAGAGTGTTCACCAAGGTTTGGGCTCTTGTTGCAGCGCTATAACATTAAAAGGGATATCCCTCCTCCCATACTTGAATGAGTGGCTGCTGGAGACACCCTCAACAGATTTTGTGTTGTTTTAGATACCACAAAGCTGCAGGCACTTAACTGATCATTTTGAATAAATCAATATTGTATGCAACCCAAGATTTCATATTTATCGGAGCAAAATGATCCCACCCATCTCGGGTTTGTATCCTCTTTAGTCAAGAGGGCAGCAAGACTCAGAAAGTCCTTTAAAGTTCTTCTTCACCTTCAAGAGAACAAACTGGAACTGGAGAATGGTTAAGAGTTGAATATTAATTTGCCTCCTGTGCTTTTGTCACCCCAGGGAGCACCTATGTTCCATCTTGTCAGGCATTGTGACAAGAGTCAGGGGTCATTGAAACCTTCATCTCAGTGGCACAGCAGGTGGTTCAGGATCTGCAATTGTGGCCAGTGGGATGGATCGAGGAGCAGTTCAACAGGAGTGGATTATACACAACAATTAGAGGAATCCAAGATGAAAAATTCATTGGTTTGGAAGGAGTAACGGCGAGTATTCAAGGCATTACAGGAATACTGCCCCTGTATCCCGAACAAATCAGTTGGGATATGAATAGACAACTCTATGGCAGTCAATTGCACTGGTCCTTGGAGAAGTCCTTAATGTATAACTTTGCTGGTGATAACTTTGGCTATGTGTTTGTAGGCCTAGATTTACCTTCTGACTCTGCCAGTTGTTCACATCAGGGGATTGGAGAATACATCATCGGCAGGTATTGGCTTGGAATCAAAGTTGCCTCTGGAAATGTTTTTCATAGTGTCTCCAAATTTCATAGTGTGGGTAAGCCCAACCACTCCAAGTAGGGTTTGGGTAGGGGAGGAGGTGCCAATAAGAACATTTAGAAAAAAGAAGTCCAAATACAACATTTTAAAGTACATTTGCCCGTTTATATCGATGAAAAAGTAGTAAAACGTTGCAAAAAACTGACATATAACGTTTATTAAGAGATGGCAATAACATACTGTAAGCTTTAAAAATAAATCTTTACATCAAAGAAATGGTGCCTAGGAAAGAGGATCAGAGGAGCAGAAAACCAGGGTAGCCACACAAAAGAGGCTCATAGTGCATGCGACCTCTAGGAAATCCCCAGAATTCCCTTTAGGCCAGACAAACCCCTGTCAAAGGACATTCTGAGCAGCCATTCCTTCCTCCACTTACATATTTCAAGAACTGTGCAAGTATTTATGATCTCTGTGAGCCCTCAGCTAGAGAGGTCCTGCTAAGGTTTGGCAGATCTTGAGCATAGAGAACAGGTTCCATATCTCTCATATGGCGCAAGGAACTCATCGGTGCATTGTCCCCGATCTCCCTCATATCGCAGGTGGATCCAATATTGAGGGTCCCTTCTGGTTGAGTAGAGGATGTTTCCCAGTGTTAATACACATTTCAGTGACTATAGTTTTAGTTTCCCCTACTTCCTTCTCTCCTTTGATCCCACAAGTTAAGCCCTAGGTTCAATTGTTCAGGTGGTGCGTTTGGAGGTTGAGTGGGAGGGGTGGCTGTCTAAAGGATCATCTGGTGGCTTAGATTTGGCTATTCATCAGGCCATTCAAACCTCTACCTTGAAGCCCTATCCTTGGCATTGGGAAACTTCAGAGGATTGGTGTTCTCAGAAGGGCATTGCACCAATAACCTGCATCATCCTTTTATCCTTTAATTTTATCAGAGTGTTTACGATTTTGTGGTTCCTTGTCTGTTGGCTCAGTAGACTGTAGTTGTGACATTCTGGGAACCTGTTGTAGGAGCCATTAAGGGTGAATTCCTGGTTAACATATTGCTGAGATGTTTCATCTTTACCCTTCCTCCCTTTTGGGTACTTGTGCCATCTTGGTATCTTCCTTTGGTCATGCGAGCTATGAAAGACATATGTTTGACCCTATTTAGTCGATTTGGATTGAATTCCTCACTATGAAGGCTGCATTTCTTTTGCCACTTACCTCTGCAAGGTGGGGAGAGGTTGGTGCCCTCTTATGTTGAGGTGCCTTACTACCAGATTCTTTAGTATTGAGGCACTATCCTGACTTTCCCCGAAAGCTCTTATGTCTGAATTGTACATTGAGGGTTAAAGTTTTACCTGTCTTTTTCCCTCTCCATTCTTCAGAGGAAGGAGAGAATGTTCACTATTTACACATAAAGGGGACAGTCCTTAAGTATTAACAAAGAAATATTAATTTTTCGCACATACAACAATTTGTTTAACACCTGCTGTTCCTCAGAAAAAAAGGAGAAATGCCTGTGCTGTTTCCTTGAGCAGAGGATGCAGGGAGTAATAGCCACTGCTTATTGCCTTATGCAATTGTGATGGTTGTGAGGGGCTCCCAGAGCAATGCCAGTGTTTGTGATTTATTCAAAACCTTCCAGCCATCACTGTATTGTAGAGGAGGAGCCAAATGCCTCTATCCAAAGTCCCACCCCAATTTTGCCTATATCTTGGGAACTGGAAATTGTGACAAGCACAACACCAGTAATGATGCTTAGAACACGATTAGCCTTTGAGACAAGGTATCCATTGAGAAAACCTTTCTTCATGTATCCTCAGAGAGCTCACAGTCTCTTGAGAGAGATCCCTGAAGATGTGTAAGATGAATGAAAGAGAAGATTGGTGACATCACATGAAGCAAAGACAACGCACCAAGAAGAGATGCCAAAAGAGAAGACGAATAGACCATATAGAATCTGATAACGAAGTAAAGGATCGAGTGACCCTTTACGCGCAGAGTGAAGATTACACGTGCAAAAAGCACAAAGAAAATGCAAGCCATTTTGCAAATGTACAGATGCTGTAACGCAAGTAGACTAAGTTATCATGAAGGCTGGCTATACGTAGTGAATAGACTGCTGGCGGTGCCGCCATTACGTAGAATCTGGATGTTGCACGTTGTGATTTAGCAAACTACGACCCCATGAACAGAAGGGCTGGAAGTGTGGTGCAGCAGAAGAAAAATAGCTGACAATGGAGGAAGAATCGAGAATACTGCCTGGCTCAGTGTGAATGATCGGGGAAGCCAAGAAACTGGTTATCTATCATGGAAAGGTACAATGAACGTGAGCAGTGAGACAAGCCCCTGATAAGGTACGAAGAAAAGATTATGAGTGCCAAGTTTTATTCATTTCAATAGTATTAAATACAAAGAAAGGAGCTCAAACGCGGTGTCCTGTCACATGGCCTGAAAATAGACTTTGGGCAAGCTACCCCAAGATTTGAAGATAAGAGCATGCTCACACTCCCTTCCATTAACAGGAGCAGTGATACTTTGCAAGGCCAAGTACAAAGACAATTCTAAATGGCATAAGGCATGAGTGATGATGGATGATGGGTTAATAAGGTGGGGAGGCATGGTGAAGTCCACCCACCAGGCACCTGGGGTCCCAGCTTGAGTGCTGCTAGCGAGTGGAATATTCCAGAAGGGTACAAGCGTGCCAACCAATTGTAAAGGGCCACGTAGCAAAGAGCCCTATAGTTTGAGAGCCAATTAAACGTGTATTTTATGACACTGAAGATGACTTGCACTAGGGGTGAGCATAATTGTCCACCTGACTGGAGAGACCCAATCACAATCCTATCCCCCATAGAAAGTATACCTAGATGTTCCCCGTTGTCCTACCACAATCTCACTTAGGTTTTCTTAGTTTGCCACATAGTATGACGTTAATAAAGACACATTTTTACTATATAAATGTATTTTGTCCTGTGATACGTTGAGAGATTATTCTGTGAGACGTCCATTGATGTCCGTTGTACTCCCTGTTTTAGACAATTGGTAATAAAACAGCTACGTTTTGCCAACTTCCTAAGTCGGTCTTATTATTGATGTAAGAGTAAATTCTGCATCCCCATCAATCCAATAAAATGCTATTGAACTTAAAAGGGCCTATGGGTTCAGGTGGTAGTAGAGATAGTATGGTTTTAGAAAGACTCATCGATTAGTAGGTTTCCGGAGCTTCGGACGATCGGACACACTCCGCCATCTAGCAGGAAGGTCGCAAGGTTTCCTGTGGAGAGCAGCCGGTATAGAATACTTGCAAGAAAATCGAGACAGGTGGGATGGGTCCCTCTTTGACAAAATAGCTCCTGGTTTCCACAGGTGCTGAGCGATGGAAGGCGAAAGTGGTCGATTGGAGGAGGGGAAAAGATACCACAGGCCTTGAGATGAAGAGCGAATGGTGTGTAGACTAAGGGGAATGGCATAATATTGGGTATGGGATTGTGGTAGTTTAGAAGAGCGACAGGAAAGTTAGAAAAGTAACGGGGGTTTGTTTATTATAAAATGAGGAGCGTTTAAAAAAAGAGGAGCATTTTGAAAGCCCAGTTTCCTAGCTCAAGGAGCTTTAGAAGAAGTAATTTCAAATCCCAATTTGGGTAAATTACACGGCACATAAACAGGTTTATGATAGGTAATGACTTACACTCCAATCAGCGTACTTTAGGGGCTAAGTGAAAAGGAGTTCCATGGTATATATGTAAAAAGTTGACTAGTCTCTCTCTCTGTGTGTTATGTGTTAAATGGAAGAGTGTCGAATAGCGACAAGAATAAACTGTGTAAAGTTGAAGTAGAGATAAAAAGTTATTATCTATCGTAGGTTATTGTCGCTGTCAACCGAAAGGTAGATTAAGATAACTGAGAAATAGAGGCTTTGAGCGGAGAAGGTTGGAGCATGCTCATATTTGTTGTTTTTCTGAAATGTATATGTGTAAACGCTGGTAAGTATTGACAGTCAATTGAGACTTGTCACAATGGGGGAAGTTACTCCACCGATTCATCTGTGTAAAACCCTGCCAAAACATATGCCCAAGCTCAAACAGTACAGTGCTGAATGGGTAAAGGGCACAGCAGATAAAATGTTCATGCCGTGGCCACAAGGGGGATCACTGTCAAAAGCAGTATTGCAACACATGACCACATACTTGCACGCTGCATACACTGGAAGGAAATTGGCAACAAGGTTAGCTATTTTAGAGCTTTGGTAAATGTACCAGGAGGAGCGAGAGGAGAATGGATGCTTAGCCAACGTAAGGAGGAAGGTGTCAAACCTTCTGCTCCCCTTACTTCACCGGAAATAAATGGCGATAGTACGGAAGATGTAGGACGGTATCCGTTAAAGCAGCTAAAAGCAGCCACAGGGTATAGTAACCCTATATATGAACCGCCTGCTTGTAGCAGTGACGATAACCCAGAAGAAACCAAGAGAAAAGATGAGATCTTTAAGATTTTACAGGATAAGGAGGGAAAAAACGAATGGTCGAATGTAACCACAGAAATCTTTTTATTTATTTTTGCATTTGTTACACGCCCAAACCCAGAGGTATCACGTTGTAGGTTACATAAACGTGCTTCTCTGGTTACAAGGTAAATACAATATAGTTAAGATAAAATGAGGAAACATTTGTTGCAATGCAGAGGCTGGTAAAATGGATTAGACTAGATGGTTACAGTATAAGCAAAAGCATGAGAACAAACACAAGGTGCTGAGTATTCATAGAGGCATGGACTGCCTACACCTGATTAGAATTTGTTGAAAAGCCAGGTCTTGATGAAGTTCTTAAAATGCTAGTGGGAGGGTTCATTGCTGATGTGCATGGGGAGGGAGTTCCAGATTTGAGGTGCCGCTACAGGGAAGATGACGCCCCCTCCTCTAAAGCACTTAAAACTTGGGACAAATAGGTGTGTGCTGGAGCCCGATCTGAGGGATCTGGGTGACTTTTTTAAGGAGACACAGTTGTTGAGGTACGATCGGACATCATTGCTGATACATTTGTGTTTGATAATGAGTGTCTTGAATAATATTCTGGCATGGATGGGTAGCCAGTGTACTTCCCTCTTGATATGCAAGATATGCTCATTTCTTTGTAAACCAAAAGCTGCTCTTGATGCTTTGTTTTGTAACAGTTGTAGTTTGGCCAGATTCGTCTTAGAGGTTCCTAAGAGGCAGATGTTGCAGTAGTCCAATGTCGATAGTATGAGGGCAAGAGTGAGGCAGTTTTGAGGGGTGAGGAATTGGTGACCGAATGCGATGAGTTTAGCAGTGTATGCTGTAGAGGATGAGAGGGCGCTAACGTGTTTGGTCATCGTGAGGTTGGAGTCTATGTAGACACCCAATGTTTTAACCTGGTTGAGTACTGGGATGGGTGTACCATCAATCGAAATGGCTGCGTAGTCAGCATGAAGTGATTTTAGTCGGGAGGGGGGACCAACGATGAGAATCTCTGATTTGTTATCATCGTTGAGACATAAGCTGTTTGACGCCATCCAGTTTTGGATAATGGCATAGAGCTTGTTAATAGTGTTGGAGTTTTGTTCATGGTGACCCGTGATGGGGATAAGGATCTGGTTGTCGTCGGCAAAGTAGGCATAAATGACACCCATGGAGTCAAGGGCTGCAAATAGCAGTTTAGTATATGCATTATAGAGGGTGGGGGATAGGCATGAACCTTGGGGAACCCCTAGGGGGACTGGGATAGGGTCAGGGGCTTCATCGCCGATGGAGACTCAAGAAGTTTGTTCAGAGAGGAAGGACTTAATCCACAAAGTAGCATCTCTGGAAAAAATGAAATTATCTGACAGGGCCTCACATAGTTTGTCATGGTCCACCAGGTCAGAAGCCACAGAAAGATCAAGTAAAAGTAGGATGCACCATTTTCCAGAGTCTCTTATGGTGTACATTTGGATTTTGAGATCTAGTAAAGCTGTTTCTGTACTATGGTTTGGCTGGAAACCTGACTCTGGTGTCCAGGAGGTGATTACTTTCTTTGTGTTCTTGAACTTGGGTATAAGCTATTTTGTCTTGTATTTTTAACAGGAAGGGCACTTTGGTAATGGGATGGTAGATGGTGTGAATATCAGGGTCCAGCGTGTGTTTTTTTAAGGATTTGGGGTTACCCGGGCTTCTTTAATACTAGCGGGAACATATTGGAGGAGAAGGATACATTCATTAAGTTAGTAATGATAGGTGCTAGGGTGGGGGCACAGAGTTTAACTAGGCGTGCAGGGAAGCTATCACCTTTACAATTGGATGGTTTCAATGTAGCAATGGTATTCAGAACCTGGTCATTGGAGACAGCAGAGAATCTGAATTGGGTGGAGGTTTTTTCGGTGCCAGCATAAGGTGCCCTGGGGTGTGTACTCTTGCCTGCTAGTAGTTTCCTTTTCAATAGAATGTTCTTTTGTACTGAGAGGATTTTTCAGGCTAGTGCATTCTGGATAGTCATGCATCAGGTTTTACTTGAATTAATGGGGTGGAGGAAGAGATGGGGGCTTCCAGTTCTCTAAATATCAAGAATAGTTCTTTGGTGTGGAGGAGGTGCTGGTGGTGGGTGTATTCAGGGAGTTGGCTTTGTGCATTATGACAGCAGCTTTGTAAGTTTTGTTGGCTGTCACAAATGAGTTTGAAGAGTCAAGAATAAGTTAGTTCTTAGAATGTTCACAGAACGAGAGATCAAGAGATGGAAAGGAGAAAAGGATAGAGTTGACGAAATAGCACTTGTGCAGAACGAGTGATGGGAGAACAGATATTACTCAAGCTGGATGGGAAAAGTATTGAGGAAGTCAGGCAAAGGGAAGAACAAGATGAACAGGATAAAACAGACAGGGAACGAGAAAAAAGATTGAAAGAAGATGAACACAAGCGAAAGAGTAGACAGAGGCGAGAACAGATGTATCAGGAAGAACAGCAAAAAGAAGGAAAAAAGGGCAGAGGAGCGAAGAAAGCATGACAACAGACATGGCGTAATTGAAGAATGAGATAGACAAGAAAGGAAGCAAAAAGAAGAGGAAGCACAGATATTGAGAGACAAGGATGCAGAGACGAAGGGAAGAGGAAGCAAGAAGAGCTAATGAAAGATGAGAGGAGAGAAGACAGGAGGAGGAAAATGTTAGATGGGAGGCGAGAAAGCAAAGAGAATTAGACAAAGAAATGGAACAGAAAAGGAGACAGGGGGGGTGAGATATTAACTGCATTTAATACCTGTCCTTAGTTCCCAATCCAGCGACGATACTATGTAGCATCCCGGCAGAGGTACGATATTTTATGGTGATTGACTTGAAATATGCATTTTTCTCAATCCCGTTGCATAAGGACTCCCAAGACTTGACGTCATTTACATTTCGCCAAACCAAATTGAAGAGCACTCATTTGCCCCAACTGTATTGTGAGTCTCTGTAGATCTTTAATAGGGTCCTCCAGATGGACCTAGGCAATATTGATTTGAAAAGTGTTGTGATACAATACGTAGATGATATTTTGGTTTGTAGCATGACAGTAGATGAGTGCAGACAAGACTCAATCCAGTTGATGACTATCCTGGCAGACAAGGGATATAACGTAGACAAAGAGAAGTTGCAATATTGCCAAGAAGAGTTGTTGTATATAGGCCAGTTGATCTCACATGAGGGAAAGAAGGTCACACCTGAAAGAGCTGAGGCAATTATGAAAACAGCAAAACTGCACACAGTAAAGCAAATGCAGCAGTTTTTGGGATTATGCAACTATGTTAGAGCGTGGGTATTTGTTTATAGTTCATACACAAGACCCCTTTTGCAGGCTCTAAAGAAAGCACAAGTGAATAAGGAAAAAATAGAATGGACTGAGAAAATGGAGGAAGGGTTTGAAGAATTTAAAAAGGCAATTTGTACCGCTCCAGTTTTAGGGACTCCCAATTATGCTGAGATATTATTTTTGTTTTCACACATGAATGGGATAGTCATGACAGCAATGTTTACTCAGAGGACTACACTAGGGTATAAACTGGCAGCGGCAACGTTCGCCATTGATAAGTCTACGAGTATTGTAATGGGGTGTTCTATGACGTTGTTTGTCGAGCATGCTTTGTTTGCCATTTTTGAAAAAACCTAAAGGTACATTGACATCTCAGACAGCATCTGCATATGAGGTAGTTATATCGAAAACAAAATCAAAATAGTCATGTGTAAAGTAGTGAACCCTGACACATTTTTAACCAAGCCCGTGGTAGAGGGTAAGCATGTGCATGACTGCACTAGCTATGAGGAATCCTATGATGACATACCGCGTGTAAAGGAAAACGCATTCTCTGGATGGGAGATTTTCTTTATTGACGGGTCATCAAAAATTGATCAAACGGATGGGGGAAGACATTCTGGCTCAGCTGTAGTGAGACAATGGGAAAATGGAGAATTTTAAGTTGTGGCAAGCATAAGGCTGACATCTCATTTTTCGGCACAAGCAGCAGAATTGGTGGTGCTTATTGTCACGCTTGAGAAATTCAAAGGGTAGGAAGTGACGGTGTACAGCGACTCCCCCTATGTGACATCAAGCGTGCATTCAGGGTTACCACATTGGAAAAGGAGGGGCAACCTCTGAGCAGACGGCACTTCAGTGCAACATGCAGCATTATTGCAAAGGCTCATTAAAGCAATACAGCTCCCAGCAGCCATTGCAATAGTTAAATGTGCAGCACATACTAAGAGAACTGTCTTTATTTCACGCAGAAACTAAGCTGCAAACGAAGAGGCCAAAAGGGTTGCAAATTCTTCAGATATCTTAAGTTTCGAAACTCCTAGCATAAGAAAGCGGGTGACACTGTGTTTATGGTAATGCGAGAAGGGTGTAATCATTTGCCAAAAACACAGTTGATGGAAGTTCAAGGCAGTGCACAACAGGAAGAGCAAGAATTGTGGAAACAAAGAGGGTGCTCCTTATCCCCCAGAGAAGCATTGTGGTGACAGGACAGCACTGGAAAGCCAGTGATGCCAGTCGCATTATTAAGAGTAGTGCTTGAACAGCTGCACTACCCCGCGTATGTAACTCGAGAAAGCCTTGCAGCAGCTATTGCGGAGGACTCGTTCGTACCAAACCTGTTAGAACACGTTGGGGGTCATTACGACCCAGGCGGTAACCATGGCGCTAGTAGCGCCATGGTTGCCGCCGGTATTTAACCGATTGCGCCATGGTGAATGGCGGAATTATCGGCCCATTCCAAGGTTGGCGGGCGGTAATTCCCCATTCACCATTGTCCCTTCCCCATTCCCATTTTTGCCCCATAGGGCTCAATGGAAATGGGGAAGGCAGTAGTTACGGTATCGCAAATTGCAGTACTGTAAATACCTCCAAGATCCCTTTGCGGGTCCAATCCTTAACGGCTGGTAAAAACCAGCCGTTAAGGTCGGGACCCGCAAAGGGACCTCGTAATTAGGCGGTAAGTGGTTAACGGCGCCGCCACCTTTTACGGCGCTGTTAACCCCTTACCGCCTGGGTCGTAATGAGGCCCGTTGCTTTTTATGTAGTAAATTGCATCGTATGTCAAAAGTTTACCACTGGGCATACACTGTGAATGATTAGAGGAGTGATTCCTCGACCGAACAGACCTTTTCAGCATTTACATATCGATTATGTTGATATGCTGCAAGTTTGTAGTGGATATAGATAATGATAGTGGTGGTGTGTCCCTTTTCAAGGAGGCTCGAAGCAGGCCCTTGTACACACCCTGATGCCACTTGCTCAGCAAAGGTTCTAGTACGAGAAGTCTTTTTTTTTAAGATGGAGAGTATGTGAGGTGCTTAGATCCGACAATGGCCCCCATTTTGTTAATGAAGTATTTGAACAGATTAGTCTATTATTGAACTTTAAGCACAAGTTTTCTTCTGCTTATCACCAGCCAGCAAGCAAACAGGATATATGAGAGACTCAACGCTTTTCTTAAAGAGAGCATTGCAAAACTCAAATTGTCACTGAAGAAGTGATGGCTCTATTGCCTGCCCCTAGACTTATATGCATTAAGGAATCATCCTCAGTCGGACCACCACCTCACGCCCCACAAATTAGTGACATGGAGGTTTAAGAGAACACCCTTGGCCCCTCCAATGATGAGCAGAAGTGATGCCCAGAAGACTGCAGAAATGTTAGGAAATTAGTTACGTGCTTACTTCACATGTATGGCCACTAGTATCTTTGTCATTTCAGATCAACCTAAGCGCAAGGGGGATTGGTCTCAGAGCAAAGTTGAAGACCATTCAGCAGCCGGAACTACGCAATTATTACCTGTACCTCAACTTTTTTCTGGTGATGCAGTTCTAATATGGAATTTCATCGGAAAGTGGCATGAGCCGCGACTCTCAGGACCGTACACCGTGGAGAATATTACTCCATCAGCAGTAACAGTCCAGGGGAGACACACATGGATACCTTTTAATGACATAAAACCCTATACTGGCGAGGCCACAGCACCCCTGTCTATTGATTCGGAAGCAAGACAAGGAGAAGAAGTTCAGCACGTACAGACTCTATCAATGAAGAGGAAGAAGGACGCTAAGGTTGCTGATTAAATCAATGCAAATGTGCATTTTGACTTAGGCTCACATCGAACACTCTTTATAGATATTTTCGCAGAAGTGCAAACTCAGTTCTGGAGTCAGAGGACTGATTTAATTGGACTTTAGAAAGTGTTGATGTGCTCTAAATATGCCAAATATGGAGTTTGAATTTGACGACTGGAAACGAGAGCAGTTTCCAGAGTCGTTCCTCACTGAGTTTCTGTTTGGTTAATTCAATGGTGCTATCTGATGTCAATGTCCATAGGCTACTTCTCACTGTTTTCATTTTCATTATTCAAGCTTATCCTGCTCTTCTTGGGCACAGTGTTGATATATGCATCTTTCTGCATAATCCTACGAATGGCCCTGCAATCAGGAGGATGCTTGTGGCAATAGTTGAACAGATCCTGCAGTTACCTGACCATCTGACAGAGTTGCCTGATTAAAAAGTTGTTTTCCTTCCTTAAAGCAGTATACTGGCACAATGAGGAACATTAAGAATGGTACTGATTTTGAAAGTGAGCAACACCAACGACTTTGAGAGAATCGTAGATGGTGGGGGCTAATGTATTGGTGTATAATATATGCGTGCACAGCATTTATCATTGTTTTCCTGATTCTTTTGGTCCACACTGTTTACTTTATTGGTCCGAGCAAAGTAGAAGTCCCTTTGATTCTTCCCACTTCAGTGACTCATGCAGAATTATCTGTTACCAAAAGACCAAGGCCATTTGTGATTTTCCCCACACCAGTAGCTTGTGTGAGGTTGCCTATTTCTATGACAAGTGTTCCTATGATTTCCCTGTAGGAAGGACCATTAGTGATATACTTCTTGAGTATTATACAAGCACTTACTTCATGAAAGGGAGACACAGGAGAAGCACAAGGGAAGATGATTATGAATTGAATAATTATTTAGACAGTACAGCACATTTGGGGAATAACATGTGGTATCAGCACATGAAAAAATGTGGGAGAGAGAACATCCAAAGAGAGTTGCTATGCCTGTGCTCTCATACCATATGCCATGCGGATGTCTAAGATATTTATAGCTATAGAAATAGCAGTCCAGAAAGATCATTGCCTGACGCACCTTGCACTCTGCCAGACAAGAGGACAGTTCCAGGGTCGAACAGCGTCCTCGGTATGGGTGACTGAGAAGACATCTCCAAGAGAAGATAACTATGTGCAAGATTTAAAGACAAGACAGAAATCAGAGATAAGGAATCAAGTGATACGATATGAACAACCTGGAATGAATGAAGCAGGAATCAGAGGAGAAGAAAACAAAATGCTGAATTGCCAAGGAAAGGATCATGAAGAAATACAAAGATGCAAGGAAAGAGGTCAGCTGCAAATCAAGGGAACAGTGCACAGTGCTGACTCCAGACGGATGGGTGATGTCCTGATTATCTGTAAAGCATAAGCACTAACAGGATATTATGAGCCAGTCATAGATACTGCAGAGAACGAATGCAAACATCATTGGCAGCAAATTGTGAAACTGCTGACAAGGGTGGATGATGGAGGAGGACCGTTGCAAATCGTACCTCTAACTAATGCAGAGCTGTGTTTCTGAAACAATGGCAGAAGAAAGGTTGGAATGAATCAGCAGTGTGGTCGAATTTTTGATGTACCATGCATGAAGGACGGAACGGTAGTGTTAATGGAACACTACTGGGCCTGTGGATCCAGAGTTTATATGAAGCTGCCCAAAGATTGGGTAGGGCTGTGTTCCCTAGTACTTATTCATGTTCCAGCATTAATGATTCCAAACAGTAACCTCAACATTGGAGAGTTTGCCAAAGCAGACGCCCCTCTGAGGAAGAGGAGATCACTTGAGTTTCTCAATCAGACAAAGAGGGAGAATTAATTTTCAGCTAAATCGATAGAAGCCTTGGACTCTATTCTGTATGAACACAGGTTGTTCAGTCAGATTTCCGCGATATTCGCGAATATCTTTATGCCAGGAATCCAGACAATGCCGAATGCAAAGTGGTTACAAATCACTCGCTGGGAGCTCCTGCAGATGAGCAACACTACGATAATGGGATTCACTGCTATCAAGGAAGAGTTGAGAGCCATAAGTCTGATGACGCTCCAGAATAGGTAAGTTCAGGACATGATTACAGCAATAGATGGAGGTGTTTGTGCCAAAATCGGGGAATCATGTTGCACATTCACGCCTTCTCATGATGACGAGAATGGGACCTTGACAGAGGCCATAACGTTGCTGAGGAACTTGCACATCAAGATGGAGGGTTCTATGGTCGTGAATGTGATGAATTTGGTTGTTAACTGTATTTGTGTTAATGTTTTTGTTTTTCTTTTGTAATGTACATAAAATTAATAAACATGTTAATTTAAAAAAAAGATGGACTATGAAGTGGAAGATATTGCAGAGACAGCTTGTTTGCATCAATCTTCTCATGGGTTCCACAATGGATGGCGAACATCTTCAAGTTTCTTGGAGCACTATTGGTGATGATCATGTTTGGATTCTGTGTGATCAGGACAATAATGAGGACAGCAAAGAAAGCAGTAGGAATGAAGATCATGATTGATGTTGAATCAGGATTTGGACCCAAGGAATTGACAGATGAAGAAATGAGAAGATATATAGAAGCTAGTATCCAAGCACCTGAGGGAACGAAGTTCCTGTATCCAAGCAACCACAAGAAGTATGCGGGGTGATGGGTTTACTGTAGCCCTAATGGATAATGCAGCCACATGACCTGGAGTGTTGATGAGCATGTGAAATCAGCACGATCTTTGAAAGGAGTAGTGAAAATATGGACTCCAAAAAGATACCTCTTCAAGAAAGGATGTCTAGATGTGAAGACTAATGTGAGAGTGGTCAATGAATCAACCAGAGGGGGCAGTGTAGAGGAGGAGCCAAATGCCTCTACCCAAAGTCCCGCCCCAATTTTGCCTATATGTTGGGAACCGGAAATTGTGACAAGCACAACGCCAGTAATGATGCCTATAACACGAAAAGCCTTTGAGACAAGGTATTCATTGAGAAAACCTTTCTTCATGTATCCTCTGAGAGCTGACAGTCTCTTGTGAGATATCCCTGAAGACGTGTAAGATGAATGAAAGCAAAGATTGGTGATGTCACATGAGGCAAAGACAATGCACCAAGAAGAGATGCCAAAGGAGAAGATGAATAGACCATATAGAATCTGATGACAAAGTAAAGGATTGAACGACCCTTTACGTGCAGAGTAAAGATTACACGTGCAAAAAGCACTGAAGAAAATGCAAGCCATTTTGTAAATGTACAGATGCTGTAACGAAAGTAGACTAAGTTATCATGAAGCCTAGCTATACGTAGCAAATAGACTGCAGGTGGTGCCGCCATTATATAGAATCTGGATGTTCCACGTCGTGTTTTAGCAAACTAGGACCACATGAACAGATGGGCGGGAAGTGTGGCGCAGCAGAAGAAAAATAGCTGACGATGGAGGAAGAATCGAGAAGACTGTCTGGCCCAGTGTCAAGGGTTAGGGTAGCCAAGAAACAGGTTATCTATCATGGAAAGATAAAAGGAACATGAGAAGGGAGATGAGCCCCTGTTAAGGTGCGAAGGAAAGACCATGGCCCTCATTACGACCCTGGCGGAGAACCATGGTGCAATTTGCACCATGGTCCATGGCGCAAAGCTGCCAACTCCGCCATGGGGGTTGGCGGACTTACCGCCCCATTCCGACCTTGGCGGGGCGGTAAGTCCCCAATCCCCATTTACCCTTCCCCATTCCCATTTTTGCCCCATATGGTATAATGGGAGTGGGGAAGGCATTAATTACGCCACCGTAAATTACGGTGGCGTAATTAACGACAAGTCCCGTAGCGCCATGGATTTTTCCGCCTGCAAAAAGCAGGCGTAAAAATCACCATGGCGCTACGGGAACTCGTAGTCGGGCGGAAAGGTACGCCATGGTTTACGCTGGCGTAAACCCCTTTCCGCCAGGGTCGTAATGAGGGCCCATGAGTGCCAAGTTGTATTCATTTTAATAGTATTAAATATGAAGAAAGAAGCTTAAACGCGGTCTCCTGTCACATGGTCTAGATGAAAATAGAGTTTGGGCAAGCTACGCCGAGACTTGAGGATAAGAGCATGCCCACACTCCCTTCTATGCACAGAAGCAGTGATACTTTGCAAGGTCAAGTTCAAAAACAATTCTAAATGGCAGAAGGCATGAGTGATGATGGATGATGGGCTAATTGGTTGGGGAGGCATGGTAAAGTCCACCCATCAAGCACCTTGGGTACCAGCTTGCATGCTGCTAGCGTGTGGAATATTCCAGAAGGGTACAAACGTGCCAACCAATTGTAGAGGGCCACGTAGCAAAGAACCATATAGTTTGAGAGCCACTTAAACGTTGTGTATTTTATCACACTGAAGATGACTTGCACTAGGGGTGGGCATAGTTGTCTACCTGACTGGAGAGACCCAATCACAATCTTATCCCCCATAGAAAGTATACCTAGATGTTCCCCATTGCCCTACTACAAACTCACTTAGGTTTTCTTAGTTTGCTACGTAGTATGACGTCAATGATGATGAATTTTTACTATATAAATGTATTTTTTCATGTGATACGTTGAGAGATTGCTGTGAGACGTTCGTTGATGTCCGTTGTACCCCTGTTTTAGACAATTGATAATAAAACAGCTTTGCCAACTTCCTGAGTCTGTCTTATTATTGATGTAAGAGTAAATTCTGCATACCCATCCATCCAATAAAAGGCTATTTCACTTGAAGGGCCTATAGGTTCAGTATAGTTTTGCAATCAGACATGAGACCCAAGATTGATTTACTTAGAGGCCTGAGCTACACCTCGTTGAAGGCACACAATGTGGCAACATGTCTGAGTTTGCCAGTGGTCTTATGCAGAATGGATATGAACTACTTCGGGTGGACTGCCTCTTTTTGGATGGGATCAGGCCTTATTGCCTAAGATCCGTCCCCACCTTTAATACCATAGCAGGCTAAAGAAAATATGGTCTGGAGGCTTGCTAAGAGCAATGCATGTTGTTATCATTTATTAAAAACATTCAAACGTAACTGTTTGGTTTTTTCAAATTTATTTTTCTTTATCAGCAGTTTACCACTCACAAGTGGTTCATGGTAGGTCCCAGGCGGTGAAGCTTATTGGCAGTGGTTGAGGATATATCCCTGGCATCAATTTGTGGGGTATCCGCCTGGCCAACTCCAATACCATTGTATTTTTTATCATCTGCACATAGCTGATCCCTGTGCTCAGGGCTTTGGACGCATCTTTGGGATGGGGATTTTTTTCATAATCACATTATAATAAATTCAGCGGAAATGTCGCTCTATCAGTGATTTTCTGTCTTCTGTTCCTCATGGCCCAATATCGAATAAGCTTTGGCATGTCTCAGAAAGAAGGTTTTGAACCAGGCAGAGGAATGTGGGGTTAATGACTCAATTATTTACTGCTAATGTTGTTTCTCCTAATCCTATACCTGCTAGTCCCAATCCTTATGCTCTTCTCCCCAATCATCGAAGAGATCCTGGTATAATCCCATGAGGCCTGGGTTGAGACCACAGAAGGATTACGGCAAAGGGGATAGTTTTATACCAAAGGTTAAAAAATACAATTGGCAAATGCACTTCTGTTCTGAGGCAGGCCATCTTTCAAAAGAAAGTACTGCAATGAAGAAGAGTAGATAAAGAGGTAATTAGATCATCATAAATACCTGGAGAATTCTACTCTGATACACGTTTATCTTACGCCCTCCTTTTTTTTTGCTCACCATCATCTCATAGCCTTTCTCTATCATGCACCAATGTCACCCTTGTCACACAATCTCCTCTCTTCTCACACCCTCTTATCCAATGAACCCTTTCACTGTCCAACCCCCTTCTTTTAACAACTTTATCGAAAATCATTTTGAGAGTGTACATTCATTGTTACTGTTTATCGCATATAGGGTCACCTGTTACCCTACTCCCCTAAACCCTGTGCTCCTACACACTGCTCTCTCGAAACTTCAATTGTTCATAGACCTTTAGCTCCATCACTTACTCCCCACCCTTTTTTCTCTGCTATTGTCCTCCCCAAACCTCCTTTCTAACTTTATTGTCTCACGAGCCTTGCAGCTCCCTACCCTCTGTTTCGCTCTGTTATTTTGCTTATTTCTCACACTTTACTTGTTAGTTCCTACATATTTTTTTACTTTTTCCAGCTCATCCATTGATACTTCTCAGCCTACAGTCTCACCTTTCTGGTCACTGCTTCCTGATGTCTCCGCCTCCTCATCCTCGGTCTCACTCTGTAGATCTCTCTCACTCTCCATGCATTCCCTTGTTGCTCACCCTCCCGGCTGAGTTATTTCTGTCTCTCTCAACGCACATTTGCTGAGGCTCTTCTCTAACCCCATTACTCTGTTATCAGGTGCCTGTCTTCTCTGTCTCTTGCTGTGTCTCTGCTGTGTGTCTCTTTCTTTCTTTCTTTCTTTCTTTCTTTCTTTCTTTCTTTCTTTCTTTCTTTCTTTCTTTCTTTCTTTCTTTCTTTCTTTCTTTCTTTCTTTCTTTCTTTCTTTCTTTCTCTCTCTCTCTCTTCTCTCTCTTCTTTCTCACTCCCTCTGTTCCCTCATCAGCCTGAAGTTCCATCTCTTTGTTCTGTCCATCACCCGTCTCTATCCAAACTCATTCTTTGTTGCCTCTTCTCTATTTATTTCGATTGTCCCATCTTGCTTTATTGTTCCTACCTCCCACTCCCCCTCAGCTCTTTCTCTCATCTCTCTCCTGCACATTTTCTGTTGCCCTCCTGTACGCCCCTTACTCAGTTATTTAATGCTTGGCATCTCTCTCTCTCTCTCTCTCTCTCTGTCGGCCTTCTGAATTCCCATCTCATTGTTCTTTACATCATGCCCCTTGTCCACTCTTACTTTTTTTTGGCTCTGGCTCTTCTCTATTTACTGTAAATTTTTCCGAGCTAACGCTTCGAGTGAATTACGGCGATTAATTAGTGATTATCGTTGGAAAATGTCGACTCCATCGATGCCCAAGTCGGGATTTAAGAAGTGCCAGGACTGCGTGTCGAAAATGTCGATCACCGACCCCCACCACATATATCTGTGGTGTCTGGGCTGCGGGCACCGTACCACCGACTGTGGCTCCTGTTAGGTGATGACCGAGAAGGGTCTCAGGGAGCATAAAGGTAAACTGGTGGTGGGGAGGTTATTGTCGAAGTCACCTTCGAAGAGGGCAAAAAAGACCAATGAGTCGAGGGATTCTTCTCGACGCAAAAAATCAAAAATCTCTAGATTGTGCCATTCTTTGTCTTCTTCTTCCAAGAAGGCCAAGAAGAGGCATCATAGGTCACCTTCGAACTCCAGTGATTGCTCAACTGATCTAATAAGGTGTCCTACAAAATCTGATTCCCCAACTAAATGGGACGCATTTCGTAGTGAGATGATGCAAATCCTTGAGAATGCGGCCTTGACCCCCTGAATGAAAAGCAGAAGAGCCATGCCCAAGTCGCTTTGCATAAGGACGACAAGGGAAAGTCGAAGACAAAGGGCCTCATTACACGGAAGGCGGTGGTCCAGGGTGCTATTAGCACCCTGGACCATGCCGGTAAATTACCGGCACCGCCTTGGCGGAAAGGGGATTTACCGCCCCATTCCAAGGTTGGTGGGGCGGTAAATCCCCCTTCCGCCATTGCCCTTCCCCATTCCCATTTCTGCCCCATAGGGCTCTATGGGAATGGGGAAGGCGCTAATTACGGCACCGCAATTTTGCGGTGCCGTAATTAGCTCCGAGGTCCCTTAGCGGGTTGGTTATTAACGCCTGCAAAAAGCAGGCGTTAAAACACCAACCCGCTAAGGGACCTCGTAGTAAGGCGGTAATGGTTAACGGCCACCGTTACCATTAACGGTGGCCGTTAACCATTACCGCCTTCCGTGTAATGAGGCCCAAAATCTTTGAAACCGAGCTTAAGGCAGGTGTTACATCTAGAAAGTTCTCGATCTGGCAAAAAATCATTGAGGGCTTCGACGAGTTGGGAACCTAGCCAATCTAGGATTCCGTCAAAGAAGCACAAGATGTCGAAATATTTGACACCTTCACCGACCCCGTCGACATTGGACCCGTTGACGTCGAAATCAAGGTCGACGCTGACTAAACCGGCACCGATTTAGAAGGCATCATCGACTTCGAAGACTACTTCGACATTGTCGAATCCATTGTCGAAGCCATTAGTAGTCCAAGACAAGGCTTACAAGCCTTTACTTAAAAAATACTATTTTATGTCTGTCAGCTATATATAAGGAGGAGCCTCCTTCTGATGATAATTCACAACCTTTTGGTCTACAGTTTGACACGCCTAATGTGCAGAGGAACTGATATCTGTCCAGACTACGAGATTTATACGAGAATCTCCAGTCAGCCAGTGGTTTGGATACCGTGCCAGATTTAGAGTTTGGCAGGCCAGACTCCTCTGAGCATGCTGACTCATCATACAGGAAACGTATGGAAAAGGTTATTGAATTCATGGGATGGAGTAGGCCTACTCCATTTTTTGAACAAGATGATATGACCCACATCATAGACCAGGGTCCTCAGAAAGACCCAATTTTACATATCCACATTGCGCTACAGAAAAGAGTCTCTGCAAATTGGGAGACCCCGGAAAATGCAGCTGCAGTAAATAAAAACTTTGCAAGGAAGTGCCGACCATCCAGCAGTGACCTGGAATATCTCACCAAGCATCCCACACCAGAAAGCCTGGGGATTCAGGCGACTACATCTACCAGGCAGTCAGCTTACCCATCCATCCCTCCTGACAGGGTTGATAAGAGAGTGGATGTCTGGGCACGAAAAGTTTTCACTGCAGGTAGTATGGCTTTGAAATCGACTACTCTGACTTGCACATTATCTAGGTTTACGTTTAGCCTGTGGACTGTGTTGCTATGACGGTTGAGCACATCCCGGAAGGTGAAGAAAGAGACGGCTTCCTGGCAGTCATTAAGGATCGTAAGGAGGCTATGGGTGAATGTCTCCAGTGAGGTTTGGATACTGCAGACAGCATCAGCAGATCTATGGTAGCTAGCACAGTGTTACGCAGATTTACGTGGTTGAGGAAGTCAGGGTTTGGACCAGATGTGCTAGCAAGACTACTCAAAATGTAGGCTTGGGGTCCTTTCAATGGTATGTTCTTGGATGCCAACCAAACCACACTGGAGGCATCTTTTTCGACTACATAAGGCAGGTTGGGTCGGGGATGCCGAAGAATGGGTGCTCTGGTGAAGGCAAGTTTTATTTCCTGGAAGGCGTTTTCTGCTTTGGAGGACCAGAGGATTTTTTTTTTCTCTGTAGGGAGGTGACTGGATGAACTATTTGCAAAAACCTTGGGATAAACCGTCAATAAAAATTGGCAAATCCGAGCACACTTTGTACTCCTTTTGTGGTTGTTGGGGATGGCCACTGAAGGATAGCATCCACGTTGCGTGTGTCCAAGTGAACCCCTCGTGGGGTAAGCATGAAGCCCAAAAATTCAACTTCTTTGACATGGAAGAAGTATTTTTCCAATTTGGCAAACAGTCAGTGCTGACGAAGCTTCTCCAGAACTACATGGCCAACATGATCCTCCTCGGACGTTGAGTAGATAAGAATGTCATCAATGTAAACGAGTACACAAACGTGCAACAATTGGTGAAGCACATCGTTCATGAAGAATTGGATCGCCACCAGTGCATTACATAACCCAAAGGGCACGACCTGATACTCAAAAAGTCTGTATTTGGTTCGGAATGCCGTCTTCCACTCATCTCCCTTTTTAACTCTCACAAGGTGGTAGGCTCCTTGTAGGTCCAGTTTTGTGTATTTGGGCATTCTTCACCTGATCTAGCAGCTCCGGGATGAGTGGCAGAGGATATCTGTTCTTTACTGTGATTTGGTTTAGTACTGGATCTGGCAGTCGTAAGGTCTATGTGGAAGCAGTGTGTCTGCTTGTCCCTTTTGGAAGACATCCAGGTAGTTCCGATATTCATGGGGTAGGGAACCAGAGAGCCCTAGGATAGATTTTGTCTTGAATTCCTGGCTCTTCCCACTTTTGTGGTAGCAGCTATTGGCGCATTCTTGAGGAAAGGTCAGCACTCGTGTTTGCCGGTCGATCCTGGGGTTATGGGTTTCCAGCCAAGGCATTCCTAAGATCATCTGGAACTGGGGAACCCAGATAAGATCGAAAGAGATGTCTTCCCGATGACCATCCTGACACATCAGCATGACTTTATCGGTATGTTGCGTCACTGGGCCGGAGGACAACGGAGAACCATCCGCTGCTGTGACGTTTTCCGATTGTAGTTTTTGCTGGAGGGGAAGGCCTATTCGTGCAGCCAGATCTTGATCAATATAATTTCCTCCGGCTCCACTCTCAATATATGCCTCCAAAGCATTTACCTTCGACGGTTGTTGGTGGTTGACCAAGAGTACCGGGATGACCAGATGTGAGGCCTGTGCAGATTCCTTCTTTTCGCTCGACTAGTGGACCCCTACGCTTGTCGGGCATTGGAGTTTTCTGGGTTTTGTTCTTTCTCTTTGTTGCCGTTGTCTGTTGCACCAACTATTTTCTTGGGGGGTTTTATCGGGCATTCCCGGAGGAAATGTCCTGCTCTTCCGCAGTATTAACAGAGTTGTTGTTGTCTCCTTTTTTCTCTCTCTGCCTTGGAGACCAGTAATACCCGATCTGCATAGGCTCGGTTGGTGCGTGGGCCTAGACTTGAGTGTCCAGGGGTTGCATATAGACCGACCTCCCTTCAGTTCTTGTGCGATCCATTTTTCGGTCCTGCAACCTATGGTCCATCTGTACCGTCAGATTGATGTACTCCGCACAGCATTCAGGAGGATTGACCACTTGGGCTAGAACATCCTTTAGTTCACCACGCAATCCCCGATAAAATAGTGTGATCCTCTTCTCTTCTGGCCAATTTGTCTGTGCTACAAGCCGATTGAAGGTGGCAATATAAGTCAGCAGATCATGATTTCCCTGTCTGAGGGACAATAGTTTGTTATCCAGGGCTTGTCCTTGGGTGTGTCCACCAAAGAGTTTTTCCAATTCCCATTAGAATTCTCCAAAGTTTCAGAGTAGAGGATCATCCTGATTTACTAATGGTATCAACCAGTCTGCTGCGCTGCCTCCCAATTATGAAAGTACAAAGGCAACTCTTGCACTATCGTTAGGAAAGGCCCCAGGGCGGCACAAAAAGCGAAGGCGACATTGGTTCATGAATATGGCATATTTGTTAGGATCGCCGGTAAAACGTTTGGGCGGGGCCAGTGGCACTGTCCCTGGGAGCACCACTTGGACTGGTGGTGATGGCTGCGGTATAGGAGTCTGTGCAATTCCAGGTAATGGAACCTGCCCTCGTGTGTCTGAAGCATCTGCCTTGCCAAGTCATCAGTTTGTTCTCGGCCTACAATAAGGTCCCTTCTTAAGGCATTGGTTTCTTGTCTGGAGGCATGTACTTCGGCCTGCAATTCCCCCAGCAATTGGGCCAACTGGTCAGTTTCCGAGGTGTCCATAATGCCCAGGTAGAGATTCAGAGAGGCTTCACGTTCTGTTACGCTCACCTGGTCTCTGCGGGGGCATTGGGGCACGGTTGCAGCCCTCCCTGGACTTGGCTCCACTGGACCAGGCTTCTTTACCAGCTCCTGTAGTGTGGACTACACTGGTTGCAGACACTGCCCCTGAGAGAATACAAGAGGCAGTGAGAATGCTGTGGTTGAACTATGATTTCCCTCGAACCCTTCTTCCCAGAATGAGGTGAGCATGCGTCTACCCATAGGGTATCACATGCTCATTTAGGAGGATGAGCTCTCCATCCTGCTTCTCAACTGCAGGGGCGCCTTTAATGGACCTAGTTTCTTCACTGGTGCGTGTGTGTGGCCGCCCAGACCGGCTGTGGCTGAACCACTTCGAAGGTAAGTGTTTCTTAACAATGATTATTGTCCGTATCCTTTTGCAATTTCTTTTTTCTGTGATTATTGTCCGTAACCCTTGTAATGTCTTTCCTTCTCCCCAGTAGGGGATGAAGGGCCCAGCGGAGTCACAGTGTTGGGAACGAGTCCAAATAGAGGGCAGAGGAGTTACAAGGTCCCCAGTAGAAAGTAAGTTCGGTTCTAAGGTCAAGCACGAAGGATAAGTTGTGCGCGACCATAGCGTTAAGTCTTTATGTTGTTTCTAACCTTGTTTGTCCTTTTCTCCTGCAGGGATAGCCTGGCGACGACTGACAAAAGGCAGCTATCCAAAGACCTACCGGCTGTTGCTGGATGGATGCATTTGCAAGCTGCTTGGCGAGATGGGCTCCCGCGTAGCTTAAAAACCCAGAACAGGTGAGGATGCGCCTCGACTGTGATGACTTCTGGAATCAGGTAAGATGCGCTGCAGGGAATGGGATTGCGGGAGTCAGGTAAAATGCGCTTCCGGCGATGGTATTGCTGGAATCAGGTAAGATGCACGCTGGAGATGATGTTGCTGGAGTCAGGTAAGCTGCGCCACTTCAAGTGATTGTATTGCTGGAATCAGGTAAGAGCGCTTCAGGCGGCGGTGAGCGTTACACTGCTTAAGCAGACTAACGTGAAGCGCGTGCATGCGGGCGGGGCAGGCTTAAATAGCCTGGTCCCAGCCATGCCCCCTTGGCTCCGCCTTGTGGCCCCACATTGCCACTCCCAGAGGATGCTGCACGTGCAGCCCAATGTTTCCCTATGGCCATGAATGACTTCGATGCACATGGGGAACCTGCAGGGAAGGAAATAACACGTCCACCAGAAATAGAGTGTGCAGAGCACACTTTCTCATGAGCCTGACACCAAAGGCGCCAGGACTGGTTCCACCTGGACCCTTTAGATGATGGCAATAGTGGTCCTTGCCCAGTGGCTGTGACACCACTCCCCCTCAAGGCCCCTCTCACGGGCGCTCTTCCCCGTGGTCCTGGTTTGGCGCGATTGTTACGATGGAATTGTCTGATTAGCCGTGGGGCATGGACAAATTCACCAGGATCCCATGTATGGTCTTGAGGTCCATTGCCCTCCCAGTCAATCAGGTAGTACAGTTTAGATCGCACTATCTTGGAATCCAGAATGGCCTTAACTTCATATTCTGGTTCTCCTTCTATGATATCAGTCTCGGCTGGTGCTTTAATCCAAGTATCAGGTTTCATTGGTTTCAGGAGAGAAACATGGAATACCGGATGGATCCGCATATTGGCTGGTAGATCCAATTTCATGGCCGCAGGGTTAATGATGGCTTTGATGGGATAAGGTTCCAGGTACCTGGGACGTACCTGTAGAGGAGAGGAACAAGGGTTGGTATTCCCCATATTTTCTAATCCCCAAAAAGGATGGAGGATTGAGACCCATCTTGAACTTAACAAACTTGAACAAGTACCTCAGGAAGGATGGTTACCCTTTCTCAGATCTTTCAGGCTCTCCAACTCCAAGACTGGTTGGTTTCATTGGACGTTCAGGATGCATACTTTCATGTGCCAATCCATCTCAAGCACAGAAAGTATGTGAGGTTCACAGTTAGCAGTTCTCATTTTCAGTTTTGAGTTCTGCCATTCGGGCTGACCTCCGCCCGAGGGTCTTCACCAAGTTGTTGGCAGTGGTGGCAGCAAGTCTCAAGAGAGGGAGGATTCACATGTACCCCTACCTGGTATCTCAGTAAACTGCCACTCGCTCCACAGAAGTCCCACATGATACCATCCCAAAGACTCCAATTTATTGGAGCAGTCCTGGATACTTCTTCGGGAAAAGCCTCGCCACCCGACGTGAGAGCTCAGCACATTCTGCATATGGTTTCCAAATTCCAGAGTGCCCAGCATCTCCGGACTTCGATTTTCTGAGGTTGGTTGGTCTCAATGCATCCTGTATTTTCCTGGTGCCAGAGGCTCGCTTGAGAATGAGATCCCTCCAATGGGCTCTCAGGGCTCAGTGGTCCCAGTTCTCAAGCAAAATGTCAAACCACCTGCAAGTTCCGGGCAGAGTTGCTCAGGACCTTCTGTGGTGGCCTTGCGCAAAGATGATATTCTCAAGGGAGAATCTTTTTGGCAGCCATGGCCGGAGATAACGGTGGTGACGGATGCCTCACTCACGGGGTGGGGAGCCCACACCAACGATCTGACAATCAGTGGTTGTTCGTCTCCATCGGAGTCCAAACTACATATCAACATTTTGGGGCTGAGGGCAATCAGACTAGAGCGGAAGGCCTTCCTCCCCTTTGTACGGGGAAAGACTGTCCTGATAATGACGGACAAAACAGTGGCCATGTAGTGCCTCAACAAGAGAGGAGGTGTATGGTCATTGCCACTGTGCAGAGAGGCAATGCAGCACTGGTTCTGGGCAATACAAGAAGGAATCTCTTGGTCGGCAGTTCACCTAGCCGGAGAGCAGAACACAGCGGTGGATGCTCTGAGCAGGCAGAGCACAGTCTCCCACAAGTAGGAACTAGCTCAGGAAGTCCTTCAAGAGATCTTCATCCTTTCGGGAACCCCTCAAGTGGATCTGCCTGCGGCCAGTGTCAACCAGAAGTTCAAACTGTACTGCGCCAGAGAATTTCCCCCAAAAGGAGCTCTAGGAGACGCGTTCATAGTGGACTGGGATTTTGCACAGCTGTATGTATTTCCTCCAGTCCCCGTCATTCCTCATGTGATCAGGAGGTTGAGAAAGTTTGGGAAATCCATGATCCTAATTGCTCCAGATTGGGCCAGGCGGATGTAGTAACCAGACCTTCTGGAAATGTCCACCTGCTCTCTAATGCGTCTTCCACAAAGTGAGGATCTTCTCTCGCAAGAGAAAGGTCGAGTTCTCCATCTGGAGGTCAAGACACTCAGTCTTCATGCATGGTTTCTGAGAGGCTAAGATACAATGATTGGAACCTCCCGGATGACATAATGGAGATTTTTCTTTTGGCCAGAAGATCAGCAACTAAATCTTTGTACCGTTGCTGTTAGAACAAGTTCAGCAACTGGTGCAAGGATAAGAATGTGGATTCATTTCTATGTGACACACCTACGGTGTTTTCCTTTCTGTTACATTTAGCAAATCTGGGGCTCCAGATTGGAACAATTAAGGGTTACCTAGCAGCGCTTTCCATTTTCAAGTGCTCTTCAGAGGAGGATTCATATTTTAAGATCCCTCTGATTGAAAGGCCTTGTTAATGTATATCCACCCGTTCCATTCAATGTACTCGTATGGGACCTCAATCTTGTGGTAATGTTTTTAACATGCATGCCCTTTGAGCCTTTACACTCATGTCCTTTAAGACTCTTCACATTCTAAACCGTTTTGCTTATTGCAATAACATCAGCCTGCAGGGTAATCGAGTTGCAGGCCCTTTCTTGCAAACCTCCACATACAGTATTCAATAAAGACAAAGTTATTCTGAAGATAAAGCCTTCTTTTATACCAAAGGTAGTCTCCGACTTCCACTTGCAGAAAAAATTACCTTACCAACTTTCTATCCACCACCTCATCCAGGAAAGGAGAAGGAAAGATTGCATAGACTGGACCAAAAAGGGCTCTCAGTTTTTATATATCCAGAAAGGCTACATTTCGCCAAGATGACCAATTATGAATTGGCTATACTGGTCCCAAATTGGGTCTTGTGGGTACTAAACAAACCATATCCAGATGGATCATCCTGGCTATTGGCGAATATTACAGATTAGTGGGCAGGGACCCACCGGAAGGCCTAAGGGCACATTCCACAAGGCGCAAGGCAACCTTTGCTGCTCTTCAAAGAGGTTTCCCAATCAATTATATTTGTTGAGGAGCCACTTGGTTGTCTATCCATACCTCTGTAAGACATTACTGCCTGGATTCATCTCCCAGTCAGGGAGGACAGTTTGCAAAAGAGGTCCTTCATTCCGTCCATGATTAGAACTAAATTCAATTGATACTCCCACCTCCAAATTATTACTGCTTTGGGAGTCTATCATAAGATGAGGAATACGTGGGAGGACACAATCCATTCGAAGAATGAGTTACTTACCCCTGGTAACGTTCTTTCGAATGGATGTTCCTCCCATGTATTCCTCATCGCCCCTGCCATCCTACCCCGCAGTACAATTTACGTGTTCTTACACTTTAGGCTTTCTGTGAGCCTACGGTCTGTGGTATGCCTGGTAATTCCTCTTCAGAAGGGGGAAAAAACAGAACTGAAGCCAACAGCGCTGCGTGCGCTACTTATACTGCTGATGATGACGATGACTGTTGAACAGATGCCCCCGAGGGACATCGACTCGACGACAATGCACAGAGCGCCCTCTGTTGAAAGAAAATTCTGAAGCAGCTCAAGCTGGAGATATATTATCATAGGGTGAGGAATACGTGGGAGGAACATCCAATTGAAAGAACGCTACCAGGAATAAGTAACTTGTTCTTCTTCAAACATCCTGCTGAGTCTTTTGCCTATTCCATCATCCTGGACTACCTATCTGCCATCCAGTCCTGGTGCACACCCAACAATCTCAATGCTAGAAAGACTGAGATCCTTCCTATTGGGACCCCTGCTCCGTTTTTCTTCCCCTTAATCTGGCCATACTCTATGGGCTCTCTCCCTTCTCCTTCAACTGAAGCCGGAAACCTTGGAGTCATCTTCCACTCCTCTCTATCCTTCCTCCCTCACATCCAGGACATTGCCAATATGTCCAACTTTCAACTCACTCACTTTCCCCCAGAAGCTCAACTTCACCAGAGCTCGTGTTCTCTCTAGGCTTGACTACTGTATCAGCCTTCTCTTGAATCTACCATCTTTCTCTCTATGACCACTCCAGCCAATCCAGAATAGAGCAGCAAGACTTATCCTTGGCCTCAAGCCCAGGGACTGCATCTCTGATGCCCTAAAACTCTCCACTGGCTCCAGGTTGCTGCACGGATTAAATTCAAATCCCACTGCATCCCCAACAAGGCTGTTTGGGGCCAGGAACCACTCTATCTGCAACTTGCTATTACTAAATATTCTCCCTCCAGACGGTCCTCCGGAACCAACTCTTTGGGCCTCATTACGTGGTTGGAGGTAGCCATGCTGTTTATACCGGCAGGGCTACCCACAAACCCGGGTCCCATGAAAGGGTAATTCCCGGGCCATTCTGACCTCGGCGGGCCCGGCAATTCCCCTTGCGCGGGACCTGGAGCAGGAACATCCCCATTCCCATTTGGGAATGGGGAGGATGGTAGCAGTGGTACCGTTTATAACGGTACCGTTGCTACCATCCAGTCCTGCTCGCGGGTGACGCTCTGCATGCCTGGTTTGTCCAGGCGTGGAGAGCGGCACCCTGCGAGCAGTACTTTTAATGTGGCGGCATGGCAACAATGACACCGGTAGCACTACCAGCGCCGTTGTTGCCTTACCGCCACAATCGTAATGAGGGCCGGAGGTCGATCTCTTGCCTCTGCTGGTTCCCTCTTGTGGAACACCCTCCTCCTTCCTCTGTGTCTTGAACCGGACCTCCTCAAATTCCAGAAGCTCCTCAAGACTTTCCTTTTCACCTCCTCCCTAATCTGCTAACCGCACTGTTGCTGTGATTGGTGAACAGGGCCCTTAGGTTTCCCCAGGGCCCTGGCCTCCCACACCCAATCGCCTCAGCTTCTGCTTACACACAGCATTTGCTTCAGCAGCCACAGGCTGACATCATTGTAAACCTGCACTTAATTCAGCTCTATGCTCCCTTGCTCTTAATTCACTCGGCACTTACATCCGCTGCTCACCCACGAGCAGTGGCATCGCTAGTGGGTGCTGGGGGAGCCGGGGCCCCCCTTTGAAACTCTGTGACCCCCTTAGTGCCCCCCCTACCTAAGACAAGCAGTGACCATGTTCTCCCCCTACATTTGTCTGTGCCCCCCCTACTTTTGTCTTTGGCCCTCTCTGTGCCCCTCCTAAATTTGATTCCTGGCAACGCCACTGCCCACGAGCACAGAACCCTCCAGCACTTAACCCCACCCCCCCCCCCTTATCTATCCGCACTTACACGTTCTGAATCCTCACAAGGCATAGTAAGTGTGTCTCTTTTTTAACTCTCTTGTATACATTGTTTTTTTTTGTCAATCCCATGTTCTCTCCCTGTTTCCATGTGGGCACTTTGAAACACATTTACTTGTTGTATAAGCACCTAACAAGTGCACAATAAATAAATAAATTGATGGCAGTAACTGCAAAATGGTGTGATTACCTGGCATATTGTCACAGTTTATTACACGGCACACTCCAGCCAGGGAACTCCTTCCCCTACAATGAATGTGGCGCACAATAATAATATACTACATATTCTTTTGAGTAGGCCTCCAACCCATCTCGCACCCAACCTTCACAAACACTCTGTGTCACAATGGACTAGGAACCAGGCCGATATGTATTAATGAGATATTTTATTAATGTATTATTCAATGTCAATGAGGATAATCAAAATACAACAGCCACCAAAATTGTGGCAACACAAATGCAATATCCTATCTAGATAGACCAAGTGGAAATGAACTATTACACTCGCTTGTGTTATAATGACAAACAAGAAAATACATTCAGGTTGAAATAGACTGTTACATTCGCTTTTGTTTTAATGACAAAACAGGAAAATAACAATTCCACACAAAGTGATAGCACCTACAGTCAAGCACTCCCCCATGCAACTCGCACACCCAAACATCAATTTGGACTTGATTCGTTTGAATGGAAGGCAGTGGCAAAGAGTAGGAAAATAGAGGGAAAATCGTTTTTTGGGTAACGCCCACCACCATATGATGGGAAGCCAGCAAAGAAAGGGAAAACCTGTTTTTGGAGCAAAATGGAAGACTGGGATTTTAATTATTTCTCACAACTGTCGGGACAGAATAGAAGAATATTTGTATTGCTTACACTTAGGAGATAGGCACAGTTTTAGAGAATACTAATCAGCACACCAGGGCAAAATAGAAATGAAGTAGGAAAATCGTTTTTGAGAAAAAGCAAAGGTAAAGGGAAAATATGGTGGCAAATGGAAATTCGTTTATACTGGGGCTTAATGACAGGCAGCTCAGGGAAGAGGTTTAGCTTACAATAGGAAAATCGGTTTTCAGTGAAAAGGACAGAGGCACATAACAGGTAGACTTCTAGGCAAAGGGATTGCTCACAATGCGAGCAACGGTTTGGGTTTAATAGAACAGGTGCAAATAGGAATTTGTTTGGTAATGCACACAATACACCGACAAATTTGGTTTTCAGTTACAAGGAGAATAATTCTTTTGAGGCAACACCTTACTGACTATAACAATTAAATAAAAACACAAGGAACAAGATGTTGATTTCGAATTGCAACAATCTTGCACCGTGAATTTCAATGGGGGAATTAATTGATTTACTTGAAAATATACTAAGGATTTACACAGACAACTGAGAGGATTTTCAAAGGAGATATGCTAACTTACACAGGCAAACAAGAGATTCTTCTATGGGGAGATGACTAAATTAAATGGGCAGTTGGGGGTTTTCAATGGAGATATTGGATGCACTACTACAAAAAAGAAGGGTTTATGCAACTTAGGGCTAGGGCTATTGCCACTTACATAGCCAGCCTTGGTTTAAGACTCAGGAAAGCCAGCTATATCTCAGGATACTCTGGACAGATAGGGCAAGTGATCTGGTCACTGCACTCTCTAGGATGGTAAGATTCAGCATCCTTCTCTCCATCCGCCTTCTCCTGTCTCCCCAGTTTTTGTGTGTCCTAGTACAGTCCCCCTTATACAGCAGAAGTGACATCACTAATTGTACAATCTAGGGGGAGTACCCTGTAATTATCCCTGCCGCCAGGATTCAAAAGTTTCTTTTTCTCTCTCTGCCCCCAGTCAGGATTGGATCAGGGATTTTGAAGCACCATCTGTCTTTCCCCTTTATTACCCTGCTTTGTTCTCAGCTCAACTTTTTGGTAATTTTTCTGTTAGAGTTGGTCATGGGGAATTAGATAAGCTGACCGCCAAATCCGTGCGAAGTAGCATGGCCATGTGCCACCTTTTTGTTGTTTTCATAAAATGTACAACAGTTATGAATATGTAAGTTCTCAAGCATGTTCCTAATTTAATTTTCCACCTTTTCATCAAATCTCATAACTGTCACATGTTCAGATCGGAGTAAATATTAGGGCACCTGGCAATGCCCTGAAAAACCCAGGTGGGCGTAGTTGAGTAAACAAAACAAAATTTCAGGGTGAGAGGTCACATCAATCCAACATTTTGACACATATAACAGTCAATAGCAGTGCATTTTTTGACTGAATGTATTTAATAACATCTGAATAATAACAGAAGTGGGGATAGAGCACCCAGGGATATTGAAAGACAATACAGGTAAGTATAATCCAGTAGAGAGGACTGGATTTCAATGAATAACAAACAAAGACTGCTAGTATTGATCAACTATTTCAATTATGCATTTACAAAATGAACCAAAAACCCAATTTGATGGACAACTAACAAAGAACAAAATCAGTGCGTAAGATGTGCACTGTTTAGGTGGTGTAATCGTCGACACAAAGGTGCACAGGGCTGCACGGCAACGGCGTCTCCGGAGGCGAGTGCAGCACTCGCCTCCAGAGATGCCGTTGCTGTACAGCCCAAGACGAACATTCTATTCAATCTCAGTCCTGTTATTCATCGACATTCTGGGTTAGCAGCCACCATTAAGAAGTGGGTGTCTCCACCACCATCATTATAGATGACACCACTTACCGCTTGAGGTATTCACTTGTTTCCTCATCGGCCAATCAAATGCCGTCCAGATATCTATACCTATGATGGAAATTTTCACTTACCCCTGTACTGGATAAGTCTTCGATAGAGATCCCGGGACTACAACTTTACTCCATCACACGTCCTGATAAAGGCCTGCATATAAAGCTGCATTCTACAGCTCTCCTCTAGGCCGAAACACCTTTGTGTCGACGATTACACCACCTAAACAGTGCACAGCTTACGCACTGATTTTGTTCTTTGTTATTTGTCCATCAAATTGGGTTTTGAAACCCTGTGACCCCCTTAGTGCCCCCCTTACCTAAGACAAGCAGCATTTCCACCTGGAAATTATATGAACAATGGCATAAAATTGAGATCCATCCTCAGTCTGATGGCTCGCAAAATGCCTAAAAGGAAATAGTCTTTTCATATGAATGATGAGTGTGTCTGTCAGCAAATGGGCTGGCCGCTTCATCCCCCACACCCATCTGTACCCCTGGGTCAGCGTGTCCTCAGAGGGTTTTTAAGAGTCTCTTTGACATTGACAGTTTGCTCTTTGAAGTGGGTGCAACAAGAGCTTGGACCTTTTTGTCATGCTTTAGCCAAGGATTTCCTTCTTTGAAATCCCTGCCATCCTGTCTGCAGAACAGAGAATTATGACGCCTCCCGCAGCATCACATTTCGTTACAGGATAGTTAGAGGATAGGTGTGATATCCAGCTGGATGTGGGGCTTTCATTGTGAATTTCCTGCCTCAGCCAAAACAGTTTTTTTCCTGAAGTAGTGTTTCTTCACAGGTTACAGGAGTTTGGTGGGTAAAACCTAAAATGCATTTGCTTTGGTCACCTCCCACATCATGTTTCCCTGACATTTTCTGTGTAAGCAGTGCAGGCGTTTTTGTTTTTAATGTTTAAAATCCTGTCTTGCAGGTCACAGGATTCTTTGGTTTCTCCTTCTTGGTGCGTTAACATTGCTGCTTGTCCATAGATGATGATGGATAGCCCCTTTCCACATGGTTCTTTAATTTGACATGAACCAAGAGAAAAAGCCAGGCCGTTTCTGTTGCAGTGTTTTCATTCTTGCCACTCATGTGAAATAAAAACAAAAGCCAGGCTGTTTTTGGTTGCAGTGTTTTGCTTTTTGCCATTCATGTAACAGGGAAAGCAAAGCAGGGCTGTTTTGGTTGCAGTGTTTGAATTCTTCTGTTCATGTGAAAGGGAAAGCAAAGCAGGGCCGTTTTTGGTTGCAGTGTTTCAATTCTTCTGTTCATGTGAAAGGGACAGCAAAGCAGGGCTGCTTTTGGTTGCAGTGCTTAAATTGCTTGCCACTCATGTGGCAGGGAAAGTAAAGCAGAGCCATTTTTGGTTGCAGTGTTTAAATGCTACTGTTCAGGTGAAAGGGACTTCTATTTGGGGACTTTAAATGCACCCCACAATATAATAGCAGTGCCAGGCACATACGCAAGTCAAAACTGTTGCCAATGCTTGTTTTTAACAAGATGTTTGCAGTGGATACGCATGGTGCTTAAAAGTCGAGTGGCTGAAGGCAGACCTGTTTAAGACATTTGTCATATACCAATAGAGCAAACTCTCTGAAGACTATTTCGAAAAACACTGACAGGCACTTTGAGCACAAAGTTTGATGGTAAAGCTTGATAAAGATATCTTGAAGAGATCCGAGATCCTAGGAGGATGTGTTTTGGGCTGGGAAGGGCAGAAAGTGGATGAGGATGTCCATATGTCTATATCTCATTGCTGAGGAGTACAGTAGGTTCCAGTACTTGCTATCTCATTATCGTGGGGTACAGTGGATTCCAGTCCTTGCTTCCTCAATATGGAGGGGTACAATACATATTGTAGTCCTTGCTATCTCATTATCGAGGGGTACAGTAGGTTCCAGTCCTTGCTACCTCATTATCAAGGGGTACAAGAGGTATAGTAGTCCGTGCTACCTCATTATCGAGGGGTACAGTAAGTATATTAGTCCTTGCTATCTCATTATCGTGGGGTACAGTAGGTTCCAGTCCTTGCTATCTCATTATTGATGGGTACAGTCCGCATCTGTCTTTGCTATCCCACTATGAAGGAATGCCATAGTTTCAAGTCCTTGCTCTGCCACTATTAATGGGTACAGTACGTTCCAGTGCTTGCTATCCAATTGGGGTAAAATGGGTTCCAGTCTTTGATATCCCATAATCGAGGGGCACAGTAAGTTCCTCTCCTTGCTCCCTTTACGGGGACGCATTTCGTATCTGTCCCTACTATTTGAATGCATCCTAATAAAAAAGTAAGCACCCCAACATTGGTTATGAAAGCACATCTTCCACCGATTCAAGGTCACTGGACTAAAGATACAGGAATACAGAAAACACAAGCTGCTCTCCGTGGTTATCAGCTTTCTATGAATTTCCCAAAGAGAGTCTGGTCCGTCCTCTGCATGCAAGACACATGTCGTTAGATAAAGAAGGCCAATACAGTGCAGAAGCTTAACAAAGCCAATATTAACCCCCCACCTTCACTTCAGGACAGCTATTGTGGGCAGTGTTGTTTGTACCTTTTGTGTAAAAGGGTTTATTATCACTGGTGTAGCGAAATTGTAAGGTGAATGTGACACCTCAGAAACACAAGCCCAGGATGCGCATGAGCGGTGCAGGAAGGGGAGGTGTTGGATTGGGCGGCGTGTATTGCCTAGCTGACAGGATCAACATCTCAGGAGCAACTCGATCCAACGGTAATCAAAAACCAGAATTGGAATTTCAACCTCCAAAGGACTCTGAATTCTTTGTAGATTTAAAAAATAAAAACCTTGACACTTCTGTGTTTGTGGCATTGAAACAAAGTGGTGACATATAATGTGAACGTTTATATTGCATTAATTCGAACCGACATCACAGAAAAAGATATAGTTGGTTTCCCTAAATTACCAGAGAGACTGACGGTTAACTGTTCACGAGCCCTTGATGCGTGAGTGCATAATCTGCAAGACATTGGCACAAGCATGACGTCCTACTACCATAAGAGAACAAGCCAAGCGAGCGAAGGGCTCATTCAGCATGTCACTATAACAATAATACCTATACTGGCATAGCACTTGCTCTCTCACAGCTTGGTAGCGGTTTCAATTAATACCCAGGAAAAAGGTACTCCTTTTAGCAACATGGGAAAGGCCTAATGTTAATTCTTTACCCTGCGACCAGCAGGCGGCATTCATATCCTAGCCTATGTTACCAATAATACAAATAACGCCTACGGTTCTCAAAACTACAGAAGGATGAAAAGCTGAGATAACCCTTAGTCCGGAAGATCTCTAGCGGTCCTTTTGTCTCCCGAACTCTCCTAGTTGTAAATTAGGCATTGCCAGGTGCATTAACCTGCAGAACTATCATATCAGCTTCCACAGTTTCACCTGATGACAAGTACATATTCTGTCGCCACACTTTTGACTTAATTCAGAACACTTAGATGATAAAAAGCTTGATGTCGGCATGCAGGGGCATGCAACAGGCCATCCTGCACACAGGAGTCTGTCCTGCTACATTCTGGTTTCACCATCACCGTCTTGTGGCCAATGCTGGATTTTACTTTTATGGACTTCATTGGTTCACAGTGCATCACCCTTTCTCAACTCTCATGCTGGACTTCCTCTGCATCTTGTACTCATGGTGGCCCTGAATCATGCTGTTCTCATCTTCATCTTGTATCCTGGTTTGCAACACTATGTGTTACTACTGACTTCTGCAATAGTATTTGCTCTCCCCTCTTGCTTCTCCACTCTTTTTGACTGCTTACTCTCTGTTTTCTCCTCCCCTCCTTTCTCCCTTTTCCTATCTCCTCCCCTCCTCCCCTTACTTTCTTCTATACACTTACTCTATCAGAATTGTCCCTGGACCTAGTATGATAGCAACCTCGTCTGTCGCTCCCCCATCCCCTTACTGTCCCCACCCTCCATCC
Organism: Ambystoma mexicanum; assembly: GCF_040938575.1. Taxonomy (NCBI): domain Eukaryota; kingdom Metazoa; phylum Chordata; class Amphibia; order Caudata; family Ambystomatidae; genus Ambystoma; species Ambystoma mexicanum. The sequence goes on along the minus strand of NC_090934.1, from coordinate 887,113,915 downwards.
CTCCTGCACTATCTGAAATGTTGTCAGGCCTAATACGATAGTCGCTTGTTTTGGTCCTCCCCTCCCTTTCTGCACCCCTCTCCCTCACCTTTTGTTTTCCTCCGGCTCTACCAGAAATGTCGTTAGGCCTAGTACGGAAGTCACCTGTCTGTTTCCATTTCTTTCCCACTCTCCCCCTCCTTTCCTTATCTATGTCTTAGCTCTTGCACTATCTGAAATGTCGTCAGGCCGAGTACTATAGTTAATTTCACATCCTTACTGTTCATGGCCTGTACGAATATCGTATTTTCCCTTGTTCCCTCCCTTGCCTTGAAGCGCTTTGAAACACATTGTGTATAGGCGCTATATAAATAAACTATCATATCATATCATATCATATCATTATCATTATCATAAGCAGCCAGAAAGGACCAGTGGAAAGGGTTGCTGATGTTTTGGGAAAAGCTTTGAAGTGTCACCGGTAAGTGCCCGCAATCTACATTTCAAAGAAGTCCAGCTACCCAAACCCCAAAATTCCTGCCCAGCTGATGTTCAGCTTGCCCCCTCTCCAGGCGGCCATCCCGATCACTCACCTCACTCATGGTGCCTTTGGATGTCACCTGTAGGCTCTCCACTGCCTCAGAACAGGAGTGATTGCAGTTACTCCCCTGGCCCTAGCTGTACTTAACAAGCGAGAGCTGCTGCTGCAGTGCCGCGATAATACAGAGTAAACACAGCACATTCAGAGACGGATTCATGGCCTGAAATACATTTATTTTGCTATTCCTTAAACAAGTTACAAAGGTCACTGCGAAGGCAGAACTGATCGTGGCTCAGGGTGCAATGACTAACGGGTTATTTAAAGAGGCGTCAATATGTAAACACTGGTCACCCACACTCAAAATGGAAACTCAGTAGTGAGTTCTGCTTTTAACGCGGCCTGAAGCAATGCCTTAGTTGGTGACATTCTTTAGAAAATATTCCTCCTGTGCATGCAGGTGCACACAATGTCCAGAGACCACAGATCCGACACTGCAACTCAAATTAGATGTGCACGCTGCAGTTTGCACGTCATTTTCGAGTCATTTTTGAAGTAAACGTCCTATCGGAGGAGCCTCCATAAAACAGTGAACTTACAGGCAGCCTGCACCTTATGCCAGCATGCTGCACACAACATGGCCACCACCACAATACATCATTTTTAAAAAATTCCCATTGAAATGTGGACAGGTCTCAAGTCCTAAACAAGCTCCCAAAATGCAGATTACTTTTGCTATTCCAAACAGTGTATCATTTCATTTGGAAGATGCATGGTATTTTACCCTTTCTTAGATGGTCGCTAGTTTTGGCTTGTTTCCAGAGAGCTTCTTTATTGACAGTCATCCAAGATGGCTGCCTCCATGGAAGAGCTGAAAGAGTTCAGAGATGGGCAAGAATGGGTGGGATTAGCCATAGAGATTAACATGGCTAGGGACATGGAATGGGAGGGATTCAATAGCCTAACAACTGTGTATCCCTCCTCAAATATGTCATTCAAAGCCCATATTTGAAGCTCTTATGTTAAAGCTCTTATTTTAATGACAATAGTTTCGACTTAAAGGAAGCACTATCAGCGCCACCTATTAGCCCAAACTAAATATGGGGGCCTGGAAGGTTGCCCAGAGATGTGTCAGTGGTTATGAATGATTTGAAGCCTTACAGCCATCACCTTTCTGTTTTGCTTATTTGGTAAGCAGCCCACCTTTTTTGTTAGATGGTAGATAGAGATGAAGGATGTGTTGCAGGCCACAGTAATGGCAGTTTTTTTTTCTTCATTTTAAAATGTAAACAGCAGCAGCAGCTCCATGGCATCACTGCTAGAAAAGGCCCGTTTTATTATTTTCTTTGGTCCTTAGGTTTTGCTTTATGCCAGGCTCCTCCTGCTCCTAAGTACTGGAACCAGAACTGAACCCAGGTTGCACTGCATCCACTTGTTTCCAAAGTAAGTGTGTTGGCCCTGAGCTATCCTTTCAAATGTTTATACTTTTTGCTTGAGGAAGCAACAAATGGTGTACTTCAAAGGCAGAGGGCATCTTCATGTAAAGTAGTTATCTCACCTTGCGTCTATCTACAGTGTGCCTGTGATGCCGGTCTGGCAGATCTGGGTCAGGTCACACAGTGCCCAGGCAAGATTGGTGGCAGAAGCCACTGGGCACACCCTCTCATCACAGGCCCATTGGCTCACTGGGTGTGCAAAGCAGACAATGAGAAACACTGATGAGGTTTGCATTCATGCTGTGCTGTCATTGAGTCGTGCAGGCTGCTCTTACCCATTCCCAGCTACCGAGACCTAGCCCCCATGCCCTTCCTGTTGCTACAGTACTGGGTATGATCTGCACAGACAGCCCCGCCTATGATCCCAACCATTCACGCATTCTTCACCAATGAACTGCCAACATGTTAGTGATGGCAGCGTCATGGTTTTTCCTGCAACCCTGTTTTTTCTCCAGGTAACGAGATCTAGATTCCCTGTGGAAAAAGCTGTGCCTCATTTAGCTGCATTTACAAGCCTTTTGTTGTAAATTCTTGCACAGATGACAGGAGGCGTGATGACAGGCTGGATGGCTTTATTTCACAGATAACAATCTGCCATCAACATGTAAGTACTGCAAAGTCTGAAGGCTAGGCAAGCTTGCCTAATAACTGTTTCTGGGCTGTGAGACAGAAATGTCCAATAATAATAATAGCCCCCGGGCCCAAATATCAGAGGAGCCGGCAGGACGCGTCTTGCCGCGTCCTCTGGTGCTCCCGTAATGCGCGCGGAGCGCGCGGGGGTGGTCCTAGCCACTAACGCGAGATCTCGCGAGAGTAGGAGACTCTCGCGATATCTCTACACACCTCCCTTTGATAAAGAAAGAGGAGGTTCATTGCATAACATAGTCAGTGTATCTCACCGGTCTTCTGTGCTCTCTTCTCGGCCGGTCACCCTTTCCAGTGCGATCTTCCTGTTGTTCCTGTTCGGATTCTGGCATGGGCGATCCCGGTTCCATCTCTGTTTCTTCCCTTTCTTTGTCGTTTCTCTCGGGCTCCCGTGGTTCCCTTCGCTCGTTGTCTATTCCTTCTTCGGCAGGTGGTCTCTCCGGGGTTCTTGCTCTTTCTTGTCTCTTCTGATATAGGGCTACTCTTTCCAGATTCCATGTGCGCCCGTCCTCTGTGCGGACATGATTAGTTCCCCTGTGGACCACTTTGCTGGGTCTGCTGAACCGAGAGCCCGTGATTTGGTCCTTTTTTGGTAGTCTTATTTTGACCCAATCTCCCCCTCCAATGTCTGACGCTTGCTTGGTTCTTCTTCTTTGGTCACTCCATGTTTTCATGCGTGCCTTGCTGTTTTCGATTCTCCACACCACTTCTGACATGTCCACTGCTTCATCTTCTCTCACTTTGGATAACCATGGTGGTATGAGCGTGGAGGCTGCACTCCTCCCTCTCAACATCCGAAACGGAGATATTTGCGTTATTCCGTTAGGAGTGAGTCTGTGGGCCGCTATGGCCTCCTTGGTAGTTTTTCGGGGGTCCATCCACGAAGCCGTGGCTAGTTGTATTGCTCCCTTAATGAACCTGTTGGCCCTTTCAACAAGCCCATTAGCTTGGGGATGGTACAAGGCCGCCTTCCTTTGGCCTATATTGTGCTTTCTTAGGAATTGTTCCATGTCCCGCGAGATCAGTTGTACCCCATTGTCTGTTACCACTTCCTTGGGGAGGCCTTCTCTTTGAAAAATTTCAGTGAGGACTTCAATTACCGTCGCTGTGGTAATGTTTGGGACGAACTCAGCCTCGACCCACTTGGATAGGTAATCAACCAGCACTATGCCGTACCGATGTTCTGGTGCCATCGCTTCCAGAGGTCCTATAAAGTCTATGCCCACTTTTGACCACACCGCTTCTGGTATTTCTGTGGGAATTAGGGCAGCCTGTCTGAGTTTCAGTCTTTTGTCACTATTGAGGCACTCATGACAACGCTCTATCATGGTGCGAATCTCTTGGTCCATGGACGGCCACCAGTAGGCCGCCCGGACTCTGCGCCGGGTCATCGTGTTTCCCAGGTGACCAGCGTGGGCTCTGCATAGGATGGTGCTCCTCATGCCTATAGGTGGGATTATCTGGTCCGTCTTCATTATTATTCCGTCCGTTTCCGATATCTCTTCGGCCACCTTCCAATAGGGTCTCATACCTTCTGGCACCATTTTTTCACCTGGCCCCCTTCCCTGATCCACTGACGGATTTTCGCCATAGCCGGGTCTTTTCTGTCCTCTTCCAGCCAATGTTTCTCGCTGAGTTCCATATAATCAGGTGCTTTTATGTCAGTGATCGATGCTACTATGCATTCTCCTCGTAGAAACGTGGTGGCCTTGTCTTTACCTTCTGGCAATCTAGACATGCAGTCAGCCTGCGAATTCTTCCACCCTGATATGTGCTGCACTTCAAACGTGTACTCCTGCAGTTTTGCTGCAATGCGTGCCAATCTGGGTGTGGAAACTTTGGTACCTCCTGGGCTGAGCATGTGGATGAGGGGTTTGTGGTCCGTCACCAACTTGAATTTCGTGCCCCACACATATGTTCTAAAATGTTCTACCGCCCATGCGCACGCCAACATTTCCTTTTCTATGGTAGAGTAGTTCTGTTCCGCCGAGGACAAGGCCTTCGAGGCAAAGGCTACCACATGCTCCGTGTCCCCCTTCTTCTGCGTAAGAACTGCTCCTAGTCCGTATGCACTGGCATCCGTGGTGATGACTGTATCCCACTCCGGGTTAAATGGCTGTAATCACGGCGCTTCCATGATCTGCCGTTTTATACTTTCAACCGCCTTCTTCTGGGGTTCTTGCCACGCGAATACCGAACCCTTTTTGAGTATGTCACGGAGTGGTGCTGAGGTTTCAGAGAACAAGGGAATACATTTTGCGTAATACTCTGCCAGTCCCAAAAATGATCTTACTTCGTCTTTGCTGGTCGGTTCCGGTGCTTCTATGATTGCATGCATCAGATTTTGTTTCGGACTTATCCCTTTTTCTGAGATTTTGTACCCCAAGTATTCGACCTCTTTCACTTTAAATGCGCATTTTTCATGGCGTAGTCTCACCCCTGCTTCTTGCAACTTGGTCAGGACCGTTTTCAATGTGGCGTCATGCGTTTGTTCATCCACTGCATACACAAGGATGTCGTCCTGGAAATATGCGACATTTTTGACCTTTCGTAACAAAACATCCATCATGCGTTGAAACGCTGATGCTGCCGACGATAACCCGAATGGCATCTTGGTGAACTGATAGGTGCCAAATGGTGTGATGAATGCTGTGAGGGGTTTTGACTCTTCATGCAATTGTATTTGGTGGTATGCGTTTCTCATATCCAGTTTTGAGAAAATCTTGGCCTCCTTCATCAACAAAATGAGTTCATTTATGCTCGGTAGTGGGTAGTTGTCGGTGATGACCTCTAAGTTTAAGCTGCGAAGGTCTATACACACCCTTAGCTCTTGCGAGTTCGGTTTCTTTATCAGCACTACTGGGCTCAGCCATTCTGACGCTTCAACTTCTTCAATGACCCCCTCCGCTCTCATTTTGTCCAATTGATCCCTGAGAGTGTCTCTTGCGGTTGCTGGCACTGGCCGAGCACGATGTTTGACCGGGACGGCATTCTTTTTTAGCATTATTTTATGGACAAAGCCCTTTATGTGACCCGGCTCCTCCGAGAAAAGTTTTGGGTAGTCACTCTTGACTATGGGCCCATCCCTCGCGCAGACAGACAGTACCTGGTCTTCTGTGCTGGGGTCCAGTTTGATTTTGAGCTTGTCTTGGTCGTCCCATCCCAGTACGGCTGGGCCTTCGTGGCTGAAATAAACTCTGGTGGTGGTTTCTCTTCCTTTAAACTCCACCTTCCCTTTGATATATCCCAGTAGTTCAACTGACGCCCCTCCAAATACTGTGGGTTTGTGACGTGTGGTGAGAACTTGGACCTTTTCTTTTCCCACCATTTCCTTGTATGTCCGTAGGGGTATTATGGTGAGGTCCGACCCAGAGTCCGCCATAACTCTTGTTTCGCGACCGTCCATTTTGATTATGCAATGGGGCTTTTCTCTTCTCGCCCTTGTGCTGTTTACCATGATGACTGTGGGTCTCCCCTCATCTTCTGAGGACGATTCTTGCTCCCTGTTGTGATCGGTGTTTACACTGGTAACTTTCTTGTTTCTCCACCGACACACCAACGAAAAATGGCCAATGCGTTTGCAGATTGAGCACTCCTTATCTCTAGCTGGGCACTCCCTATCGAATGCCAGGTGTTTCGTGCTGGTGCACCTGTGGCATGTCAGAGGTTCTTTCTTACCTCCTCTCCCCTCTCTTGTGTCCGGTGTATGTCTTTCTTTCTTTGAGTGAAATGTGACTGCTTGGATTTCAGCAGAACTCTGGGTTCCCGTGAGTTCTTTTCGTCTTCCCGCGGTTTCTTCAACCGCCCTGGCAATTTCGATCGCCTTCTCCAGTTGTAATTCTTTCTCCATAATGAATTTATCTTGAACTTTTCTGCTGTTGGTGTGGACTGTCAACATGTCGCAGATGAGGCTCTCAGCATTGTTGCCGAAACTGCACAGCGCTGCCAGTTCTCGCAGCTTGGTGACCGGTTCGGATATTTCTTGTCTGCGAGTGTAAAAGCGTATTCTATGCAACACCGTGTTCTCTTTACTGGCAAATCTCTTCACTATTCTCCTAACCGCCTCTTTAAAGACGTCAACGTTGTCGCCTGCCACCGGGATCGGGGTAAGACTCTCAAACACCCGCTGTCCTTCCACTCCCAGGGCATTAAGTAACATAGTCCTACGCCGTGCCGCTGAAAATCCTGCCCCTCCTAGTGCCTCTACATACGTTGTGAAAAGGGGTTGCCATTGCGGCCACGGGATGGCGGGTTTACCTGGAGTTTGCAGGAAGGGGGGTGGCGGCGTCGCTCCTTGCATGTTCCCACGTGGGTTGTAGTGGTGATCCTCGTCGCCAAATTATGTTGTAAATTCTTGCACAGATGACAGGAGGAGTGATGACAGGCTGGATGGCTTTATTTCACAGATAACAATCTGCCATCAACATGTAAGTACTGCAAAGTCTGAAGGCTAGGCAAGCTTGCCTAATAACTGTTTCTGGGCTGTGAGACAGAAATGTCCAATAATAATAATAGCCCCCGGGCCCAAATATCGGAGGAGCCGGCAGGACGTGTCTTGCCGCGTCCTCTGGTGCTCCCGTAAGGCGCGCGGAGCGCGCGGGGGCGGTCCTAGCCACCAACGCGAGATCTCGCGAGAGTAGGAGACTCTCGCGATATCTCTACACCTTTTCAGGTGCAACACAGATATCTGCGCTTGGCACTGCCTCTATGTCCAGAGGCCATGGGGTTGAAAGGAAACGTGCAGGGGTAGCAGAGGGGGAGCTGGTGCTAGCAGCTGTTACCCCTTGCAGCCCCCAAATGACATCCCTCCATGTCCTTCCTATGTCTTTCTAGACCTCTCTCTACTCTTTGCACTTACCTCCCTTCTCTCTCTCTCATTATCTCTAAAGCTTCACTCCTTATCTGTTCTCTTTCTCTTCTAACTCATCATGCTTGTTTTTTGTACCTCTATCTTTCTGTTTGGCCTCTACTTTCTCCCCCTCCTCTCGCTCTCCTTTTTCCTGACTCACTTCTCTTTCTGGTCTTTCTCTCCTCCTCGGTCTTCCTTCGCTTGCTCACACTCTCCCCCCCCCCACCCTTTCTCTTCACAGTTTTACATTATTTAAACCTAAATTAATGTGTACTCAGAAGGCAGAGTACTGGTATCTAAACCCCATCTAATTTCTTTTAGCTAGAAAAAAGTGAAATGGTGGCCGGGATTCCACTAATGCTGCTTGATATTTTAATGCTGTAGCTTCACCTTTTACTGACCTACCTCACGCTGCCACTCCGCCAACTTTGAAGTTTCAGTCAGCTACGTCCTTGTAATAAGCGTTTTCATGTTCAACACTTTAAAATAAATCAAAGCGGTTACACTCCGTGTATGGACCACATATTAAGCATCACGTCGGAAAATTATTGAAACTCGTTATAATGGAGCAGATGTTTCTAAACATACGTTTACAACTTGAGAACGTTGCAATCTACCAGTTGTGGGCCTCCTGCCATGTCAGAGGAAGATCTTCCACCGGAACGCGCTTCTGTACTTCGCATCAAATTGTCAACCATGTTTTTAAAAATGTGGTGCCATTTTATAACTTTACTTTCTTGTATTTTTATGCTCTCAAACCCTGTTAATAATTCTGTCCAGCACTCTGATACACCAGAAGGGGTGAATATGTTGCCCCTTACAAACAAATCACATCAAATTTACAAACATCTCTCCAGTATTGGACTAGACTCATATATGTTGCAGTCGTTTGAAAACATATGCTTTATTTTCTCTGCACCTCAGACACTTTTCTGCAGCGAGTCCAGACCTTTTTTTGTCCCATTTCCAGAGTCGAGTATAGTTTTCAAATGTAATTTTGTTATATCGTGGTTGGCCATTTTGTGAGAGTTGTGGAGAGTTATGGAATCTGGGGTGCCAGGAACCATTTGTGAGGTCTTTGGGTTCCAGAGAAACCAGTTAGCCTTACCTTGAATGGATGATGAGTGGATGACTGGAGGTGCTACGGACTAGCTTCATGCAAATTAAGAAGATTGGTTTCACCCTCACGTGCCAAGGCTAATCATACAAATAAATGATTGTTTTCTCAAATGTACTCATTTGACTAGACTATTAGATGAACACGTAGTCCATGCCAGGTACATTGTGAATTAAAATGTCAAATTAATGCATCTGTTTTGTTTCAGTATGTATCTGATTTGCAGGCTTGCCGGTAGTGTAGTCTTAGGAATTACTCTGAAAAAGGTCTTCTAGACTTGACTAAGTCTGAAGATGGATTCCCTCTTAGGGAGCATTGGATTCTAACTCTCGTTTATGGATTTCTATTTCTTGCCACAGGTTGGAACAAGCTGGATGAGCGACTGTTCAAGATGTGAGTGCACGCTCGTAAAAAATGTTTCTCAAATTCAGTGTCGTTCTGATTCATGTACTACACCCACAAAGCCAACTTGCAAGCCCGGCCGAGAAGAAGTTCAGGTGCCGGATCCAAGTAATAAGCTCCGCACAACGATTGAATGCCGTAAGTAGCCTCTTGGTTCTTCTTCGAGACATGGAAATAGGTGGTAGTTGGTCGTCCTGATTGTTGCTTCTTTCATCCTCTCCACTTGCTTGAAACATCAATCCTTACAAATCAGAGAAAAACAAAAATCTCACGTGATGCTCTTCTTCAGGGCACAACCTTTTTATGCTTCTAACCACAGATTTCCTTTTTTCTGTAGAGTAGATTGCTCTTTTTTACGGTTCTTCCATCCCCGAAGGTGCTCTTACATTAAACCACATTTGTCTCAATGTAAGACTACCAAGACACAAGTCTGGCGGTAGTTTGGTGGTAATACCGCTGGACTACTGCCAAAATCAAACACTGTTATGCCTCTTGGTCTGGCAGAATTACCTGCAGATTACAAGTGGCGGCACAGGACTCCATGGGTTTTTTGGCGGAACTACCACCAGCGGTAGTTCAGCCGTGGTGATTCCATCGAAAATAGGCAGCAGTGTGGCGGATTCACCTCCAGCTTTGTGCTGGAGATAACTCCTCCACCCCAATCTCGTAGTTCAGCGGTGCGAGAATGTAACAGAATGCGGCAGTAACGGAATTCCCTTCTCATTCCCACCAATTTTTCTCACACCTCCGACCTCGTAATGAGTGCCACAGTCTTTTACGACTTTAATAAAAGATAAACAGTAAAGTGACTTACAGGTAGTTTATGGCTGCGTCATACAGGTGTTTTGCATGACTTCTGCACTGACAGCATAATGCATGTTCTCCAGCATGGGGTCTGGCATGGATTCACATGCTCATGAATATTCCCCGTCGTCAGGCTGGGAATCCTCGGTAAAGAAAAAACCAGTATCAGTTTCGTTTCTGCCCGCCAGTGTTGGACTGCACCGGTAAGTCCCCATTGAACAACACCGGACTCGGACACGGTATGGGAGGCAGCCATGGTGCTATTAGCAACACGGCTACCGCCCATCTCGTAATGACCCCCAGTGTCTTTTCTATCATGTACCTATTAGGAGCCACCTATGTCTTAGTTCTAAATATTTGTATTCCTGAATCTTGAACAAATTGAACCAATAGCAAGAACAGAAAGAAAGCGTGGCCCATTTTACATAGACTTTTCACCTGTGTAGCCCAGTGGGGTTTAGTGAATCATGTCAACCGTTTGCAGACTACATAGGGCAGCAAGGAAGCCGGGGGCACAAAAGGTCGCCCACAAAAGCATGGCGTGCTGTGCGTCAGGGTTCCGGGTCATGCTATGCAGACTGCAAACGGAGCCGGAAGCAGGCAGCCAGAGGCCATAGCCCCCTGAAGGTAAGTGGGGAAGGGAGCAGGAGCATGTCAACAGGGGCAAACATTGCTTTGGTGAAAACACGCATTGTTGCTGACAGGGTACAACATACTGGTGCAAGGTTTATGGAAGAATGGCCAATGGACTGGGGATAGGCCCGGGTAGAACTATTACTTCAAGATCTACTGTCATATAAAGTGGGCAAAGAGAAGACCAACATAGGCTGTACATGGCATACAATACATGTCTGTGAATAAACCTGACCACTTCCAACACACCTTTCACTGCCATCCTTGCTTGCAATTCATTCCTATCAGCAAGAACATCATATGGGATTGTTATCAGAATAAGGTTCTAACTTCCAATAGTGTTATGAGTCCTATGAAGAGCGTCCTGATATTGATACATGAAAAAAGTAAAAAAACTGAAAGTATTGTTAGACTTTTCTTTTCTGAAAAAGGGAAAAGCTGTTCAAATATGTATATTGTTTCAAAAATGTATTTTTGATTTCCCATTGATTTGCACTGTAAAAAAAGGGGAAACCCAGCATTCCACGTCAAGCTCAACTCAGCAGCACGTTGATTTGCACTAATCCATTTCGTTCCAGAAAGGTCTACTAGGGCAAATCCATTTTGTATTATTAAATGAGGGGAGGGGCCCCGAACCTCCATCTAATACCCCCCACCAGACCACCCGCCACCCCAACCCCCTACCCATATATATATGTATATATATTAATAAAATAGTAAAGTTGGATTATTTTTGCTTCCTACATTTTTACTGTAGTTATTTTCAGTTCCAGTAATGTTTCCCTGTTAATTTCTGTACTTTAGTCTTCATTTCAACAGATGTATATCGAGTGTCATTCAAATAATTGCTTTCCTCTATGGGTTCACTCCTGCATGCTGATCATTATTACATTTGAACAGCTCCCTCCTCCCCGCAATCAGCTTCTGTTTTCTCTTTTGGCTCCTTCCCCTACTCCTTTTGCACCTTGCTCCTCTTGTCTTTTTTGATACCCCATCTCTATTTTTCAAACCTTGCTGCATTGGCTTATTTTCTTCCCCCTACTCCTCACCCTCTCTGAAAAAGCGCAAACAGTACTTGAAATAATGTTCTGTTTTTTTCATTTATCTGCAAAGAAAGGTTAGGCACTGTGGCCTTGATTCATGCAATTATGTGTGTGCAAAACACGGATTTGCGTGACATTCTGCCCGCAAATCCCTGTTTGACGAAAGGGGATTTGCGGGCAGGATGGCACGCTAATCCCTGATTTACACGCAAATAATTCCATGAATCAGGGCCACTGTTAGTCCAGTTTTAAAATCACACAACCTGCAGATTTTGATACATTTTATTGGACTAACTGAAAGATCTATGCAGAGATGCAACAGAACGTTAGTTTACGAAGTCCCACAGACCTCTGCATCAGGTGCTGCAGAGTGAAATGATTTAAAGGAAAGCCACTTCACAGATAATTCTCAAAATGGAAAAAAGCAACATTTCATTCCATCTCTGCATAGAATTTTCAGGTAGTCCAATAAAAGGAATCAACATCTGCAACTTGTGTGATGTCATTTTTCTGAAAGTTTAGGCCTTTTTGAATAATTATAGATTCTCTAAATTTCATTTTAGAAATTTGAGTCATATTTGTAATCCTCTAGAAAGGTTAATTTTTTCAGTTTTTTACCTGCCAAATGACTCATCAAAATAAAAATAAACTTGTAAAACAGAGGGAAATACTGAATTAAGGTATGTTATGCTACATTATTCCATCTTAAGTAGCACAGTTTCTGCCATTTTCATAGACTCTTGGTGCTTCAGGACCCGCAGAATGATTGGCTGGGTTAGTAAGAGCAAAAGAGTATGGGCAGGTTTGCTTTGTACTGTACTGATGTGGAAAGAATTGAAGGAACCGCATGTGCAGCAAAAGTTTTCTATATGTTTTTGTGTGTACTCCCTTTCCAGTGGCCCACAGCCTGTGTGTGCTTCGAAGTGTGGAAGTAGGTTGTGTGTTGGAGCAAGTGCTCCAGGGTTTCTGGAATGAAGTGTTTAGATGTTATGATGGTTTGGAATGGCTAGTGAATGTGTGTCCTTGCAGTCTAGACTGAGTTTGGATGGCGTACCAGAAAGGTTAATGTTTGCTGTATACATATGTTGAGATGGAACCAGCAGTCAAGGTTGGGAAAGATTAAGTGTAAGGGTGGTGTGGTGACATCTGGCGTTGGTCAGGGTGGGCCGCAGGAAGGTTAGTAGCTGATTAGTATTGGCATATGGCAAGGTGATATCACAAGGTGACTTCCAGTTATCTGAGCCATTGAGGGACAACTGGGGTCCTGGACGATATGGTAGCATGTGTTGCGTGGGTGTATGGTTTGATCAGCCTTTTGTTTGTTTTAGGTTCTGGGTTGCTGGGACTTTTCCAGCAGTCTCTTCTATCTGGAAGGAGATGCCTCCGAAATCCCTTTTTCCTGGGAATGTCAGAATGTCTAGGGTATGGTGAATAACCAGGTCTTGAGCTCTTTCTGGGAGGCCAGGGCGTCTTCGTGTTTTCAAGTTTCTTGTAGCAGTGTGTTCCATGGATTAGCGGCCATGACCGTGAATGATGAGCCTCAGGCCTCCTCCATCATAATATAAGAGAACAAAGTCCAGATTTTGCAGCAGTTTCATTGTTTCACACCTCGAATCTTTTAAGAAAATGTAACATTTAACATTTTTTTTTAATAAAAACATTATAGGGCCTCAGTACGAGTTTGGTGCTGATTTTGTGGTAAATCTGCCGAATAAGTTCAATTTCGATTACCGTTACTGCCAGTTGGTCGGTGGTGTTACCACGGGATTCCTAATGGTGGTAATTCAACATTTTTAGAGTCCGTAGAACTCCATGGGGATTTTTGGTGAATTTATCGCTGGCAGAATTACTGCTTTTTTTCTGGAGATAAATACTCCTCTTCACCTCCAAACTTATAATTCAGATGCCCCTGGACCAATCAGGAAGCCACGTGAGATTCGTGGACATCGCATAAAGGCACTGAATTGTCAATTGAGAAATGTTACGTATGTCAACATTTTTTGAAACAGCCACCATGATGGATTTGCAAACTGCACATTAGTCCGCAAACATTGCTGTGAGAAAATATTCAAAGACACAACATTACACTTGTCTTAAAAATGAAACAACATCTGGGGAGGTGTGGAGTGGTGAGGATGGTGTGGAATATGTTCAGGAAAGGTCAAAAATAATGTAGCTTTTCTTCTTCGATGTCCTCAAACTTCTCAGATGTTCGGGACATTGGTCTGATGTTCACAAATTTGACAAATGTTCGAGGACATTCATGCATGTGTATAGCAGTTTTTGTGTGGCTTATAACTTTGGCACCGTTTGACAAAGATAAAGACCCGGCTCTGAACTGTATTGCAAAGTTTGCTGAGGTTTCGTCAAGGGAGGGGAAATTTATAAGGGGGTCTCAACATTTTCGAAATTCGGATACACTTGATTGGGAAGTAAATGTTGCTTGCAGCTACAGCCGGAACCCCAAGATGGATTAGCAGCAAACTTGTGCCAGGAGAGGCTGTCTCATCCTGAAAGTGTGCCTTTGCAAATTTGGTGTTAATACGTCCAGTAGATTTGACATTTTTTCCAAAAAGTAGGTAAAATAATCGGGATATCCCAGAACAGACCAAGTACTCACTTCCTGATTGGGTGTCCGCGGATGCATCGGGACCAATCAAGAAGCTGCATCATATTTGCAGACATCGCATAAATGCACTGATTGGTCAATTGATAAATGTGAGGTGCATCATTACTTTTGAAACTAACACCATGTTGGATTTGCGAACTGCACATGTAGTCCGCGAACATTGAGGTGAGAAAATATATTATTTTAAATATAGATCTGTTTTACAAATTAAACAACCTCTAGGGAGATGAAGGGTGGTGATTAGTAGGTGAAACATGACCTGAAAAGCCCAAAAAGCAGTGGTTTTCCTTCTCTGTTGTCTGCACACATCTCAGATGTTAGGGGACATTGATGTGATGGTTGCAAACTTCACAAATGTTAGAGGACATTCATGCACATGTATACATATTTTATAGCGCGGCAGTCCCTGCATTATAGTTAAGGTGTAAAGCAAGTTCCTTAGGAAACCCGGAAATTTAATTGCTAATAACATTTGACTTGCCGGATAGATTTGTCTGCTATTTTGCAAACCAAAGGTTTATCATGGGCCCCAAGGACTGGACATTTTGGGAAAGATTTGTGAAAAAAGGAAAAATGTATTAAGAAAGCAAGAAAATGCTATTTTATGCCTCATCCCATTCATTTTCCCATACAGAAACATTCCAAATGTCTGCGCAGGACCAGGTCGAAACAACTTGGCCACAAAGAGTTGACTCGAGATCCAGGAGAGGTTTGGGGTTATGTCATCCTGTAGTTGTTAAAATATTTGACGCAGAAGGCAGTTGCCCCTTCTTTCAAAATTATTGCTACATATGTGTCTATAAGAATGCATCAGAGAGGTATTTGAGAATGAAAAAGCACCCATTTGTTCCCACAATTCTAGTTCTATTAACTTTTGACTTGCTGGATGGATTTGGATGACATTTTCAAAAATGAAACGTTCGTCAAGGGCCCCCCAAACTACACATTGTGGGATCAATGCCTTATAAAATCAAAAAGTTATTCAGAAAACATGAAAACACAGTTTTCCGCCTACCCCATTCATTTTCCCATAGAGAAAAAGTGCTGTTTTTGATCAGCCAGAGCCAAACCGCTGGGCAGATTTGGAGCCAATAAGAAACAATTTGGGCACAAAGCATTAACTTAATTTCCTTGACTGGTTTGGGATGAATCCATCCAGTAGTTTTAAAAATATTCGACAGAGACATGGGGTGCCCCCTGATACTTAAAACCTTTATATATATATCACCCTTGGTGCTTAGCAGCATAGAGGCTGAGAGGATTTTCAGAAATGAGAAGCTGCCTTTTTTTGCTTGATGCAAATGATTCCCACCACCAGGAGAAGCCACAAATGAAAGAACTCCAAATGCTATTTGGAAGCGGAAAAAAGGATGCCATCAAACTTCGGAATCAACTTCCCCAAGACCTTACAGAGTCCAATAACATGCTTGACTTCAGAAAGAGACTACAAACTTTCCATTTATACAGTCTCTCTTGTGGGAACACTGATTGATTTGAATGACAGCGCTTAGATGTCTTGGTCATAGGCACTATATAAAGACCAATAGCAACAGCAATAGCAATCCCATCAGGCTAGAGGTCGGGAGTGGGAAAGAAGTTACCATGTGAGGTTGGGGATTTGGGGCTGGGTTGGGAGCTAGCTACAGGTAGAACATTTTCTCTTAATCAGGGAAAGATTGGGGGAATCTCCCGAGATTACAGCAGCAACGCTGCATATAACACTCAGAAAACAATGTGCATCTCACGAAGCAATGAGTAATAGGGGGTAATTGGAGAGGATCAGGGAAGGAAAAACCAATTGGGTCAAGTGAGGGCAACTGGAAAAAGAAGGGAGGTACATGTTGAGTGCCTGTGAGGATGTGGAAGATTTTTTAATCCTGACCAGTTTTTCTTGTTATCGCGGGAATCAGCAAACCACTACTCTACTGCAGGAATTTCTGTTATTGGAAATGATTATTGTTAAGTTATAGTAGGGCTAACGAGTTAGAAAAAAAAGGGTTTAACATCTGCAGTGCTGCCTGCATCTACTGCGCAGGGGGCAATGGGCTTTTGGTAACAAATTAATGGTTTGACATGGCCAGCAGCCATGGCTATTGGGCCCAAAAGAAAGATATTGGCGCAACAAGCACAGAGCCCACAGTCAAAGGCCATCGCTAGTGAGAACTCAATAAACTATGCAACATTTTTGGGTGTGGCCACTGGCCTTCAGTGAAGTCCTGTTAAAAGCAAGAAAGCATTGGCACAGCCAACAGTTTTGTCTTGTGTATGTGTATGACATTTGCCAGGTACTTCTATGAGATGCCCAAGTACTCACACCATTTTGCACCTAAGGCCATCAATGGGCAGTTAATACCACTACGGCTGTACCTGGCAAGTGTCTTTCCCATGCCTACACAAAATCCCAAACTGTTGGCATAGCCAATGCTTGTTAATGTTTATGTTCTCTCTTTAGAATACCTGGTACAGTTGTTCATTATCTTGTCGACACCTATACTATTGATGCTTAGTTCCTCTTTCTGTAATGGTTCTGTAGGTTGAACAACCATGGAGGGTTGTCTAGAGGTATGCCAGAGGTTAGATTAATTCAAACCTTCCAGTCATCACCTCTTTTGTTTGCTTTAGTCACCTGGAGTGGGACGGGTATGCTTAGATGTGGGTCGAGAAACTGCAGGCACTAGACCGCCAAGCTAAACCTCACTGATGACGGCCAATGAGGCCAAACCATGTCTGGGTTACTTGGGGTCTTGTGCAGAAGGGATGTGACCAAGCATTTCAGGCTGGCTTGCCCCTCTTCGGGTGGGACCAAACTTATTTGCACATGGCATATCCCCTTTCTGTTATGGCATGGAGTGTTGCCCAGAGATATGCCAAAGGTTAAGATTCATTCTAAACCGCCCTGCCATCACCTCTTTTGTTTGCAGATGATGCTCAGATCCTCTCCTGGATGGATGAAAAGATTAGCATAGCTGCTTCTTATTCTAACAGTGTATGGCTGCCATCTCTGACTAGATGGTTTCAAACAGTGTTACATTCAACTCTGATAAAATGAGGGGGATTATTGTAGCAGGTGACTTTGATCTTTGGGGCCCTAACTTTGAACCTGCTTTCACAGTCTCTGATGAAGTTTTATGTTTTGGGCCGGCATTGGTTTTTACTGCCAGCCCGCTCCAAGGCCAGCAAGACCCAGGGTGGGGTCGGCATTAGTATTAAATGTTATTAGCAGTTTGCTTGCTACGTCTTTGATATATTTATTCTTTGGGCACTGCTCTACCTATGTTGCAGCCTTCTTGCATATGTTGAGTGTGTGGGTGTTGGACAGTGTTACTTTCTGCCTGTTTCTGATGGAGTAGCCCCTGATGGCTGGGTCACGTGATGTGCGTGCCTATTTTTTGCTTGATGCCTGGGTGCTATATATGTGCCCCTGCTGCAGGTGGCTCCCACTCATGCATAGTCAGATCTGTGCCACTGCACGTTTTGTGTTGTGTGCTTACTATCCACCAATATGTTACTTGACAGTAAGTGATTATGCTTTATATAGCTTTGAATGGACTGGTGGGTTCGTGTTGTATTCCGTTACTTATGCATGACTCAGTGTCTGGACCTCAGCCCCTGTTTCCTCATTTTGCGTTGATGTTGTGGACCACGACATGGTGTGGAGTTTGCCTAAGTCACCAAGCAAGTTAACGCTACCGCTTCCTCCACCACCTACACAGGTAAACTAATTCGAGCCTGTAGACCTTTTCTCTCTACTAATAGCTGCCTTACTCTAGCGAGAGCCCTTATACAGTCCAAGTTAGATTACTGCAACAGCCTCTACCTAGGTGCCAACCAAGCTATAATTAATAAACTCCAAGTCATTCAAAATAACGCGTTACGAGCAGCACTAAATATTCCTAGGCGAGAGCATATCTCCAACTCTAGAATCACATGCAAATGGCTCACCATCCAACAAAAAATTGACCTCAAAACTCTCTGCCTCACATACTACTCTCAAGCTCTCAACTACTTAGCCCCTTTATCTTACCAATAGATTCACCTGGAAGCAGTCCAACAGAATTACTAGATCTTCCAACACCCTAGGTCTCATGGTGCCCAGATTTAACTATAAAAGAGCCGGAGGCTCTAGCTTCACTGTCCTCGCCTCCCAACGTTGGAACTCCCTGCCACTAAACATTAAGTCAGCCAGCTCCTTCCAGTCCTTCAGGAAACTTGCCATTGGGTGGCTATTGGCACAAAGTCATTTAGTATGCTAGACACAGTTACCATCTGTATATATTGTACATGTACCAGTTATGTCTTAATTGGCCATGGCCTGCACTCTCTGTATATAACTTTTTGCTAAAAATATCACTGTTAATTACTATGTATTGTGCTTTGTAACATGTACCAGCACCCATTT
The DNA here is from genome assembly GCF_040938575.1 of Ambystoma mexicanum. Lineage (NCBI taxonomy): Eukaryota > Metazoa > Chordata > Amphibia > Caudata > Ambystomatidae > Ambystoma > Ambystoma mexicanum. Next base: position 887,095,381 of record NC_090934.1, on the reverse strand, counting down.
ACTCCTCGGTCCGGAGCGCTTTATAAATAAATAAACAAACAAACAAACAAGGGGCTTGTGCTCCCCATGACTCATGAGGGCTTTCTACGGGTCTCAGTCATTGGATGCATGATGCTAGTTGATAACCATGCTGCCTCCTGGCAGTGAAGTCATTGAACCTCCCAGTGAGAAAGTCTTACTGTGCCAAGCACTTGTGGAGGTAGACAGGGAACCTGTTGGGTTATTGTGGATGGGTTTAAGCTGTTTTGGTTGTTGGCTTGTGTGCACAGGTCTGCTTTCCTACGCTGTTCTCTATCTCTCTCTCTTTCAAGTCCCTTTTAAGTGTGTCCTGCTGAGTGTTCCATGTATGACAGTCAGAGAGAAGCTGGATGAGTGGGGGTGGGGGGGAGTATGCAGGTGAATGTCTTATACCTCCTTGCACTGTAACTTACTTGTTGGGGCCTGAACTATTTACCTGACGGGTAACCTTAGCCGTCATGTCCAAGGGCTGTCATTTGACAGGTGAAGAATGAAACAACACCCACAAGCTATTTGTTATCCTCCTATCTAATCTCCCTCCTACCTGTACTCCAAATGCAATAGTTTTGGCTTATAGGTGGCACCTTTAGTGCCACCTTACACCCAAAACAAAAAATTTACTGTATGTTTGTGATTTGCACAGCGCACAGTGCACCATGGTGGCTTAAAAACATAGCATATGTCCTGGCTACTGTGCATTCACAAAGCCTATTGCTGTGCAAAATAAAACGAATGGTAATAGTCATTGGACTGGCACAAACGCTATACCTGTCACTGGCATTACAGGTAGTATTCACGTGCACCCTGGCATACACAAGGTGGACGCTAACAACATGTTGATTTGTGCAGCCTGCAAAAGTGCTATAACACAACCCATAGTGATATGGGTAGTTGCTTCTTCAGAAAATGTTTCTCTTGGACTGCTCACACTTCCTTCAGGATGTACGTCCGCTCCTTTCTGTCAGCATACACAAGTGTACATTCTTGAGCTCCATAAGGCGTGGGCTTTAGTAGCACCACTACACTTGTGAATCGCTTTCTGTCAGTGACCTTTTGTGCCAGATTATACCTCTGTAGAGAAGGTGACCCCAGGCGCGCATTCCACAAATACTGTCCCATCACTCTTTAAAGCTTCATCTGAATAATCTCCATTATCTTCACAGAATTACATGTCCAACCTGGTTAAATGAGTACCAACTTAGGTTGAGTAATAAGAAATTAAAGTATTCTATGTGCAGCGCTCTGGTGAAAGAGCTACATAAATATCACATTATTATTATTGTGCCCGGAGGGATCATTTTGTGTATAATGTTATTTAAAGGAAAGCAGAGCAAACGTTAAGCGACAGTGCTTGAAAAGCTTCATGGGATGAGCTTAATGGGGTTCTGCCCCATTCCTTTCTCAAAAAGCAGTCAGTCTCATCCACCACGAACCCATGGGATCGGCTCACACACTCCAACCCTCGTCCACTGCATGCATGCCCTGCGCTCTGCCAGACACCCGCACTGCTCGCCCTCCACGCCCAGGCTCTGCTTGCAGCACCCGCAACCACCCATGACCAAATGTTCAGGCCCTTAGCAGGCAATGGACGGACAGCTCTCCTCCACGCAGGGTCCCCAGTTAGCACTGACCCAGGAGCTCTGTTGCAAACACAGGCAGAGAATGGAAAGAAACACCAAAAACAACTTTTTGACTGCACAAGGTTTCCAGTGAAAGGAGCGCTCCCAACTTAGACAGCTGAGCTCTGTAGATGCGCTTCCAAGCCCTGACTCTGGCTAGCCTTTTGGTTGTAGCCACTGAGCTTTCAACCGGGGCTACAACCAAAAGATTATAGCCCCCAGTCCTCCCTAGCGATGCCTGAGATGTGTAGTTTGTTGCCATTATCGGCAGAATCCTGTGGGAATGGGGAGAGAGTGAACAAATAATAATTTTCTACCTCCAGTGATCACATCTTCTAGGCAGGGGGTAATGAATTTGTGTCAAGGGCATGGCTAGAGGGCCCCAAAGGAGATGTACAGAGTCCACGGCCAAAGGCCATGGCTAGTGGGCCCCAATGAAACCTATTTATGCAACATGTACAGTGGCCATGGTCAGAGACCATGGCTAGAGGGCCGCAAAGAAACCTGTTGGTGCAACATATACAGTGACCACATCCAAAGGCTGTGGCCTCTGGCCATAGCCAAAGGCCTTGACTGGTGGGCGCCAAAGGAACCTATTGGTGCATCATGTATAGTGGCCATGGCAGAAGGTCATGGACAATGGCCATGGCTAGTGGGCTCCAAAGAAACCTATTGATGCAACATGTACAGTGGCCACAGTCGAAGGCCATCATTAGTGGGCCCGAAGAATCTATAGTATAACAAAACCTTTGAAATACAGTGGAAACACTTAAGTTAGGAGAGCGTTAAGGTGATGAGATTTAACTTGAAAAATACATAGCAACAAAACCTTTGAAATTCAGTGGAAAAATCTTGTTTAAGAGAGAGTTAAGGTAATTAGATTTAATGTCACAAAAAACCAGAAATTCAGCACCTGTATTTCGAGCAAGTTTTCCTTAACTATGCGCCCCCTGTTGCACAGCGTATGACCCCATTGTTAACATCACATATGGCCTCACTGATGACATCACAGGTGACATCACTAATTACATCATGCCTCACATCACTGACATTACTTGTTTGATTAATTACATTTTGAAATATGACAACTCTGTTTTTTAAAACAATATAGGAACATATTTCAAACGTTCACTGTACAAAAAAAATTTCTCACGCTGACAGCTCAGGAAGTCTTCATTCTATTAAAGACAAGGAGGCGAGCATTATGCTTTATCTTTCTTTATTTGCTGCCATACCAGCAATTTAAAACTCAAACTTTAATACTGAACATGTGTGGTTTTCCAATCCAAACATTAGGAAATCAAAATGGAAAGATTCAACGTTTCTTTGCAAAAAACGACCACTTGTACAGTTCAAACACTAAGGAACTACTAGCTCCATGATACTCCAGCCTCTGGTAGTCCTGATCTCCACTTTCTCCACCTATCAGTGACTCTCCTCAGGTATAAGAGCCCCTCAAACCAGGTCCTTTCTTCTTTCTTTGTCCATGTCCATAAACCTGAACGTAACTGTCCTTGCCAAACAACTGATCTTCTTCGATCAAACTGAGAGCGCCTCTTTGAAACGGTGAACTTCGTGGTCCAACTGGGCAACTCAACACTTTATTTCCTTATCCTCTGCGTGCCACGTCATCCTGCTGTCTTCTGTTCGTTTCCTGCGAGGAATGGAGAACAAATCATGAGGGTGGGAATGTGCGAAGTTCTTTCACCATACAGTATATGACATGAGCAAACAATAATTTTGCCATTCGGGGTGGATTATAATACTCGCCTCCTTGTCTTTAACAGAATGAAGACTTCCTGAGCTGTCAGCATAGGCAATGTTTATTCTATGACAAGACAGGAGGCTCGCATTATGCTTGTTCAACGCTTGCTACCACCCTATTCGCTATCTCAGATACAGGTTTAAAATAGAATGTCTTAAAGGTGGATTCAGAGGACCAATCTGCCGACTTCATAATGTCCTGTAGAGACACCCCTGCCGTGAAGGCTCTAGAAGCCATTGCACCTCTAGCAGAATGCATGCCAAAAAGAGACAAGTCAGTCCCTGCCCATTGCATCACCTCTCTCACCCATCTAGCAATGGTCGCTGACGCTACTGCATGATATGGCTTTCTACACGCTATACGCAATTGAGACACCCCTTGCGGCCTAAGATGCCTTGTAGCCTGTTCATAATTTTTGATACACTGCGCTACGCAAAGCCACTTATTCTCTGTGAAATAAGGATAAGTGATAACTCTCGAATCTGTTTTCGCCCTTTTAGCAATGGTAAATGTTACTCCCTCTGGATAGAATATCTTCCTATCGATCTCTAGAGCTTTGACGTCCGAGACTCTTCTGTATGCTGTAAGGCACAGCAACATAGCCAGTTTGCCTGATAACTGTGATCGGGAAAAACTCCCGTTACCCGGCCACCTAAGGAAAAGACAAAACACGTCTCTGACATTCCACAATACTGCGTATTTGGGTTCTGGTGGCCTTCTGAGCTTCATTCCCCTCAGCAGCCGCAAGACTGAGGGGGGTTTGCCTACGGCACTTCCTTCTATCTTGTCGTGCCCCGCTCAGATAGCCGACCTATAAACTCCCACTGTTCTAAAGGCACAGCCCTCCTGAAACCTAAACGCTAAGAAGTTGAGAACCTCTACTATAGGGGCTGAAACTGGATCCATTTTGTGCTCTGTAACCATCAAGCCCACCCGTTCCATGCAGTACTATAGCTCCTAAGGGTGGAAGGCGCCCAGGAGTCTCTGATACAATCTGCAACGAGTTGTGAAATTCCTGGCAGCTCCCATCGCTTCATGAAACCCTGCAGGCTATCAAGTGTAATGTGTCCACTGCCACAAGTGGCTGAACCTGACTGGCTGGGTCAAGAAGAAGGTCCGTCCGATGCAGAACTATCCTTGGAAAATCCGTAGAAAGTTCCATCGCTACTGGAAACCACGGCTATGACTTCCATAGGGGTAGAACAATCGCCATCTCCGATTGGTCCCTGCAAATCTTCACTAGCGTTCTCGTGATCATGATGAACGGTGGGAAGGCATAATGGACCGCTCCGGTCCACGGTTGCAGGAAGGCATCTGTGCCAGCTGTACCCGGGTCTCTCCTCCAACTGAAGTACTTTCGTGTCTGGGCGTTCAGTCTGGAGACAAATAGATCTATGTGTAGGGGCGCACAAAGTTCCTGTAATTGCTCAAACACTTGAGGGTGTAGCTTCCAATCGCTGGAATCTGTAAGATATTATGAATTACAGTCTGCCACTTCATTCTCTCTGATACAGCAATTCTGTTCTGGAGGCAGTAATTCCAGAAACCCTTAGCTAATTCTGCTAACATTCTGGATCTCATCCCCCCTAACTTGTTTATATATCGTACCACTGAGATGTTGTCCATCTTGATTAGCATGCAACATTTTATCTTGTCTTTCGTGAAAGCGCGCACTGCGACAGAACCTGCCAGTAATTCGAGACAGTTTATATGCAGGCGCAACTCTTCTTCTGACCATTTCCCTCCTGTTTGAACATGCTCACACCTGGCTCCCCAGCCTTATCTGCTTGTGTCTGACTCTAATATCAGGTCTGGGATGTCACCGAAGATAGCCCGGCCGTTCCAAGCTTCCATATTCTACAACCACCAGTGAAGTTCTGTGAGGGCTTCTTGATCCAGGGTCTCTAGTTGATGGAAACATAAACCCCCTGCAGATGTTTTATTTTGAGTCGTTGGAGCGCTCGAGAGTGGAGCGAGCCAGGGAATATCGCTTGAATGGAAGCTGCTGGCAGACCCATCACTCTGGCTAGATTCCGAAGCAAAATATTTTTCTTCGCTATCACTGTCCTGAGCTCTTTCTTGATCGCTCTCACTTTGTGTCCCGGAAGCTCGAGGGTTGCTTTCACGGTATCTACTATGAAACCTAAAAACTCTATTCTCTGAACTGGCAGTAACTGTGATTTGTCTAGGTTCACTAGAAACCTGAGCGAGGATAGGAGTGAGAAAACCCACTGTACAATTTTGGTAAGTGTTGCTCTGTCTGGCCCCAAGACGAGGATGTCGTCTAGGTAAATAATAATACAAATCTCTCTTTCTCTTATGGCCGCCACCATTTGCTTCATCAGCTTGTTGAAAGCCCAAGGTGCAGATGATAGGCCGAACGGGAGGCAAGTGAAACGCCATATTTCTTTGTTCCACCGGAAGCGCAGATACCTCTGAAATGCTGTCGCTATTTCAATCGTAAGGTACGCGTCCTTGAGATCCAGCCGTGCTAGACAGTCCAGACATGTAAAAGATCTCGAAGCACATGAATGCCCTCCATCTTGAAATGGTTGTACACTAGCCATTCGTTGAAGCTCTTCAAGTTTATCACTGGCCTTATCTTCTCTCCTCTCTGCACAAGAAACATGTTGCTGAGGAACCCTGGACCTCTCTGGTAATCGCACTCTATCTCATTCTTGTCTGCTATTATTGAAGCTCTCGTTGTGAGAGCATCACTTCTTCATGTGCCACTCTGAAAGGGTATTCCTATAAATTCTAACTGTAGCCCTGCTACTGCTTGAGGCACCCATGCATCGCTCGACAAGGCTTGCCACTCGCTTAGATATTGGAGAGTTCTCTCTCCCACTCGCACGCTTGCTGCTGTACTCACTGCCTGCGGCCCCGGTCCCAGTAGGATCCTCTTCCTCTGCGACCTCTGGGAAATCTCGCTCTGGCTGGGAAGAAGGTATCCTGCTGTCTTCCCTCCCAGTACTGGGTGCACGGCCCCTGGGGTCTCCGCTGGAAACTGTATAGACCGGACGAACGACCCCTATGTCGTCCGGTCCCGGCAAAAACTCGCCCGGAAAAAATGGTCCTTATGGACTTTGGGCCTTCTCTAACGCAGAGTACGTTGTGACAAACTGTGGCATCTCCTTTGCAAAGGCTTCTCCGAACAACAATCCTTTGGCACCTACCGCCTCATAGGAGGCCAGGTCCCTCAGTTTGCTGTCTATCTTTAATAAGACCCCTCTCCTTCTCTCTGAGGAGAGGGCACAATTGGCATTGCGCAGGAGGAACACCGCTTGTTGCGCCCAGTTACCTAGTGCAAGGGCGTCTACTGGTGTACCTCTATGTTTCGCCTTCTCCGCCAAGTCCATAATTTTGCCTGATATGTCCAGGATCTTGTCCTGACATCCCCTCCAGGCGCGGTCTACACACTTTCTGACATCTCAAGCAGCTTTTATTACGAAGGTAACCATTTTGGGGTCGAGGTCTGGCGTCTCCACCAGTTTACCTGGCAGTTCTGGCCTCGGGCATTCTGATCTCATCCGTGATCTCACTTCTCTATCCAGAGGTTTTCTAATATGGTGAGCCATGTATAACGCCACTCTAGGCGATGGCACCCACTCTGACGACTTGTGGTGTCGAATGGCCTCCAGATTTAACATGTCTGACGTGTTTTCTATGTCTTGGGGTTCTTCCACCTCTTTACAGGTGTCTTCCTCTTCCTGTCCGGTCAGATCCGACAGCGCAGGGTCCACTTTTCTTCTTCTTTTTTTTTTCTTTTTCCCGTCCCCCGCCTCCAAATCTCCAGAAGCAGGGGACATCCCTGCTACCCCCAAAGGCCATCAATACCAAACACGGGGAGTGGCGAACACCCCCGCAACACCCACTCCCCATGTTTGGTAGTGATTACCCAAACTGATCGTTTACAAATGATCAAATGGTACTGGCCGAATTTGGCCAGATTTACCATACGATTGTTTGTAAATTATCAATTTGGGTAGTACCGTGACAGCAGCAGGACACTGTGTAGAAGAAGTGACAGAGGTTGGGATTCCTTGGCTAAGCAGAGAATGCGCAGTGGGAAGCAGTATTGAAGCCAGCCACCCCGTGAGAGAGGGAAGTTCTCTACACGCCATGAACTGCTCCGGTAATGGATTCATACCGGGATTGAACAGAGCTGCAAAAGCTCAATTGAAGGTCAATGTGCGTGGCGGCAGACCGACAGGAGCTGTCAGAGGCAGGGAAGGTCCTGAAGAGGGAGGCAGCAATACCAGCGAGTCAGAAGAAGATGCCAGTGCATACCGGTGAGTTGGTCTGAAGCAGGTGACCATGGGCACTCAGAAGGAGACCACTGGGTAATAATATTTATTTGGAATACTGAGCAATTGAATAAAAGCTGCCTGGGTGCAACTGTCCTAACGAGGGATTCTGAATAGCAGAATTTTATAACCTACATTGCCAAAGTCAAAGAAAAGTGATAATAAGGCAAACTGGGTGCAACTCTCCTACAAGGGATTCCAAATAGGGGTATATTGTGAACCGCATTGCCAAAGCCAAAGAGAAGTTTCAATATCATCCAAATGGTTTTACAGAAAGAAACAAAAGATCACAGGAGCAAAGTCCTCCTTGTAAAAGGGTTCAAGGGGAAAGAACTGTAACCTGCTTTGCCTAACACAAACCAACCTACAAGAGAATAATTATCCTTTTACAAAATATCGATTTGGAAGAAGATGTAAGCCAACTGTGTGACTGACCAGTGAAGCAGTTATTGGTTCAAACCTCCCCATTGATGATTTTAGTGTGGATAGTTTGGAACAAGCCTTACAACAGAGTCCAAGTAGTAGTAGCAGGAGTTTTATCCTGGCAGGTGAGTAAACCTTGAAAGCGACAGATTGTAGCTAGTCCAGGCAGGCGAGTACACCAGGAAGAAGATGATTTCAAGTACTGTGGTTGTCGTAAAAGGTTATGGTGGAAAAGAAGTGTAAATTCCATCACCTTGTTGTCATGAACTGTTACATAACCGAAAGTGATTGCTGAGCCCTTCTGATTGCAGTATTTCTTATAAAGAAGTAGTATGATGTGCTAACAAGTGATTGGCCTATTGAGACAAGAACACTTGCATTTCATTTCTGAATTTATGTTTGGAGAAAAATAATTTTCTCCAAATATACATTTTGTTTTACCAAGCTGGAGGCTGTGAATATGTTAACAATTGCTTTGAACTGTGAAGAAAACTTTGGAGGTGAGGAAGTTACTTTGCTAAGTGAAATGATATATTAAATGGAAAATACTTTGTTTCCTACATTCAGTGGAACTTTGTTACTGAACTGAGCATTCTTGAAACTGAACTTTGATCCCAAGAATCCTTAATTGATCCAGGGGAAGGGAATCCAACCCTGGTCACATGGATTCATATTTATAAATGTTGAGTTTTAATTTATATGTTATTTTGTGGGGTTTAAAACTGCCCAACAATTCCTGTATAATTTTGTTTTGCATATTAGTGTGAGGGTCAGATACTTTTTGGACATTAGGTCATTTTTTCTTTATCCTTAGTTTTTTAGGTAGGGATATCCTTGTTAGGCTAGGGAAAGATAGGTGTCCGTCTCACCCCTTTTTATTTAGTGAAATGGCAACTTGCGAGCAAACTGTACCTGTGTGTCCATCTCGCATTTCTGACCCCTCACATTTGTGAGCAAGATATGAACCAATCATTCAGTGATGCAATGATCCCATGTCAGTTCAACCTCCATATTGAACAATATCACCTTGGAACACAGGATTTACTATCTATCTATCTATCTATCTATCTATCTATCTATCTATCTATCTATCTATCTATCTATCTATCTATCTATCTATCTATCTATCTGTCTGTCTGTCTGTCTGTCTGTCGGTCCGTCGGTCGGTCTGTCTGTCTGTCTGTCTGTCTGTCTGTCTGTCTGTCTATCAATATATATATGATTGTTATATTGCGCCACTTGCCCAAAGGCATCAGGGTGCTCACATGACAGACAACAAAATAAAACATACACAAGTGCAGTTGGCCATAACCAATTAGAACTAGCAGTAACAATTCGATTTGAATCTATCCCTCTATCAAAAAGGAGAGTTTTCAGAAGCTTTTTTAACTGGTTCATTGATTCATAGCCCCTAATGTCGGGGGCAAGCGAGTTCCACAATGTAGGTGACCAGGGCCCTAATTACGACCCCGGCGGTAAGTAATGGACATTACCGGCATGGCGCAACTAACGTGTCCGTACTGGCCTGAAACCATTAAAAGCGGTACATTACGACCTCACGGGCACGAGCATTGCGCCATGCTGGTAATGTAATCTGCGCCATGCCGTTAACGTCCCAAAAACGGCACCTACCAGCATTGTATGCCGTGCAAGCTGCACCACCGCCACCCTACCCACCGATATTAGCGATCACCGCAAATAGCGGTGACCACTATTAGCGGTGACCGTAAAGAAGCGGATCCGGAAGTTACGCCATCACACCGGAACGGGAAGGAGCACGACGTCCATCTTTAAAACCACAATCCATTGCAATCCTCCACAACCAGTGCACATCTGACCCTGAGACCCGCCACAAACCTTCACCCACATCCACCCATTGTCAGAATGCCTAAAGTTGTCAAAAAATCTTGCGATCGGCTGCGGCAGGAGCGCTTCAGTAGGGAAGAGCTCACCATGTTGGCGGAAACCCTACAGGAAAACGCGGACATCGTATTCTCCACTGAAATTACCAGACCGGCAATAGCACGGAAGAAGGCCATATGGGACCTAGTCGCACAGCGGGTCAGTGCAGTAGGAACAACACCCCGCACCACAAAACAGTGCCGGAAAAGGATGGACGACCTCCGGCTCCGTGTAAGGAGCATACTGTCTGCCAACAGAAACCTGGGCATGGCAACTGGTGGAGGAGCAGACTCATCGATTAAAATGGAGCCGTGGGAGGAGATATGTGCCACAACCATTGGCATCGAGAGCATCGAGGGGGTCGGTGAAATGAAGAGAGGAGCCCCGACATCAGGTGACGCAGGTAGGTGCCTCAAATTAAGCCATGCTAAACTTCCTGAAGTCCAGTTTCATGGGAAGCACAATGTTGCCTAATAGGGTTAACGCAACACATCAGCAGAAGACTACCAACAGGCATCATTGACCTACGCCCTGTACACATGCAGTATGCACACTCTCACTGTAGGCACCCACATTCCTGCATGCTTCTCCCACCCAAAAGGGAGACAACCTGTATGTCACTGCCCCCAAAGGGCACCATCTAGTCATCAAAATCATGGCAGTCATCACAATGCCTGCTCAATGTCCGCAGACCCATCAATAACACTTTCCCTCCTTTGCTCCACCACAGGCTCCCATTCGGACCTTGGCGAGGACGACAAAGGCACCACACCTGCCAAGAAGGCCAGGCCCGAGGCAACACCACACCAACCCTCCACCTCTGCTGGACCAAAAAAAAACCCACAGCAGCCAAAATCGACTGCCACAACACAGGCCAGGGCAACGATAAGCACCAAGGCAAGCAGCATGGTACCACTAGCAACAGACATCCAACAACTGGTGGCCACTGAAGGGACTGTGTCTGCAGGAAGCAGTACGATTGGGGAGACTGCTGCCATTGCAGCTTGCTCGGATAGTGATGTGGGGAATGATGATGATGTCAAAGAATGTCCCCCCACTGCCCACCCGCATTCCCTCTACCTCTCCCCAGGTAGCCTGCATGCTGATAACACACAGGGGCTATCCCCTGATGACTCCTGGCCAGCCACTCCATGCCCAGTGGAAGGTGTGGAGGAGGGGAGTAGCCCAATGAACGCACCAATGGCATCATCCAATGCCCAAAAATACCAACAGTCGCTGGACCAAATCTTAACAAGGCAACACCAACTGTCCTCACTCCTCACTCAGCATGTGGCCGAATGTGGAGGTGCAAGTGCTGGCATGCAAAAATGTGCCGAGACTGTCAAGGCAGCCATACAATCCTCCACCAAGGACAAGGTCGGCCAGGAACCTGCGGAGTACAGGCAGGGGTGCCCCGAGGGCCGGCAGAGGGGGCTGCCAATAGAGGCCGCCCAGTGGAACAATTCCACATTAGGCACTTCAACACAGGCATCCACGCACTTTTGCGGGGAGTTGAGGAGGGACAGGGGAGTGGGTGTGTTGGGGAGTTGAGGGGGGAGGGGAGAGTGGGTGTGTTGGGGAGTTGAGGGGGGAGGGGGAGTGGGTGTGTTGGGGAGTTGAGGGGGGAGGGGGCAGTCGGTGTGTTGGGGAGTTGAGGGGGGAGGGGGGAGTGGGTGTGTTAATTGAATTCACATTTACAATACAATTTTTACTTGATCACAAATCACGTGTGGACATTGCTCATTGCGTATGTGTGCTTTATTGGTGAACAGTCCACAGTGTGCATATCCCAGACTCACACAGTGCCCCAATTGCCATCTCCATGTGACACCCCCCATCCGTGTGTGCTAGAAACATTGGTTGATCAGAGTCCGACGCATGTCACATCCCTCCTGTGCATCGCTGCCTCCCTGAGGTGCTGCCCCATCCACACCCTCCTCATCCTCACCGTCAGGTGGTTGCAGTTCAGCGTCAGGGGGCAGAGGCACATTCTGTCTGATGCACATATTGTGTAGCATGACACATGCCATGACGATCTTTGCCACCTTCTCATGGCGGCACAGGTGTGCCCCACCAGACCTGCTGAGGCAGCAAAACCGTGCTCAATAGGCCAAATTGTTAAGCTGTGCGTCTCTGGAGCGCTGCGTACCTGGGGTTTCAGTTGCTGGTCTCACTGGTGACGCCAGACTGGTAGTTTCCAAACCGAATGTAGATATCGCAACGCTAGGAAGCGACCCCGACCCAACCCTAATGGAACAGGGATGGATTGGAATCACCTCCCAACGCCACTGGCTCACCTCCCTGTGGATTACAGTGATGTTGGGACAGTGCAAGCACTGACAGGGAGGTGACTAGGTTGAGCTGGTGCGGTCCGGTAGAAAGCCACAACTGGAGGACGAGAGGTCTTCAGCACGATCCACCAAGGCAGTTGATAATCCGGAGGGCTGGCACCCAGAGCCAAAGTGACAAGAAGTTCAAGGCAAACAAGGAGGTCAGGAAGAGAGAATGGACCCAGGAACAGGGAGACCCAAAGAGAGGGAGAAGGCCAAGAAGGGAATCCCCCCCCAACCTCCTAAGAGCCACGGAGCCAAGGGAGCTAATCCCAAAGGAATTGGACCCAGGGAAGGGAGAGGAACTGGCGGGTAGCAGGAGTAAGGCAGCCCGTAGTCGGGGCAAAGAAACAGGAACCAAGGAGCAGGGACCTGATGCAAGGCACCAAGCGACGGTAAGTGGGGACAAACCGCGTTAAGACGCGAACAGTAGAGGGCTGGACGCTATTTACAGCGTCCAGCACGAAAGCGAGGCGTGGACCGCTAGCGGGACAGCGCATGCGCGATGGCCGAGCGGGCACCGGAACGAGGCTTGGAACACAAGCTTGCCTGCCCGTTCCTGGTTACCCGCGGGGCTCGCGCACGCAAGCGAGTGCCGACCCGCTGCCCACAGCCACGCTTCCCAAGCTGGTAACAGGGGTAGAACCGCCACGTCCGGGAACGGATGCGACGAGAAGGCCAGGTAAGTGTCCTAACACCATACCCCCCTCCGGAAAGGCCGGAAGAACCTGGCTTCCAAGGAAAACGGGCATAGAACTCCCTAACCAAACGAGGGGCATGAACGCTCCCAACAGGCTCCCAAGTGCGATCACTGTCAGGATAGCCCTTCCAGTCAATCAAATACTGCAATTTACCCCTGAAGAGACGGGAATCGCAAATCTCCTGCACCTCAAATTCAGGGAGACCACCCACATCAATAGCAGCGGGCCGGGGGCAGGCACGATGGAAGGGATCAGGAAGATAAGCTTTCAAAAGAGACACATGAAAAACAGGATGGACCCTCCAGGATTCAGGCAACTTGAGTTCAAAAGCCACCGAAGAAATCCTCCTGACAATCGGAAAGGGACCCAAATACTTGGGGGCTAGTTTCAAGGGTATGTTACGTGCGGGCAAATGTCTGGAGGATAACCACACAAGATCAACCACCCGGAACGGTGGCTCAGGGCTCCGGCGTTTATCGGCCTGTCTCTTCATGGCCTCACGTGCCTTGGCCAGGGTACCAGCCGCTCGACGCTGTAAATCCTGGATCTCGGTAACAAGGCGATCCGCCGAAGGAACATTACTTGGTAGCACTGGAGTGAATGGCAGCAGTCTGGGATGAAGGCCAAAAGTACAAAAAAAAAGGACTTAGTCCAGTTGCAGAATGAACCGCATTGTTGTACGCAACTTCGGCCATGTCGAGATGCGACATCCAATTAGTCTGGGAGGCATTGGCAAAACAACGGAGGTACTGCTCCAACGTTTGGTTCGTCCTTTCTGTCAGTCCGTTGGTCTGGGGATGGTATCCAGAACTGAGAGCCCTCCGGATGCCCATATGCTGGCACAATCGACCCCAAAAGGAAGAGACGAACTGGGAACCACGGTCGGAGATAATCTTAACAGGCAATCCGTGCAGGCGATATACACAGTGTAAAAAGGCACGCGCCACTAGGGCAGCCGTGGGAAGTCCAGGGAAGGGTATGAAGTGGGCCATCTTGGTGAAACAGTCAATGACGACCATGATGCAGGTATGTCCTTCGGAGGGCGGAAGGTCGACAATGAAATCGGTGGCAATTGTATGCCAAGGAAAAGGTGGTGTTTCCACAGGATGTAAAAGACCCACAGCCTTCAGGCGCGGAACCTTGACCTGGGCACAGATGGGACAGCATTCCACATATCGTCTGACTTGCAAGGTCCATTTAGGCCACCAAAAATGCCGGGAAACGAGCTCCTGCGTAGACCGTATACCACGGTGACCCCCAATCTTGGAATCGTGAAAACTCTGTAGGATTGTCTTGCGAAGCTCATCCGTGGGTAGGTACAACTTGTTCTGGAAAAAGAGCAATCCGTCCTTCTCCCTAAGCTGGCGACGTCTGACCAATGTATCCCGAGAAGAGTCCGACGAAGTAGCTTGTACCACCCTCTGCAGGAACGACGGCACGGCCAGTAGGAAATGCTTGGGAGCGATTACAGGCAGGTCCCGTCCCTCATGTTGCACATCAGCAGCCAAAGAACGGGAAAGAGCATACGCCTTCACGTTACGGTTACTGGGTACATAGGTGATACGGAAATCATACTGTGAGAAGAAAAAGGCCCATCGTGCTTGGCGGGAGGTCCGATACTGTAAGGAACGTAGAAATTGCAGGTTTCGATGGTCAGTGCGTACCTCAACTGGAAAACGTCCTCCAAGAAGGTGATGGCGCCATTCCTCAAAGGCGGTTTTGATGGCCAGTAGTTCTTTTTCGATAATGGGGTAGTTCCGTTCACTAGCCGTGAGTTTTCTGGAATAGTAGGCCACAGGAAACTCCATTCCAACACTCGGATCCATCTGAAGCAGAACGGCTCCCACAGCAAAATCCGAAGAGTCGGCTTCCACGATGAACGGCTGGTCTTCTTGGGGATGGTGTAAGATAGGCGCGGAGCTAAAGGCCTTCCTTAGTTGCTCAAAAGAGGCGGCAGCATCGTGCCCCCAAACAAAGGTTCTCCTACTGCTGGTCAAACAGGTTAAAGGTGCAGACAGCAGTGAGAAAGACGGAATGAATCTCCGATAGAAATTAATGAAACCAAGAAATCGTTGAAGAGAATTCCTGTCGCTGGGAACCTTCCATCCTAGGATAGCACGAACCTTGGCTGGATCCATGTGTATACCCGACGCACTGATCACATACCCAAGAAATTCGATATGGTCCTGATGAAAATGACATTTCTCAAGCTTAGCGTAAAGGTTATTCACATGTAGCCGCCGGAGTACCTCCTTTACTTGGACAATGTGCTCTTCGAGATTTCTTGAAAACACCAATATGTCATCCAAGTATACCCAGACTG
Organism: Ambystoma mexicanum; assembly: GCF_040938575.1. Taxonomy (NCBI): domain Eukaryota; kingdom Metazoa; phylum Chordata; class Amphibia; order Caudata; family Ambystomatidae; genus Ambystoma; species Ambystoma mexicanum. The sequence continues at coordinate 887,079,993 of NC_090934.1, read as the reverse complement.
AGGTCCCGATTAAGTCGGAGAATATGTGATCCATTAAACGCTGGAAGACAGCAGGGGCATTACATAGCCCGAAAGGCATAACTCTGTATTCGTAGTGCCCGCTTGGGGTCTTGAAGGCCGTCTTCCACTCGTCCCCGGCCTTTATTCGTACCAAATGGTAGGCTCCACGGAGGTCAAACTTGGAAAACATCCTTGACTCACGTAAAGATTCCAGGATGGATCGAATCAAGGGAAGCGGGTATCTGTCCTTTCGTGTAATGTCGTTTAGTTGGCGATAATCAACACACGGGCGCAGGGTGCCCTCCTTTTTCTTTACGAAGAACAGCGGGAATCCTGCCGGGGAATTAGAAGGGGCAATATACCCTTTCTGAAGACATTCATCGAGATACTCCTGCAAGACCTCCCTTTCTTGAGCGGTCAAGGAGTACACCTTGCCGTGTGGAATCACAGCGTCTGGCAACAGGTCGATGGCACAATCGAAAGGTCTATGAGGTGGTAAGGGTATGTCCTTAGGATCAGAGAAAACCTCATGAAAGCCAGCATATACAGAAGGAACAGAAGAAACAGAGAGTAAGCGTGGCACACCAACCCCTTCAGTCTGGGTGGCGACTGATGATTGCGTTGGAGAAGAACTGACATGGCAACAGTCCTGCACACAACGCTCAGAGCTGAAAACCAAGGTCCGAGTCTGCCAGTTGATGTTGGGGTTATGATGTAACAACCACGGCAGCCCTAAGATGATCGGATAAGAGGGGGTCTTGATGATATCAAAAGAGATCTGTTCATGATGTTCTTCAATCCATAAACCTAGTGTCTCGGAATGTTGATGGACCGGACCCGAAGACAACGGGGTACCGTCAATAACTTCCACAACTGAAGCGCAGTTCTTTTCGATCAAAGTGATACCATTCCTGATGGCAAAATCTGCGTCCATATAATTTCCAGAGGCTCCGCAATCCAATAATCCAAGCACCCCTATGGGTTCTCTTCCTGACCAAGAGACCCGGAGCGTTAAGACCAAAAGCACGACTGATTGCATGGGTTGCCGAACCAGTACCGTATCGGGAAGGACTGTAGAAGGAGAGGGGCCCATCGTCGCCTTACCCCTGGACGACAGGCCATTCAGTTTTCCGACCTTCGGAGCGGCCTTGATGGGCAAGCACTGAGATAATGACCAGAGGCCCCACAGTACAGGCACAACCGTAGGTCACGCCTACGTTTCTTCTCGGCATCTGATAGGGGGCCTCTAACCGCTCCTAGTTGCATTGGTTCAGGGTTTGGTTCAGACGAGGTAGATGCTTTGGTTGGTACTGGGACGAATCTTGAAACCGTCCTTTCTAAACGGCGCCTCTCACCCCTTCTCTCCGACAACCTGTGATCAATCCGCATCACTTGTTCTTGTAATGCTTGCAGGGTTTCGGGTTCTGGTATATGAAGGAGTTCATCCTTATATTCATCTCTCAACCCCCTACGAAAAAGGGTCTTTTGAGTAATCTCGGGCCATAGTGAATCGGTGGCCAGCTGACGAAAACGGCTGATGTAGGCGATTATATCACTGGATCCCTGCTTCAGGTCCATGAGCTGATTTTGCGCAGCAGCGGCAAGGTTGGGAGACCGGAATACTTCCAGAAAAGCCTTCTCAAAGGCCACAAAGTCTTCCAGGACTGGACTCTCGGCAGCCACCAAAGGAGTGGCCCAGGCCAATGCGTTTCCGGTGAGATTCCCCAAAACATACCCAATCTTAGCCTTATCTTGGTTGAAATGTGTAGGACGGCACAAAAAATGTATCCTACAATGATTGCAGAATTCAGCTACCCGTCTGGGGTCTCCGTCGAACTTTATCGGGGTGGTCTGAGCCATCACAGACTCTGCGGAGGTACTGGGGTGAGTCCCTTGAGCTACCAGCTGACGTAAGGCCACATTTTCCTGATGCAGTACGGTCATCTCGGCGCGTAGGGCCCTGATCTCATTCCTCAATTCTTCGGAGTCTTCCATTACAGAACCAGAGCTGGTTGTTAGGCGTCTTAATCTGTTAAGCTGTGCGTCTCTGGAGCGCTGCGTACCTGGGGTTTCAGTTGCTGGTCTCACTGGTGACGCCAGACTGGTAGTTTCCAAACCGAATGTAGATATCGCAACGCTAGGAAGCGACCCCGACCCAACCCTAATGGAACAGGGATGGATTGGAATCACCTCCCAACGCCACTGGCTCACCTCCCTGTGGATTACAGTGACGTCGGGACAGTGCAAGCACTGACAGGGAGGTGACTAGGTTGAGCTGGTGCGGTCCGGTAGAAAGCCACAACTGGAGGACGAGAGGTCTTCAGCACGATCCACCAAGGCAGTTGATAATTCGGAGGGCTGGCACCCAGAGCCAAAGTGACAAGAAGTTCAAGGCAAACAAGGAGGTCAGGAAGAGAGAATGGACCCAGGAACAGGGAGACCCAAAGAGAGGGAGAAGGCCAAGAAGGGAATCCCCCCCCAACCTCCTAAGAGCCACGGAGCCAAGGGAGCTAATCCCAAAGGAATTGGACCCAGGGAAGGGAGAGGAACTGGCGGGTAGCAGGAGTAAGGCAGCCCGTAGTCGGGGCAAAGAAACAGGAACCAAGGAGCAGGGACCTGATGCAAGGCACCAAGCGACGGTAAGTGGGGACAAACCGCGTTAAGACGCGAACAGTAGAGGGCTGGACGCTATTTACAGCGTCCAGCACGAAAGCGAGGCGTGGACCGCTAGCGGGACAGCGCATGCGCGATGGCCGAGCGGGCACCGGAACGAGGCTTGGAACACAAGCTTGCCTGCCCGTTCCTGGTTACCCGCGGGGCTCGCGCACGCAAGCGAGTGCCGACCCGCTGCCCACAGCCACGCTTCCCAAGCTGGTAACAGGGGTAGAACCGCCACGTCCGGGAACGGATGCGACGAGAAGGCCAGGTAAGTGTCCTAACACCATACCCCCCTCCGGAAAGGCCGGAAGAACCTGGCTTCCAAGGAAAACGGGCATAGAACTCCCTAACCAAACGAGGGGCATGAACGCTCCCAACAGGCTCCCAAGTGCGATCACTGTCAGGATAGCCCTTCCAGTCAATCAAATACTGCAATTTACCCCTGAAGAGACGGGAATCGCAAATCTCCTGCACCTCAAATTCAGGGAGACCACCCACATCAATAGCAGCGGGCCGGGGGCAGGCACGATGGAAGGGATCAGGAAGATAAGCTTTCAAAAGAGACACATGAAAAACAGGATGGACCCTCCAGGATTCAGGCAACTTGAGTTCAAAAGCCACCGAAGAAATCCTCCTGACAATCGGAAAGGGACCCAAATACTTGGGGGCTAGTTTCAAGGGTATGTTACGTGCGGGCAAATGTCTGGAGGATAACCACACAAGATCACCCACCCGGAACGGTGGCTCAGGGCTCCGGCGTTTATCGGCCTGTCTCTTCATGGCCTCACGTGCCTTGGCCAGGGTACCAGCCGCTCGACGCTGTAGATCCTGGATCTCGGTAACAAGGCGATCCGCCGAAGGAACATTACTTGGTAGCACTGGAGTGAATGGCAGCAGTCTGGGATGAAGGCCAAAAGTACAAAAAAAAAGGAGGGAATCCCCCCCCCCAACCTCCTAAGAGCCACGGAGCCAAGGGAGCTAATCCCAAAGGAATTGGACCCAGGGAAGGGAGAGGAACTGGCGGGTAGCAGGAGTAAGGCAGCCCGTAGTCGGGGCAAAGAAACAGGAACCAAGGAGCAGGGACCTGATGCAAGGCACCAAGCGACGGTAAGTGGGGACAAACCGCGTTAAGACGCGAACAGTAGAGGGCTGGACGCTATTTACAGCGTCCAGCACGAAAGCGAGGCGTGGACCGCTAGAGGGACAGCGCATGCGCGATGGCCGAGCGGGCACCGGAACGAGGCTTGGAACACAAGCTTGCCTGCCCGTTCCTGGTTACCCGCGGGGCTCGCGCACGCAAGCGAGTGCCGACCCGCTGCCCACAGCCACGCTTCCCAAGCTGGTAACAGGGGTAGAACCGCCACGTCCGGGAACGGATGCGACGAGAAGGCCAGGTAAGTGTCCTAACACAAATGCCTGCTCAATCACCACACGGGTTCGTGTATGTGCACGATTGAAGTCCTCCTCGTGCTGGTTTTGTGCGTTCCGGACTGGTGTAAGGAGCCACCTCTTCAGGGGATAGCCTGCATCACCTGTATGTGGGCAACAATGTATGTGTCAGTCATGACATCAAATCTCAAATCATGACGTGCCACCATGGCATGCATTCAACTGTTACTTTGTACCACTTTTACATGCACAAATGGATTCAGACTATGTGACCGGTATATGTGTATTCCTCTCATGGACTGTTTTGCATGCCATCAACCAATGTAGGCAGGGGGGTCCAGTGCCTTGTGAGTGCCCATCCACTGTGTTCGTTCATGGCGTTTGTTTTGGTGACCTGGCAGGTGTCCTGTGATATCAACGCTCTCATCATGGCAACATTGCTGTCAGCCTCATGATGACCCCACTGAGCACTACTAATGTTGATAGGTAACATTTTTTTTTGGGCCTCAGTGTCTGTGTAGTGGTGTATTGATGTTTTTGTCCATCATGTGCCTCCTTTGTGCGCAGTTATGGGGGACTGGCCTTTCAGTTGATGGTGTTTGGTGCCGTATATTGGCTGAAGTCATTGCATGTAGGTGCATTTCGTTGAGGTCAATGTGGTCCGAATCGGTACAATGCACTTGCAGATGGTTGTGTCATGGTTGGGACACACCTTCATTCACATGGTAGGGCTACTTACATCGGGCATTATGTGTACAGGTGTCAGTTGACGTTTGCGCTGCTTTAGGGTATGAGCTGGCTCCATTGCCTCTGGTACTCGCAACCAGGTAAAGTATGCATCATCCCCCCCCCCCTTTCAGCCAGGTAAAGTATGCATCATTCCCCTCCCCTTTCAGCCAGGTAAAGTATGCAATATTCCCCCCCCTTTCAGCCAGGTAAAGTATGCATCATTCTCCCCCCCGCTTTCAGCCAGGTAAAGTATGCATCATCCCCCCCCCCCTTTTCAGCCAGGTAAAGTATGCATTGGTACGTCAATCACCTACCCACTTCACATTTCCATGGCCATGACATGAGACTCACCAAGTAGCCAGGATCTTGGCCCTGCATGTCGCTCCATGTAGCGTGGTATTGTGGAGTTACGCAAGACCATTGAATCATGGGTTGATCGGGGGAATCGGGCACAACAATGTGTGATGATCCTGTTGGAGTCACATACCATTTGCACGTTGATTGAGTGAAATAGTTTACGGTTGCGGTACGCTACTTCCATGGCATGTGGGACCACCAATTCCACATGGGTGCAGTCGATGGCACCAATGCAACCAGGTATGCCGGCTAGTGCATGGAAGCTCACTTTGGTGTTTGCAATCTCCTGGGCAGACCGTGGTAAGGAAATGTGGTCGTCTGTGTGCTTGAGGAGGGCATCGAGCACTTGGATCAGCATACGTGAGAATAATGGTTGTGAAATGCCATGCAAGTGCCCCACTGTGTGCTGGTAGGTGCCTGTGGCCAGGAAGTGGAGCACGGACAATACCTTCAGTAGGGGGGGGGGTGGCGGTGGGTGTTTCTATCATGCTGACGATGTCGTTGTGTATCATGTCAACGATGGTGGTGATGGTGTCCCGGTCCAAACGGTACAAGGTATGGATCTGCTCAGCGGTGAGGTTGAATGAACTGGCTCGGATGCGTGGGATTGGGGGCTGCCTGCATGGTGGCACTGGCTGTGCTGGTGGGGCTTGCTGGCCCTGCCTTTCCCTCCTTCTCCTCCTGCGTCTCCTCTGTGCTGCCTGTTGTTGTTGTTGTTGTAGTTGTAGTTGTAGCACTTGCATTGCAATCAGGTCCTCCAGCCCCAACATTGCTAGTTGTATTGGAATCATTGTGGAGTGTGACTGGGTGTGGGAAGGGGTGGGGTGTGCTCTTCTTATACTTGGTGAGTCTGTATTGCCTCCACCTGTGCTGATTCTGTGCACCTGTGGCAGCTGGGAACACTGCACATGGCCATTTACGGTTGGTTCGCGATGGCGGAATTAGCACCATGGCGGTAAGGTACTTTACGGCCTTCGCGATGGCGTTAAGAGCATGTTCGCTTGGTTCGTGATTTGCCCACCTTTGCGAGATGCCGGTACTTACGGCGTGGAAGGTCGTGTGCGCGCGAGTTTGGTGCTGTTAGCGGCACCGTTAACTACGATGCCGCTAATTGCACTTTCACGGGTCATGATCGGACATAGTGGTAAGCGATGCCGGTAATCATTTACCGGCATCGTTTTTCACTTACTGCCGGGGTCGTAATGAGGGCCCATGTGTTAAAGCCAGCCCAACTAATCCTTTTCAAGTGGACTCACGGTTCATAAAGTATTACACTACTGTTTGAGCGTAGAGTCCGCCTGAAAGGAGGTATTTTCACTCTTGAGGAGAGCTACACTGGAGCTTCACCTGAAAGGCATTTAAACACCAGAACGGAGCCCTTAAACTGAATTCTTTGTTTGACTGGAAGCCAATGCAATTTCCTGCGAGACTCAGATGCATGGGATCGACGACCTATCCCACAAACAGCACATACTGCTCCATTTTGTATCACTTGTAACTTTCTTATATTGGCTTTAGATGTGCCTACGAGGAGACTATTACAGTAGTCTAACTTTGTATTCACAATAGCCACTGCAATAAAGGCTCTATTTGCCTCCGATAGATAAGGGCAGATCTGCCAAGATGAACGTAGTAGGAGCAAGAGGACTTCAGATATGAAACATGTTTCTTAAATATAGGTGTGAGTAAAAAAAACTTCTAGTGTACTGAAAAAGAAGGCTACATTGTCCCACAATTGTAGCTCCTTCTTTTCCAGGTCACAAACTGGGCTTCAGCAAATTGGACACTACTTAGATCATTGAGACTCTCATTGTTTCACTAAAAGATTAGCAGTTGGGATTTCAGGCTAAAATAGTCTTTGTAGTTATGAGGAGTCTAGTACTCTCATGTATCCCAGTTAAATTCCCCTTCCTGAATAATTGTACATTCACTTAATAAGTATGAAACGTTTTGGATCAACTAGTGCAAGCTAGCTTGTACAATAAGATGAGTCTCTGGTCTGTGCACTAGATGGCACAGCATGGTCTGATTTGACCTACATAGCAATTCTGATTCCCTTGACAACCATAATTGTAGTACCAAATATGCAGGGCTTGTTCGCTAACCAAATGCATATGGCTCTTGACATTGCAAGTGACCTTTCGTAACAATTAATCTATGGCAATCCTTCAGCTCCACTGAATCTAAGTGATTTTGCTGCTTTTAGAATGTGTTACAGAGATAAGTATTTGTAGGTTTGAACATTAAATCAAGTGTATAATAAGAATTTCCTTCCAAGCAAAGGTGCCAGGCTTGTTACATGCATTGGAATTTGTCAATTAGACGGTACCAGCTGACCCTTGGTATCTATCTTCATTCACCTTTTTCACACAGTCTTTTATTTACTGGGCCACTCTGGCTTCGGCTTGTCATTCCCAGAATCACTATGCTGAAGGTTTCCCTGTGGGAATAATGAAAGTCATTTTTGGGAAAAAGCCACCACACTCAAAGGCTCCACTTGAGCACATCTCAAGCACATTACGCAGCCTTTTTAGGGAGGCAAATGATTTTGTTGGCCCGAAAGTGGCCCTGGAGGGCCTTGTAGGCGGTCTTGTACAATCTGAGCAGTGGCATGTCTTGGGGGATCCAGGTTTTTCCCAGATGTTTACTCAGGAAGCACAGGTTTTTTTCATTTGAAACCAGGAAGCCTTCAGCTGCATGCTTGGTCCTAGCGTTTGGAAATGCTGGAAGTTGTGGTTGTTGCCAGGAGACAAAGCAGATTGTGCAATCATTAAAAAAGTGATCTCTTCTCTCCTTCAGTGGCTAGTGTGCTAGACTTCACATTATCTCCGGTTAAGGAAGGTTTGCAGCTGTCCACCATTGTAATGCAATCTCTGAAATAATTGGTGCTTCACTACCCCCTAGTACCATATATCCAGTCACAGTCATGAAGGGACTTGAACTTGGTCTTCGCTCAACTTATGGCCCCACCTTTGGAACCTATGAAAAGGATTTCAAATGTCTTCCCTTAAAGGCTGCATTCTTGTTGGCCATCACATTGACCAGTGGAGTGAGTGAGCTACAGTCCATGTCCACTGATGGGCCCTAACATTTTTTTTCAAGTGGTAAAGTAACACTTTGGTTGAAGCTGTCCCTTTTGCCTTAAGTCACCAGCAGGTTTCACATCAACCAGTCCATGCAGCTTCTGGCATTCTTTCTGCTACCTCACTCTTCCAAGAAAGAAGTGAGGTTGAACAGAAAGGTCCCTAAGAGGACTCTTAGCCACTACATGGGTAAACCTATAGGTAGGTTTGATGTATATTGAATGGGTAAGCACATTTGTGTGGCTGTCTGTCACGCATCCAGGCAGGGGGTGGCAGTGATCAAAAACACACATTTCTAGGTGTGTTGGTGCTTGTGTAAAGATTGGCGACAAAGCAGCGCAGGAAACCCCAACAGAACTTATTGTGGAATATTCCACTAGTGGTCATACATGCTTTTTTGATGGGGCACATTTAAATAAATATGCAGAGGGGCCACTTGATTGACTCTGCAATCTAGTATTAGTACATAGGCTATGATTCAAGGGCAGGGCCTTGCTTGATACGTCTGTATTGCAGCACATCTTATTGGGAGATCTCTGTCTCGTTTCCTGGTATCTACAAGGCCCCTCCTTCTTTTATTCTTTAATAGGCAATTCTGGGAGAATATTTAAATGATTAGGAATCTGCCAAGTTTATCCATTGGAAGAGAAAGTTACTGGTAAAGTTGTCTCTGACGGATACAATTTCTACTCTGCAGCTTATACCTTAGAAAGCGTCAGTTCATTTGGAAGCTGTGAGGCATGGTCTCTCGGCACCAAGGGTATGGAGGTGCCACCTAGTTCCATTTCAGCATGATTCTAAATGTCAAAGTTAGCAGATTGAAGGTTAGACATATCAATAGATAAGAAATTGGCAAAGGAGACATCCTATCCATCATGAAACACTTGTGTATAGGCGCGTTATAAATGCCATATCATATCATAACCAACGGTTACCCATAAGGAACATCACTTTTTCTTCCTCCACTGCATCCATTGTCCATAGAACCTGCACCCTCTTTACTCCTCCCCTTACCTTTCCCTCTACTACCTGTTGCATGACAGTCTGAGATATGGATACCATAGAAGGGGTACATTACGCCAACCTCCACATAAGCCTCGGTACTCGTGAGACCATTGCGATGGTGAGTTGTCACAGTATAAAAGCCTTGTAACATTACATGGGAAAATAAAAAGTCAGTTTCCTCTTGGACCTCATCCATGGAAGTTCACCACATATGGGCAATCATATACATGGCACATTAGAATGTGCACCCAACATTTGGTGAAGTGTCATTAACTTTTTCATTGTTTAGAATCAGTGTCAAAAGCAAACAAGTGTCACTTTTGGTAAAATATGGTTTCCATAGTGCCCAAAAAATACTTTCTGGAAAAATGACTTAAAATTGTCTGTTTTCATTTTGAGATTTCTGACATGCACCTAAATCTCACAGGGAACTGTGCATGCCCAACAACATCTAAACAAAGCAAACAATACTGTGAAAATCAGTTTTATATATTGTGAAGGCATCATGAAGCAAGACACAGACAACATATTTGAGGTTCAAACAAGAGACTTTTATTTACTTAAAATGTCTGGATGGTGTAAGGCCTAACTTGCCATATGGTAAGGTCGGATTTCCCTACCTAAAGCAACTGAGGATAGTCTGAGTCAGGCATTTCAACTTAAAAGCCTGTGTCCAAAACGTATACTTGCTCTCACAACTAAAGCTAAAAAAATGTGGAGGGATGTCAGCAAAAAAATATATAGTGTTCCAAATAAAGTTCTGAGCTTCTTCCAGCTTTTGGCCTAGTTTTCAGCTCACCTACACCAAGTTCAAAGCAGTTCCAAAAAGCCTCAGGGTTCCCTTCCCCAAGAATACAACACAGTTCCAAAAGGGCCCCGGGGTTCCCTTTCCCAAGGCGATAACACAGTTCACAAAGTTTTGGGTTTCCCTCTCCCAAACGGTCAGCTCTTCCCGCTTGTAAACTCACAATCAGTTCAAGTTTCATAATTCTCAAAATCAGGTCCAGGTCAACTTTATAATCCTTCAAGCTCTTCAATAGTTTATACTGATTACTATCTTTCACATTGACCACAGAAATCTAATTCACATTATCTTTACTTTCCTTGGCTTTTCCAGACAGGGTAGGTTCCTTCTACCTTTTCGGCGTAGTTGTCGGAGCACACGGTCATGCAACCGATAACCCTAGGTTTTCTTGCCCCCACAGGTTTCTCTCTCACTGCACTTGTGCTTTGATTTACATTCACTTTGGATTCTCCTCGACAGTCTTTTGGCTTTGACACAGTGTGTTCTTCACAAAACTCACTCTGTGGTGCTCACTCTCTTCCACCACCTTGCTTTCACAATCTTCATAAGTACTCTCACTTGCTTTTTATTTCATTCACAACGATTCATCCTTTGTCTTTAAATGTTTATTACATGTGTTTCACACTTGCTTTCATTTCATTCGTAGGCTCATCAAAGCTTTCCTTTAGTTCAGTATTAAATAATGCTTGCTTTATATTCAAATTCCTTTACTTATAGTTCAAACTTTGATCGATGTTAAAAAAAAACTCACTTTGGGTTCACCATCAATTGCACACATATTTCAGTCCATCCAGCATTACCATATGCCCAGTTGTAGGCCCAGGAGCACCCCGGTACCAGTGTTCCCTTCAATTCACTCATCGGTCCTCGGTTGCTCCTCCGGGCATCTTCTCTCTTATTTCTCCAGGTGTTCTTCGGCTCTGCGCATATTTCTTGGGAGCTAAGCGAGCAGTGCTTGCTTTCTGCAAACTTCGTTGTCAGTTGCCGGTAGCTCCGCTCTTCACCTGTGGACGCTACCAGTGACCTGCCGCACTCAGGAGTCTTCTGTGCCCCACAACTCCAGCTGTGGGCACAAGGCAGAAGAGATTCTAGCAGCTTCAACCCTCTCCCAGCCCCCTCGGGCACTGGGATCTCAGTCTCTTCTATTCAGTTGCTGGCATCCTGGCCTCCAGGCAGGACTCTCCTCAGCAGCCCCCTCCTGGGCAGGAATTCTCCTCTCTCAAGCCTGTCTCTCCCAGACTGGTTTCTCTCCTGCTGGTTTCCCCTCTCTTGCTGGCAGATCCACCTTTTATGCATCTGTGACCTGTTAACAGGTTGCAGGGGCAAGCCCTTAAGTTCGATTGCCTGATGACACTTCTATTCTCTGGACATGCGTGACCCTCGCAATAGTTATCCATATCTCTTCCTCGCCTCAGTACCAGAGTGGTGTAACTGAATGTTAGTGTCTATGACTCCTAGTCACCTCTTCCTCGTCCCAGAACTAGAGTGGTGTGACTGAGGGGAAATAAGAGGAAATGACTGGGAACACCCTATGAAGGTAGGGCTTCTCACCAGGGAAAAGAGGATACCATGCCTCACCCAAAGGCATCCTCTCCCCAATCCCCAAGGACCCTCCACCCAGGTGATCCTCCCTCGCATCTCCACCCCCAGGGTCAGGACGCAAAAGCAATGGCCTTTCCATGGCCACCTGAGAGGAGGATTCAAGGGGAGTAGTTGTGAAGATGCCCTCAGGCACGGTAGTGGCCATGTAGTTATGGTTAAGTTGCTGTTTCCATAGGAAGAGCACTTTTTGGGCAGACTATAACTACGCTCCCCCTGGACGAATCCTCACCTGCAAAAAAAGCATATGGCCCACTCTGAATTTTTTTGCAAAGTTTGGTGAGGTTTGGTCCAGGGGGGGCAAAGTTATAGGGGGGCAGGAGCGGCGGCTTTGGTGTAAATCCGTCCAGTAGTTTTTTTAAAAATGACAAAAATGCAAGTGAAAACAATTAGTGATATCTGTGTCCGCTTTGCGGACACACTTATTTGTTCGCTCCGCGGACAGGACAGGGATTGGGCAAGCGGCTTGCGTGATGTCAGCGGACATGTTACGTGCTTTGCTATTGGCTGTGGTGAAGCGTGCAGTGCATCGTATTTTCAGAGACGCCCGTCATCTTTGTTTATTGTTTGCATCGGGAGGCTTCATCAAGAGAGAGCCTGCATACAACCTGTCCATGGTGGCCTGCGGAGGGCCGAGGAGCAGGATCTGCCGCCTGCACAGTCAGATACCATCAGCCTTGCGTGTCTACCTCCCGTTCCTCCCACCCCCCGCTCATGCCCAGTATCTCCCTCCTGTTCCCAACACCCCCTGCTCATGGCTCGTGTCTCTCTCCCGTTCCCCCCACCCCCCGCTCATGGCCCGTGTCTCTCCCATTCCCTCCACCCCCCGCTCATGCCCCGTGTCTCTCTCCCGTTCACCCCCACCCCCTGCTCATGGCCCGTGTCTCTCTCCCATTCCCCCACCACCCGCTCATACCCCGTGTATCTCTCCCGTTCCCCCTCACCCCCCGCTCATGCTCTGTGTCTCCCTGATGTTCCCCCCAACCCCACTCATGCCCCGTGTCTCTCCCCTGTTGCCCCCCACCCCCGCTCATGCCCCGTGTCTCCCTCTTGTACCCCCCACCCCCCGCTCATGCCCCATGTCTCCCTCCTGTTCCCCCCAACCCACTCTCATGCCCTGTGTCTCTCTCCTGTTGCCCCCCACCCCCACTCATGCCTCGTGTCTCTCTCCCGTTCCCCCAACCCCCGCTCATGCCCCGTGTCTCCCTCCTGCTCCCCCCAAACCCACTCATGCTCCGTGTCTCCCTCCTGCTCCCCCCAAAACCACTCATGCCCCGTGTCTCTCTCCTGTTGCCCCAACCCCCGCTCATGCCCCGTGTCTCCCTCCTGTTCCCCCAACCCCTCGCTCATGGCCAGTGTCTCCCTCCTGTATACTCCACCCCCCGCTCATGCCCCGTGTCTCTCTCCTGTTGCCCCCCACCCCCGCTCATGCCCCATGTCTCCCTCCTGTTCCCCCCACCCCCCGCTCATGGCCCGTGTCTCTCTCCCGTTCCCCCCACCCTCCCGCTCATGCCCCGTGTCTCCCTCCTGTTCCTCTCAACCCCCGCTCATGCCCTGTGTCTCTCTCCTGTTGCCCCCCACTCATGCCCGTGTCTCTCTCCCGTTCCCTCAACCCCCGCTCATGCCCCGTGTCTCCCTCCTGTTCCCCCCACCCCCCCGCTCATGGCCAGTGTCTCCCTCCTGTACCCTCCACCCCCCGCTCATGCCCCGTGTCTCTCTCCTGTTGCCCCCCACCCCCCGCTCATGCCCCATGTCTCCCTCCTGTTCCCGCAACCCCCCGCTCATGCCCCGTGTATCCCTCCTGTTTCCCCCACCCCCCGCTCATGCCCCATGTCTCTCTCCTGTTGCCCCCGCTCATGCCCCGTGTCTCCCTCCTGTACTCCCCACCCCGCACTCATGACCCGTGTCTTTCTCCTGTTGCCCCCAACCCCCGCTCATGCCCCGTGTCTCTCTCCTGTTCTCCCACCCTCCGCTCATGCCCGTGTCTCTCTCCTGTTCCCCCCACCCCCCGCTCATGCCATGTGTCTCTCTCCTGTTGCCCCCCATCCTCCGCTCATGCCCCGTGTCTCCCTCCTGTTCCCCCCACCCCCCGCTCATGCCCTGTGTCTCTCTCCTGTTGCCCCCCACCCCCGCTCATGCCCCGTGTCTCTCTCCCGTTCCCCCAACCCCCGCTTATGCCCCGTGTCTCCCTCCTGTTCCCCCACCCCCGCTCATGGCCAGTGTCTCCCTCATGTACCCTCCACTCCCCGCTCATGCCCCGTGTCTCTCTCCTGTTGCCCCCCACCCCCTGCTCATGCCCCATGTCTCCCTCCTGTTTCCCCCACCCCCCGCTCATGCCCCGTGTCTCCCTCCTGTTCCCCCCACCCCTGCTCATGCCCAGTGTCTCTCTCCTGTTGCCCCCCACCCCCTGCTCATGCCCCGTGTCTCGCTCCTGTACCCCCACCCCGTGCTCATGCCCCGTGTCTTTCTCCTGTTGCACCCACCCCCCGCTCATGCCCCGTGTCTCTCTCCTGTAGCCCCCCACCCCCGCTCATGCCCCGTGTCTTCCTTCTGTACCCCCAACCCCGCTCATGCCCCATGTCTCCCTCCTGTACCACCCACCCCCCGATCGTGCCCCGTGTCTCTCTCCTGTTGCCCACACCCCGCGCTCATGCCCAGTGTCTCTCTCCTGTTGCCCCACACCCCCACTCATGCCCTGTGTCTCTCTCCCGTTCCCCCTCACCCCCGCGCTCATGCCCCGTGTCTCCCTCCTTTTTCCCCCCACCCCCCGCTCATGCCTTGTGTCTCCCTCCTGGTCCCCCCACCCCCCGCTCATGTCCCGTGTCTCTCTCCTGTTGCCCCCCACACCCTGCGCATGCCCCGTGTCTCCCTCCTGTACTCCCAACCCCCCTGCTCATGCCCGTGTCTCTGTCCTGTTGCCCCCCACCACCCGCTCATGGCCAGTGTCTTCTTCCTGTTGCCCCCACCCCCGCTCATGGCCAGTGTTTCTCTCCTGTTCCCCCCACGCCCCGCTCATGCCCCATGTCTCTCTCCCATTCCCCCCCACCCCTGCTCATGCCCCGTGTCTCCCTCCTGTTCCCCTCACCCCCCGCTCATGCCCCGTGTCTCTCTCCTGTTGCCCCCACCCCCCGCTCATGCCCCATGTCTCTCTCCTGTTGCCCCCCCGCTCATGCCCTGTGTCTCCCTCCTGTTCCCTCCCACCCCCGCTCCAGCCCTGTGTCTTCCTTCTGTACCCCCCACCCTCGCTCATGCCCCGTGTCTCCCTCCTGTTCCCCCCACCCCCCGCTCATGCCCCGTGTCTCTCTCCTGTTGCCCCCACCCCCCGCTGATGCCCATGTCTCCCTCCTGTTGCACCCCACCCCCCGCTCATGCCCCGTGTCTCCCTCCTGTACCCCCCACCCCGTGCTCATGCCCCGTGTCTTTCTCCTGTTGCCCCCACCCCCCGCTCATGCCCCGTGTCTCTCTTCTGTTGCTCCCCACCCCCGCTCATGCCCCGTGTCTCCCTCCTGTTTCCTCCCACCCCCGCTCATGCCCCGTGTCTTCCTTCTGTACCCCCCACCCCCCCGCTCATGCCCCGTGTCTCCCTCCTGTACCCCCCACCCCCCGATCATGCCCTGTGTCTCTCTCCTGTTGCCCCCACCCCGCGCTCATGCCCCGTGTCTCTCTCTTGTTGCCCGACACCCCCCACTCATGCCCTGTTTCTCTCTCCCGTTCCCCCCAACCCCCGCGCTCATGCCCCGTGTCTCCCTCCTGTTCCCCCCCACCCCCCGCTCATGCCCCGTGTCTCCCTCCTGTTCCTCCCACCCCCCGCTCATGCCCCGTGTCTCCCTCCTGTTCCCCCCACACCCTGCGCATGCCCCGTGTCTCCCTCCTGTACTCCCCACCCCCCCGCTCATGCCCCGTGTCTCTGTCCTGTTGCCCCCCTCCCCGCCCCTCATGGCCAGTGTCTTCCTCCTGTTGACCCCACCCCCCGCTCATGGCCAGTGTCTCTCTCCCATTGCCCCCCACCCCCTGCTCATGCCCCGTGTCTCCCTCCTGCTCCCCCCAACCCCCCTCATGCCCCGTTTCTCTCTCCTGTTGCCCCCCACCCCCCGCTCATGCCCCGTGTCTCTCTCCCGTTCCCCCAACCCCCGCTCATGCCCCGTGTCTCCCTCCTGTTCCCCCCACACCCCGCTCATGGCCAGTGTCTCCCTCCTGTATCCTCCACCCCCCGCTCATGCCCCGTGTCTCTCTCCTGTTGCCCCCCACCCCCGCTCATGCCCCATGTCTCCCTCCTATTCCCCCCACCCCCCGCTCATGGCCCGTGTCTCTCTCCCGTTCCCCCCACCCTCCCGCTCATGCCCCGTGTCTCCCTACTGTTCCCCCAACCCCCGCTCATGCCCTGTGTCTCTCTCCTGTTGCCCCCCAACCCCCGCTCATGCCCATGTCTCTCTCCCGTTCCCTCAACCCCCGCTCATGCCCCGTGTCTCCCTCCTGTTCCCCCCACCACCCGCTCATGGCCAGTGTCTCCCTCCTGTACCCTCCACCCCCTGCTCATGCCCCGTGTCTCTCTCCTGTTGTCCCCCACCCCCGCTCATGCCCCAGGTCTCCCTCCTGTTCCTGCAACCCCCCGCTCATGCCCCGTGTATCCCTCCTGTTTCCCCCACCCCCGCTCATGCCCCATGTCTCTCTCCTGTTGCCCCCGCTCATGCCCCGTGTCTCCCTCCTGTACTCCCGACCTCACACTCATGCCCCGTGTCTTTCTCCTGTTGCCCTATCCCCCGCTCATGCCCCGTGTCTCTCTCCTGTTCCCCCCACCCCCCGCTCATGCCACGTGTCTCTCTCCTGTTCCCCCCACCCCCCGCTCATGCCATGTGTCTCTGCTGTTGCCCCCCACCCCGCGCTCATGCCCCGTGTCTCCCTCCTGTTCCCCCCACCCCCCGCTTATGCCCCGTGTCTCTCTCCTGTTGCCCCCACCCCCGCTCATGCCCCGTGTCTCTCTCCCGTTCCCCCAACCCCCGCTCATGCCCCGTGTCTCCCTCCTGTTCCCCCACACCCGCTCATGGCCAGTGTCTCCCTCCTGTACCCTCCACTCCCCGCTCATGCCCCGTGTCTCTCTCCTGTTGCCCCCCACCCCCTGCTCATGCCCCATGTCTCCCTCCTGTTTCCCCCACCACCCGCTCATGCCCCGTGTCTCCCTCCTGTTCCCCCCACCCCCGCTCATGCCCAGTGTCTCTCTCCTGTTGCCCCCCACCCCCCGCTCATGCCCCTTGTCTCGCTCCTGAACCCAACACCCCGTGCTCATGCCCCGTGTCTTTCTCCTGTTGCCCCCACCCCCCGCTCATGCCCCGTGTCTCTCTCCTGTAGCCCCCCCACCTCCGCTCATGCCCCGTGTCTCCCTCCTGTTCCCTCCGACCCCCGCTCATGCCCTGTGTCTCTCTCCTGTTGCCCCCCACCTCGCGCTCATGCCCCGTGTCTCTCTCCTGTTGCCCCACACCCCCACTCATGCCCTGTGTCTCTCTCCTGTTCCCCCTCACCCCCGCACTCATGCCCCGTGTCTCCCTCCTTTTACCCCCCACCCCCCGCTCATGCCCTGTGTCTCCCTCCTGTTCCCCCCACCCCCGCTCATGTCCCGTGTCTCTCTCCTGTTGCCCCCCACACCCTGCGCATGCCCCTTGTCTCCCTCCTGTACTCCCCACCCCCCTGCTCATGCCCTGTGTCTCTGTCCTGTTGCCCCCCATCCCCCTGCTCATGGCCAGTGTCTTCCTCCTGTTGCCCCCACCCCCCGCTCATGGCCAGTGTCTCTCTCCTGTTCCCCCCACCCCCCGCTCATGCCCCATGTCTCTCTCCCATTCCCCCCACCTCCCGCTCATGCCCCGTGTCTCCCTCCTGTTCTCCTCACCCCCGCTCATGCCCCGTGTCTCTCTCCTGTTGCCCCCACCCCCCGCTCATGCCCCATGTCTCTCTCCTGTTGCCCCCCCGCTCATGCCCTGTGTCTCTCTCCCGTTCCCCCCACCCCACGCTCATGCACTGCGTCTCTCTCCTGTTACCCCCCACCCCCGCTCATGCCCCGTATCTCTCTCCTGTTCCCCCCATCCCCCGCTCATGCCCCGTGTCTCTCTCCTGTACCCCTCACCCCCCGCTCATGCCCCGTGTCTCTCTCTTTTGCCCCACCACCCGCTCATGCCCCGTGTCTCTCTCCTGTTGCCCCCCACCCCCCACTCATGCCCCATGTCTCCCTCCTGTACCCCCCACCCCGCACTAATGCCCCGTGTCTCCCTCCTGTTCCCCCCACCCCCCGCTCATGCCCCGTGTCTCTCTCCTGTTGCCCCCACCCCCCGCTCATGCCCCATGTCTCTCTCTTGTTGCCCCCCACCCCCTGCTCATGCCCTGTGTCTCTCTCCCATTCCCCTCACCCCCCGCTCATGCCCCGTGTCACCCTCCTGTTCCCCCCACCCCCCACTCATGCCCTGTGTCTCCCTCCTGTTCCCCCCAACCCCCCTCATGCCCCGTGTCTCTCTCCTGTTCCCCCCACCCCCCCGCTCATGCCCCGTGTCTCCCTCCTGTTCCTCCCACCCCCCGCTCATGTCCCGTGTCTCTCTCCTGTTGCCCCCCACACCCTGCGCATGCCCCGTGTCTCCCTCCTGTACTCCCCACCCCCCCGCTCATGCCCCGTGTCTCTGTCCTGTTGCCCCCCATCCTGCCCCTCATGGCCAGTGTCTTCCTCCTGTTGCCTCACCCCCCGCTCATGGCCAGTGTCTCTCTCCCATTGCCCCCCACCCCCTGCTCATGCCCCGTGTCTCCCTCCTGCTCCCCCCAACCTCCCTCATGCCCCGTGTCTCTCTCCTGTTGCCCCCACCCCCGCTCATGCCCCATGTCTCTCTCCTGTTGCCCCCCTGCTCATGCCCTGTGTCTCTCTCCCGTTCCCCCCACCCCACGCGAATGCCCTGCGTCTCTCTCCTGTTCCCCCCCACCCCCGCTCATGCCCCGTATATCTCTCCTGTTCCCCCATCCCCCGCTCATGCCCCGTGTCTCTCTCTTTTGCCCCCACCCCCCACTCATGCCCCATGTCTCCCTCCTGTACCCCCCACCCCGCACTAATGCCCTGTGTCTCCCTCCTGTTCCCCCCACCCACCGCTCATGCCCTGTGTCTCTCTCCTGTTGCCCCCACCCCCCGCTCATGCCCCATGTCTCTCTCTTGTTGCCCCCCACCCCCTGCTCATGCCCTGTGTCTCTCTCCCATTCCCCTCACCCCCCACTCATGCCCCGTGTCTCCCTCCTGTTCCCCCCACCCCCCACTCATGCCCTGTGTCTCCCTCCTGTTCCCCCCAAACCCCCTCATGCCCCGTGTCTCTCTCCTGTTCCCCCCACCCCCCCGCTCATGCCCCGTGTCTCTCTCCTGTTCCCCCCACCCCCCGCTCATGCCCCGTATCTCTCTCCTGTTCCCCCCCACCTCCCGCTCATGCCCCATGTCTCTCTCCTGTACCCGTCACCCCCCGCTCATGCCCCGTGTCTCTCTCCTGTTGCCCCCCACCCCCGCTCATGTCCCGTGTCTCTCTCCTGTTGCTCCCCACCCCTTACTCATGCCCCGTGTCTCCCTCCTGTTCCCCCCACCCCCCGCTCATGCCCCGTCTCTCTCTCCTGTTGCCCCCACCCCCCGCTCATGCCCCGTGTCTCTCTCTTGTTGCCACCCAGCCCCCGCTCATGCCCTGTGTCTCTCTCTCTCCTGTTCCCCCCACCCCCCACTCATGCCCCGGCTCTCCCTCCTGTTCCCCCCACCCCCTGCTCATGCCCCGTGTCTCCTTCCTGTTCCCCCACCCCCCGCTCATGCCCTGTGTCTCCCTCCCGTTCCCCCCCACCCCTCACTCATGCCCGTGTGTATCCCTCCTGTACCCCCCAACCCCCGCTCATGCCCCGTGTCTCTCTCCTGTTCCCCCCAGCCCCCGCTCATGCCCCGTGTCTCCCTTCTGTTCCCCCCAACCCCCTCTCATGCCCCGTGTCTCTCTCCTGTTGCCCCCACCCCCCGCTCATGCCCCGTGTCTCTCTCCCGTTCCCCCAACCCCAGCTCATGCCCATGTCTCCCTCCTGTTCCCGCCACCCCCCGCTCATGGCCAGTGTCTCCCTCCTGTATCCTCCACCCTCTGCTCATGCCCCGTGTCTCTCTCCTGTTGCCCCCACCCCCCGCTCATGCCCCGTGTCTCTCTCCTGTTGCCCCCAATCCCCCGCTCATAGCCCGTGTCTCTCTCCCGTTCCCTCAACCCCCGCTCATGCCCCGTGTCTCCCTCCTGTTCCCCCCAAACCCCGCTCATGGCCAGTGTCTCCCTCCTGTACCCTCCACCCCCCGCTCATTCCCCATGTCTCTCTCCTGTTGCCCCCCACCCCCCGCTCATGCCCCATGTCTCCCTCCTGTTCCCCCCACCCCCCGCTCATGCCCCGTGTCTCCCTCCTGTTCCCCCCACCCCCCACTCATGCCCCGTGTCTCTCTCCTGTTGCCCCCCGCTCATGCCCCGTGTCTCCCTCCTGTACTCCCTACCCCGCACTCATGCCCCGTGTCTTTCTCCTGTTGCCTCCACCCCCCGCTCATGCCCCGTGTCTCCCTCCTGTTCCCCCCACCCCCGCTCATGGCCAGTGTCTCCCTACTGTACCCTCCACAACCCGCTCATGCCCCGTGTCTCTCTCCTGTTGCCCCCACCCCCCGCTGATGCCCCATGTCTCCCTCCTGTTCCCCCACCCCCTGCTCATGCCCCGTGTCTCCCTCCTGTTCCCCCCACCCCCGCTCATGCCCCGTGTCTCCCTCCTGTTGCGCCCCACCCCCGCTCATGCCCCGTGTCTCCCTCCTGTACCCCCACCACGTGCTCATGCCCCGTGTCTTTCTCCTGTTGCCCCCACCCCCTGTTCATGCCCCGTGTCTCTCTCCTGTTGCCCCCCACCCCCGCTCATGCCCCGTGACTCCCTCCTGTTCCTCCCACCCCACGCTCATGTCCCTTGTCTCTCTCCTGTTGCCCCCACACCCTGCGCATGCCCTGTGTCTCCCTCCTGTTCCCCCCAACCCTGCTCATGCCCCGTGTCTTTCTCCTGTTGCCCCCACCCCCCGCTCATGCCTCGTGTCTCTCTCCTGTTCCCCCCACCCCCCGCTCATGCCCCGTGTCTCCCTCCTGTTCCCTCCCACCCCCGCTCCAGCCCTGTGTCTTCCTTCTGTACCCCCCACCCTCGCCGCTCATGCCCCGTGTCTCCCTCCTGTTCCCCCCACCCCCCGCTCATGGCCAGTTTCTCCCTCCTGTACCCTCCACCCCCCGCTCATGCCCCGTGTCTCTCTCCTGTTGCCCCCACCCCCCGCTGATGCCCATGTCTCCCTCCTGTTCCCCCACCCACCGCTCATGCCCCGTGTCTCCCTCCTGTTCCCCCCACCCCCGCTCATGCCCCGTGTCTCTCTCCTGTTGCACCCCACCCCCCGCTCATGCCCCGTGTCTCCCTCCTGTACCCCCCACCCCGTGCTCATGCCCCGTGTCTTTCTCCTGTTCCCCCCACCCCCCGCTCATGCCCCGTGTCTCTCTCCTGTTGCCCCCCCACACCCGCTCATGCCCCGTGTCTCCCTCCTGTTCCCTCCCACCCCCGCTCATGCCCCGTGTCTTCCTTCTGTACCCCCCACCCCCCGCTCATGCCCCGTGTCTCCCTCCTGTACCCCCCACCCCCGATCATGCCCTGTGTCTCTCTCCTGTTGCCCCCACCCCGCGCTCATGC
Organism: Ambystoma mexicanum; assembly: GCF_040938575.1. Classification (NCBI taxonomy): domain Eukaryota; kingdom Metazoa; phylum Chordata; class Amphibia; order Caudata; family Ambystomatidae; genus Ambystoma; species Ambystoma mexicanum. The sequence continues at coordinate 887,058,648 of NC_090934.1, read as the reverse complement.
CCCGTGTCTCTCTCCTGTTGCCCCACACCTCCCACTCATGCCCTGTGTCTCTCTCCCATTCCCCCCAACCCCCACGCTCATGCCCCGTGTCTCCCTCTTGTTCCCCCCCACCCCCCGCTCATGCCCTGTGTCTCCCTCCTGTTCCTCCCACCCCCCGCTCATGTCCTGTGTCTCTCTCCTGTTGCCCCCCCACACCCTGCGCATGCCCCATGTCTCCCTCCTGTACTCCCCACTCCCCCGCTCATGCCCTGTGTCTCTGTCCTGTTGCCCCCCACCCCGCCCCCTCATGGCCAGTGTCTTCCTCCTGTTTCCCCCACCCCCCGCTCATGGCCAGTGCCTCTCTCCCATTGCCCCCCACCCCTGCTCATGCCCCGTGTCTCCCTCCTGCTCCCCCCAACCCCCCTCATGCCCCGTGTCTCTCTCCTGTTGCCCCCCACCCCCGCTCATGCCCCGTGTCTCTCTCCCGTTCCCCCAACCCCCGCTCATGCCCCGTGTCTCCCTCCTGTTCCCCCCACCCCCCGCTCATGCCCCATGTCTCCCTCCTGTTCCCCCCACCCCCCGCTCATGGCCCGTGTCTCTCTCCCGTTCCCCCCACCCTCCCGCTCATGCCCCGTGTCTCCCTACTGTTCCCCCCAACCCCCGCTCATGCCCTGTGTCTCTCTCCTGTTGCCCCCCACCCCCTGCTCATGCCCATGTCTCTCTCCCGTTCCTTCAACCCCCGCTCATACCCTGTGTCTCCCTCCTGTTCCCCCCACCCCCCGCTCATGGCCAGTGTCTCCCTCCTGTACCCTCCACCCCCTGCACATGCCCCGTGTCTCTCTCCTGTTGCCCCCCACCCCCGCTCATGCCCCATGTCTCCCTCCTGTGCCCGCAACCCCCCGCTCATGCCCCGTGTATCCCTCCTGTTTCCCCCACCCCCCGCTCATGCCCCATGTCTCTCTGCTGTTGCCCCGCTCATGCCCCGTGTCTCCCCCCTGTACTCCCCACAGAGCACTAATACCCCGTGTCTTTCTCCTGTTGCCCCATCCCGCGCTCATGCCCCGTGTCTCTCTCCTGTTCCCCCCACCCCCCGCTCATGCCCCGTGTCTCTCTCCTGTTCCCCCCACCCCCTGCTCATGCCATGTGTCTCTCATGTTGCCCCCCACCCCGCGCTCATGCCCCGTGTCTCCCTCCTGTTCCCCCCACCCCCCGCTTATGCCCCGTGTCTCTCTCCTGTTGCCCCCCACCCCCGCTCATGCCCCGTGTCTCTCTCCCGTTCCCCCAACCCCCGCTCATGCCCCGTGTATCCCTCCTGTTCCCCCACCCCCGCTCATGGCCAGTGTCTCCCTCCTGTACCCTCCACTCCCCGCTCATGCCCCGTGTCTCTCTCCTGTTGCCCCCCACCCCCTGCTCATGCTCCATGTCTCCCTCCTGTTTCCCCCACCACCCGCTCATGCCCCGTGTCTCCCTCCTGTTCCCCCCACCCCCGCTCATGCCCAGTGTCTCTCTCCTGTTGCCCCCACCCCCCGCTCATGCCCCTTGTCTCGCTCCTGTACCCCCCACCCCGTGCTCATGCCCCGTGTCTTTCTCCTGTTTCCCCCACCCCCCGCTCATGCCCCATGTTCCCTCCGACCCCCGCTCATGCCCTGTGTCTCTCTCCTGTTGCCCCCCACCTCGCGCTCATGCCCCCTGTCTCTCTCCTGTTGCCCCACACCCCCCACTCATGCCCTGTGTCTCTCTCCCGTTCCCCCTCACCCCCGCACTCATGCCCCGTGTCTCCCTCCTGTTACCCCCCACCCCCCGCTCATGCCCTTTGTCTCCCTCCTGTTCCCCCACCCCCCGCTCATGTCCCTTGTCTCTCTCCTTTTGCCCCCGACACCCTGCACATGCCCCGTGTCTCCCTCCTGTACTCCCCACCCCCCTGCTCATGCCCTGTGTCTCTGTCCTGTTGTCCCCCAGCCCCCTGCTCATGGCCAGTGTCTTCCTCCTGTTGCCCCCACCCCCCGCTCATGGCCAGTGTCTCCCTCCTGTTCCCCTCACCCCCCGCTCATGCCCCGTGTCTCTCTCCTGTTGCCCCCACCCCCCGCTCATGCCACATGTCTCTCTCCTGTTGCCCCCCCGCTCATGCCCTGTGTCTCTCTCCCGTTCCCCCCACCCCATGCTCATGCCCTGCGTCTCTCTCCTGTTCCCCCCACCCCCGCTCCTGCCCCGTATCTCTCTCCTGTTCCACCCCATCCCCCGCTCATGCCCCGTGTCTCTCTCCTGTACCCCTCACCCCCTGCTCATGCCCCGTGTCTCTCTCTTGTTGCCCCCACACCCGCTCATGCCCCATGTCTCCCTCCTGTACACCCCACCCCGCGCTAATGCCCCGTGTCTCCCTCCTGTTCCTCCATCCTGTTCCCCCCACCCCCGCTCATGCCCCGTGTCTCTCTCCTGTTGCCCCCACCCCCCGCTCATGCCCCATGTCTCCCTCCTGTTGCCCCCCCACCCCCTGCTCATGCCCTGTGTCTCTCTCCCATTCCCCTCACCCCCCGCTCATGCCCCGTGTCTCCCTCCTGTTCCCCCCACCCTCCGCTCATGCCCTGTGTCTCCCTCCTGTTGCCCCCAAGCCCCCCTTATGCCCCGTGTCTCTCTCCTGTTCCCCCCACCCCCCCGCTCATGCCCCGTGTCTCTCTCCTGTTCCCCCCACCCCCCGCTCATGCCTGTATCTCTCTCCTGTTCCCCCCACCTCCCGCTCATGCCCCATGTCTCTCTCCTGTACCCGTCACCCCCCGCTCATGCCCCGTGTCTCTCTCCTGTTGCCCCCCACCCCGCTCATGTCCCGTGTCTCTCTCCTGTCCCTCCCCACCCCTTACTCATGCCCCGTGTCTCCCTCCTGTTCCCCCCACACCCCGCTCATGCCCCGTCTCTCTCTCCTGTTGCCCCCACCGCCCGCTCATGCCCCGTGTCTCTCTCTTGTTGCCCCCCAGCCCCCGCTCATGCCCTGTGTCTCTCTCTCTCCTGTTCCCCCCACCGCCCACTCATGTCCCGTGTCTCCCTCCTGTTCCCCCCAACCCCGCTCATGCCCGGTGTCTCTCTCCTGTTCCCCCCAGCCCCCGCTCATGCCCCGTGTCTCCCTTCTGTTCCCCCCAACCCCCTCTCATGCCCCGTGTCTCTCACCTGTTGCCCCCACCCCCCGCTCATGCCCCGTGTCTCTCTCCCGTTCCCCCAACCCCAGCTCATGCCCGTGTCTCCCTCCTGTTCCCGCCACCCCCCGCTCATGGCCAGTGTCTCCCTCCTGTACCCTCCACCCCCTGCTCATGCCCGTGTGTCTCTCCTGTTGCCCCCCACCCCCGCTCATGTCCCGTGTCTCTCTCCTGTCGCTCCCCACCCCTTACTCATGCCCCGTGTCTCCCTCCTGTTCCCCCCACACCCCGCTCATGCCCCGTCTCTCTCTCCTGTTGCCCCCACCGCCCGCTCATGCCCCGTGTCTCTCTCTTGTTGCCCCCCAGCCCCCGCTCATGCCCTGTGTCTCTCTCTCTCCTGTTCCCCCCACCACCCACTCATGTCCCGTGTCTCCCTCCTGTTCCCCCCACCCCCTGCTCATGCCCCGTGTCTCCCCCCTGTTCCCCCACCCCCGCTCATGCCCTGTGTCTCCCTCCCGTTCCCCCCACCCCCCACTCATGCCTGTGTGTATCCCTCCTGTACCCCCAACCCCGCTCATGCCCCGTGTCTCTCTCCTGTTCCCCCCAGCCCCCGCTCATGCCCCGTGTCTCCCTTCTGTTCCCCCAACCCCCTCTCATGCCCCGTGTCTCTCACCTGTTGCCCCCACCCCCCGCTCATGCCCCGTGTCTCTCTCCCGTTCCCCCAACCCCAGCTCATGCCCGTGTCTCCCTCCTGTTCCCGCCACCCCCCGCTCATGGCCAGTGTCTCCCTCCTGTACCCTCCACCCCCGGCTCATGCCCCATGTCTCTCTCCTGTTGCCCCCCACCCCACCGCTCATGCCCCATGTCTCCCTCCTGTTCCCCCCACCCCCGCTCATGCCCCGTGTCTCCCTCCTGTTCCCCCCACCCCCCGCTCATGCCCCGTGTCTCTCTCCTGTTGCCCCCCGCTCATGCCCCGTGTCTCCATCCTGTACTCCCCACCCCGCACTCATGCCCCGTGTCTTTCTCCTGTTGCTCCCACCCCCCGCTCATGCCCCGTGTCTCCCTCCTGTTCCCCCCACCCCCACTCATGGCCAGTGTCTCCCTCCTGTACCCTCCACAACCCGCTCATGCCCCGTGTCTCTCTCCTGTTGCCCCCACCCCCCGCTGATGCCCAATGTCTCCCTCCTGTTCCCCCACCCCCTGCTCATGCCCCGTGTCTCCCTCCTGTTCCCCCCACCCCCCGCTCATGCCCCGTGTCTCCCTCCTGTTGCGCCCCACCCCCGCTCATTCCCCGTGTCTCCCTCCTATGCCCCCACCACGTGCTCATACCCCGTGTCTTTCTCCTGTTGCCCCCACCCCCTGCTCATGCCCCGTGTCTCCCTCCTGTTCCCTCCCACCCCCGCTCATGCCCCGTGTCTTCCTTCTGTACCCCCCACCCCCCGCTCATGCCCCGTGTCTCCCTCCTGTACCTCCCACCCCCCGATCATGCCCCGTGTCTCTCGCCTGTTTCCCCCCACCCCGCGCTCATGCCCCGTGTCTCTCTCCTGTTGCCCCACACCCCCCACTCATGCCCTGTGTCTCTTTCCCGTTCCTCCCCACCCCCGCGCTCATGCCCCGTGTCTCCCTCCTGTTCCCCCATACCCCCCGCTCATGCCCCGTGTCTCCCTCCTGTTCCCCCACCCCCTGCTCATGTCCCATGTCTCTCTCCTGTTGCCCCCACACCCTGCGCATGCCCCGTGTCTCCCTCCTGTACTCCCCACCCACCTGCTCATGCCCCGTGTCTCTGTCCTGTTGCCCCCCACCCCCCACTCATGGCCAGTGTCTTCCTCCTGTTGCCCCCACCCCCCGCTCATGGCCAGTGTCTCTCTCCTGTTCCCCCCACCCCCCGCTCATGCCCCATGTCTCTCTCCCATTCCCCCACACCCCCCGCTCATGCCCCGTGTCTCCCTCCTGTTGCCCCCCCGCTCATGCCCTGTGTCTCTCTCCCGTTCCCCCACACCAAGCTCATGCCCTGCGTCTCTCTCCTGTTCCCCCCCACCCCTGCTCATGCCCCGTATCTCTCTCCTGTTCCCCCCATCCCCCGCTCATACCCCGTGTCTCTCTCCTGTACCCCTCACCCCCGCTCATGCCCCATGTCTCCCTCCTGTACCCCCCACCCCGCGCTAATGCCCCGTGTCTCCCTCCTGTTCCTCCCTCCTGTTCCCCCCACCCCCCGCTCATGCCCCGTGTCTCTCTCCTGTTGCCCCCACCCCCTGCTCATGCCCCATGTCTCTCTCTTGTTGCCCCCCACCCCCTGCTCATGCCCTGTGTCTCTCTCCCATTCCCCTCACCCCCCGCTCATGCCCTGTGTCTCCCTCCTGTTCCCCCCACCCCCCACTCATGCCCTGTGTCTCCCTCCTGTTCCCCCCAAGCCCCCCTCATGCCCCGTGTCTCTCTCCTGTTCCCCCAACCCCCCGCTCATGCCCCGTATCTCTCTCCTGTTCCCCCCGACCTCCCGCTCATGCCCCATGTCTCTCTCCTGTACACGTCACCCCCGCTCATGCCCCGTGTCTCTCTCCTGTTCCCCCCACCCCCCGCTCATGCCCGTATCTCTCTCCTATTCCCCCACCTCCCGCTCATGCCCCATGTCTCTCTCCTGTACCCGTCACCCCCCGCTCATGCCCTGTGTCTCTCTCCTGTTGCCCCCCACCCCCGCTCATGTCCCGTGTCTCTCTCCTGTTGCTCCCCACCCCTCACTCATGCCCCGTGTCTCCCTCCTGTTCCCCCCACACCCCGCTCATGCCCCGTCTCTCTCTCCTGTTGCCCCCACCGCACGCTCATGCCCCGTGTCTCTCTCGTTGCCCCCCAGCCCCCGCTCATGCCCTGTGTCTCTCTCTCTCCTGTTCCCCCCACCGCCCACTCATGTCCCGTGTCTCCCTCCTGTTCCCCCCACCCCCTGCTCATGCCCCGTGTCTCCCCCCTGTTCCCCCACCCCCCGCTCATGCCCTGTGTCTCCCTCCCGTTCCCCCCACTCATGCCTGTGTGTATCCCTCCTGTACCCCCAACCCCGCTCATGCCCCGTGTCTCTCTCCTGTTCCCCCCAGGCCCCCCTCATGCCCCGTGTCTCCCTTCTGTTCCCCCCAACCCCCTCTCATGCCCCGTGTCTCTCACCTGTTGCCCCCACCCCCCGCTCATGCCCCCTGTCTCTCTCCCGTTCCCCCAACCCCAGCTCATGCCCGTGTCTCCCTCCTGTTCCCGCCACCCCCCGCTCATGGCCAGTGTCTCCCTCCTGTACCCTCCACCCCCTGCTCATGCCCCGTGTGTCTCTCCTGTTGCCCCCACCCCCCGCTCATGCCCCGTGTCTCTCTCCTGTTGCCCCCAATCCCCCGCTCATGGCCCGTGTCTCTCTGCCGTTCCCTCAACCCCCGCTCATGCCCCGTGTCTCCCTCCTGTTCCCCCCAACCCCCGCTCATGGCCAGTGTCTCCCTCCTGTACCCTCCACCCCCGGCTCATGCCCCATGTCTCTCTCCTGTTGCCCCCCAACCCCCGATCATGCCCCATGTCTCCCTCCTGTTCCCCCCAACCCCCGCTCATGCCCCGTGTCTCCCTCCTGTTCCCCCCACCCCCCGCTCATGCCCCGTGTCTCTCTCCTGTTGCCCCCCGCTCATGCCCCGTGTCTCCCTCCTGTACTCCCCACCCCGCACTCATGCCCCGTGTCTTTCTCCTGTTGCTCCCACCCCCCGCTCATGCCCCGTGTCTCCCTCCTGTTCCCCCCACCCCCGCTCATGGCCCGTGTCTCCCTCCTGTTGCGCCCCACCCCCGCTCATGCCCCGTGTCTCCCTCCTGTACCCCCACCACGTGCTCATACCCCGTGTCTTTCTCCTGTTGCCCCCACCCCCTGCTCATGCCCCGTATCTCTCTCGTGTTGCCCCCCACCCCCGCTCATGCCCCGTGTCTCCCTCCTGTTCCCTCCCACCCCCGCTCATGCCCCGTGTCTTCCTTCTGTACCCCCCACCCCGCGCTCATGCCCCGTGTCTCCCTCCTGTACCCCCCACCCTCGATCATGCCCCGTGTCTCTCGCCTGTTTCCCCCCACCCCGCGCTCATGCCCCGTGTCTCTCTCCTGTTGCCCCACACCCCCCACTCATGCCTGTGTCTCTTTCCCGTTCCTCCCCACCCCCGCGCTCATGCCCCGTGTCTCCCTTCTGTTCCCCCATACCCCCCGCTCATGCCCCGTGTCTCCCTCCTGTTCCCCCCCCCTGCTCATGTCCCATGTCTCTCTCCTGTTGCCCCCCATACCCTGCGCATGCCCCGTGTCTCCCTCCTGTTGCCCCCCAACCCCCGCTCATGGCCAGTGTCTTCCTCCTGTTGCCCCCACCCCCCGCTCATGGCCAGTGTCTCTCTCCTGTTCCCCCCACCCCCCGCTCATGCCCCAAGTCTCTCTCCCATTCCCCCCCACCCCCTGCTCATGCCCCGTGTCTCCCTCCTGTTCCCCTCACCCCCCGCTCATGCCCCGTGTCTCTCTCCTGTTGCCCCCACCCCCCGCTCATGCCCCATGTCTCTCTCCTGTTGCCCCCCCGCTCATGCCCTGTGTCTCTCTCCCGTTCCCCCCACCCCACGCTCATGCCCTGCGTCTCTCTCCTGTTCCCCCCCACCCCTGCTCATGCCCCGTATCTCTCTCCTGTTCCCCCATCCCCCGCTCATACCCCGTGTCTCTCTCCTGTACCCCTCACCCCCTGCTCATGCCCCGTGTCTCTCTCTTGTTGCCCCCACGACCCGCTCATGCCCCGTGTCTCTCTCCTGTTGCCCCCCACCCCCGCTCATGCCCCATGTCTCCCTCCTGTACCCCCCACCCCGCGCTAATGCCCCGTGTCTCCCTCCTGTTCCTCCCTCCTGTTCCCCCCACCCCCCGCTCATGCCCCGTGTCTCTCTCCTGTTGCCCCCACCCCCCGCTCATGCCCCATGTCTCTCTCTTGTTGCCCCCCACACCCTGCTCATGCCCTGTGTCTCTCTCCCATTCCCCTCACCCCCCGCTCATGCCCCGTGTCTCCCTCCTGTTCCCCCCACCCCCCACTCATGCCCTGTGTCTCCCTCCTGTTCCCCCAAACCCCCCTCATGCCCCGTGTCTCTCTCCTGTTCCCCCCACCCCCCCCGCTCATGCCCCGTGTCTCTCACCTGTACACGTCACCCCCGCTCATGCCCCGTGTCTCTCTCCTGTTCCCCCCACCCCCCGCTCATGCCCCGTGTCTCTCTCCTGTTGCCCCCCACCCCCGCTCATGTCCCGTGTCTCTCTCCTGTTGCTCACCACCCCTTACTCATGCCCTGTGTCTCCCTCCTGTTCCCCCCACACCCCGCTCATGCCCCGGCTCTCTCTCCTGTTGCCCCCACCGCCCGCTCATGCCCCGTGTCTCTCTCTTGTTGCCCCCCAGCCCCCGCTCATGCCCTGTGTCTCTCTCTCTCCTGTTCCCCCCACCGCCCACTCATGTCCCGTGTCTCCCTCCTGTTCCCCCCACCACCTGCTCATGCCCCGTGTCTCCCCCCTGTTCCCCCACCCCCCGCTCATGCCCTGTGTCTCCCTCCCGTTCCCCCCACCCCCCACTCATGCCTGTGTGTATCCCTCCTGTACCCCCAACCCCGCTCATGCCCCGTGTCTCTCTCCTGTTCCCCCCAGCCCCCGCTCATGCCCCGTGTCTCCCTTCTGTTGCCCCCACCCCCCGCTCATGCCCCGTGTCTCTCTCCCATTCCCCCAACCCCAGCTCATGCCCGTGTCTCCCTCCTGTTCCCGCCACCCCCCGCTCATGGCCAGTGTCTCCCTCCTGTACCCTCCACCCCCTGCTCATGCCCCGTGTGTCTCTCCTGTTGCCCCCACCCCCCGCTCATGCCCCGTGTCTCTCTCCTGTTGCCCCCAATCCCCCGCTCATGGCCCGTGTCTCTCTCCCGTTCCCTCAACCCCCGCTCATGGCCAGTGTCTCCCTCCTGTACCCTCCACCCCCGGCTCATGCCCCATGTCTCTCTCCTGTTGCCCCCCACACCCCGGCTCATGCCCCATGTCTCCCTCCTGTTCCCCCCACCCCCCGCTCATGCCCCGTGTCTCCCTCCTGTTCCCCCCACCCCCCGCTCATGCCCCGTGTCTCTCTCCTGTTGCCCCCCGCTCATGCCCCGTGTCTCCCTCCTGTACTCCCCACCCCGCACTCATGCCCCGTGTCTTTCTCCTGTTGCTCCCACCCCCCGCTCATGCCCCGTGTCTCCCTCCTGTTCCCCCCACCCCCGCTCATGGCCAGTGTCTCCCTTCTGTACCCTCCACAACCCGCTCATGCCCCGTGTCTCTCTCCTGTTGCCCCCACCCCCCGCTGATGCCCAATATCTCCCTCCTGTTCCCCCACCCCCTGCTCATGCCCCGTGTCTCCCTCCTGTTCCCCCCACCCCCCGCTCATGCCCCGTGTCTCCCTCCTGTTGCGCCCCACCCCCGCTCATGCCCCGTGTCTCCCTCCTGAACCCCCACCACGTGCTCATACCCCGTGTCTTTCTCCTGTTGCCCCCACCCCCTGCTCATGCCCCGTGTCTCTCTCGTGTTGCCCCCCACCCCCGCTCATGCCCCGTGTCTCCCTCCTGTTCCCTCCCACCCCCGCTCATGCCCCCTGTCTTCCTTCTGTACCCCCCACCCCCCGCTCATGCCCCGTGTCTCCCTCCTGTACCCCCCACCCCCGATCATGGCCCGTGTCTCTCGCCTGTTTCCCCCCACCCCGCGCTCATGCCCCGTGTCTCTCTCCTGTTGCCCCACACCCCCCATTCATGCCCTGTGTCTCTTTCCCGTTCCTCCCCACCCCCGCGCTCATGCCCCGTGTCTCCCTCCTGTTCCCCCATACCCCCCGCTCATGCCCCGTGTCTCCCTCCTGTTCCCCCCACCCCCTGCTCATGTCCCATGTCTCTCTCCTGTTGCCCCCCACACCCTGTGCATGCCCCGTGTCTCCCTCCTGTACTCCCCACCCCCCTGCTCATGCCCCGTGTCTCTGTCCTGTTCCCCCCCATCCCCCGCTCATGGCCAGTGTCTTCCTCCTGTTGCCCCCACCCCCCGCTCATGGCCAGTGTCTCTCTCCTGTTCCCCCCACCCCCCGCTCATGCCCCATGTCTCTCTCCCATTCCCCCCCACCCCCCGCGCATGTCCCGTGTCTCCCTCCTGTTGCCCCCACCCTCCGCTCATGCCCCATGTCTCTCTCCTGTTGCCCCCCTGCTCATGCCCTGTGTCTCTCTCCCATTCCCCCTCACCCCCCGCTCATGCCCCGTGTCTCTCTCCTGTTGCCCCCAATCCGACTCATGCCCCATGTCTCTCTCCTGTTGCCCCCCCGCTCATGCCCTGTGTCTCTCTCCCGTTCCCCCCACCCCACGCTCATGCCCTGCATCTCTCTCCTGTTCCCCCCACCCCTGCTCATGCCCCGTATCTCTCTCCTGTTCCCCCCATCCCCCGCTCATACCCCGTGTCTCTCTCCTGTACCCCTCACCCCCCGCTCATGCCCCGTGTCTCTCTCTTGTTGCCCCCACGACCCGCTCATGCCCCGTGTCTCTCTCCTGTTGCCCCCCACCCTCGCTCATGCCCCATGTCTCCCTCCTGTACCCCCCACCCCGCGCTAATGCCCCGTGTCTCCCTCCTGTTCCTCCCTCCTGTTCCCCCCACCTCCCGCTCATGCCCCGTGTCTCTCTCCTGTTGCCCCCACCCCCCGCTCATGCCCCATGTCTCTCTCTTGTTGCCCCCCACCCCCTGCTCATGCCCTGTGTCTCTCTCCCATTCCCCTCACCCCCCGCTCATGCCCCGTGTCTCCCTCCTGTTCCCCCCACCCCCCACTCATGCCCTGTGTCTCCCTCCTGTTCCGCCCAATGCCCCCTCATGCCCCGTGTCTCTCTCCTGTTCCCCCCACCCCCCCGCTCATGCCCCGTGTCTCTCTCCTGTTCCCCCCACCCCCCGCTCATGCCCCGTATCTCTCTCCTATTCCCCCCCACCTCCCGCTCATGCCCCATGTCTCTCTCCTGTACACGTCACCCCCGCTCATGCCCCGTGTCTCTCTCCTGTTGCCCCCCACCCCCGCTCATGTCCCGTGTCTCTCTCCTGTTTCTCCCCACCCCTTACTCATGCCCCGTGTCTCCCTCCTGTTCCCCCCACCCCCTGCTCATGCCCCGTGTCTCTCTCCTGTTGCCCGCACCCCCCGCTCATTCCCCGTGTCTCTCTCTTGTTGCCCCCCAGCCCCCGCTCATGCCCTGTGTCTCTCTCTCTCCTGCTCCCCCCACCCCCCACTCATGCCCCGTGTCTCCCTCCTGTTCCCCCCACCCCCTGCTCATGCCCCGTGTCTCCCTCCTGTTTCCCCACCCCCCGCTCATGCCCCGTGTCTCCCTCCCGTTCCCCCCACCCCCCACTCATGCCCGTGTGTATCCCTCCTGTACCCCCCAACCCCCGCTCATGCCCCGTGTCTCTCTCCTGTTCCCCCCAGCCCCCGCTCATGCCCCGTGTCTCCCTTCTGTTCCCCCCAACCCCCTCTCATGCCCCGTGTCTCTCTCCTGTTGCCCCCACCCCCGCTCATGCCCCGTGTCTCTCTCCCGTTCCCCCAACCCCAGCTCATGCCCGTGTCTCCCTCCTGTTCCCCCCACCCCCCGCTCATGGCCAGTGTCTCCCTCCTATTCCCCCACCCCCCGCTCATGGCCAGTGTCTGCCTCCTGTACCCTCCACCCCCCGCTCATGCCCCATGTCTCTCTCCTGTTGCCCCCCACCCCCTGCTCATGCCCCATGTCTCCCTCCTGTTCCCCCCACCCCCCGCTCATGCCCCGTGTCTCCCTCCTGTTCCCCCCACCCCCCGCTCATGCCCCGTGTCTCTCTCCTGTTGCCCCCGCTCATGCCCCGTGTCTCCCTCCTGTACTCCCACCCCACACTCATGCCCCGTGTCTTTCTCCTGTTGCCCCCACCCACCGCTCATGCCCCGTGTCTCCCTCCTGTTCCCCCCACCCCCCGCTCATGGCCAGTGTCTCCCTCCTGTACCCTCCACCCCCAGCTCATGCCCCGTGTCTCTCTCCTGTTGCCCCCACCCCCCGCTGATGCCCCATGTCTCCCTCCTGTTCCCCCACCCCCCGCTCATGCCCCTTGTCTCCCTCCTGTTCCCCCCACCCCCCGCTCATGCCCCGTGTCTCTCTCCTGTTGCGCCGCACCCCCGCTCATGCCCCGTGTCTCCCTCCTGTACCCCCACCACGTGCTCATGCCCCGTGTCTTTCTCCTGTTGCCCCCACCCCCTGCTCATGCCCCGTGTCTCTCTCCTGTTGCCCCCCACCCCCGCTCATGCCCCGTGTCTCCCTCCTGTTCCCTCCCACCCCCGCTCATGCCCCGTGTCTTCCTTCTGTACCCCCCAGCCCCCGCTCATGCCCCGTGTCTCCCTCCTGTACCCCCCACCCCCCGATCATGCCCCGTGTCTCTCTCCTGTTGCCCCCACCCCGCGCTCATGCCCCGTGTCTCTCTCCTGTTGCCCCACACCCCCCACTCATGCCCTGTGTCTCTCTCCCGTTCCTCCCCACCCCCGCGCTCATGCCCCGTGTCTCCCTCCTGTTCCCCCCGACCCCCCGCTCATGCCCCGTGTCTCCCTCCTGTTCCTCCCACCCCCCGCTCATGTCCAATGTCTCTCTCCTGTTGCCCCCCACACCCTGCGCATGCCCCGTGTCTCCCTCCTGTTCCCCCCACCCCCCGCTCATGCCCCGTGTCTCTCTCCTGTTGCCCCCCGCTCATGCCCCATGTCTCCCTCCTGTACTCCCCACCCTGCACTCATTCCCTGTGTCTTTCTCCTGTTGCCCCCACCCCCCGCTCATGCCCCGTGTCTCTCTCCTGTTCCCCCCACCCCCCGCTCATGCCCCTTGTCTCCCTCCTGTTCCCTCCCACCCCCGGCTTATGCCCTGTGTCTTCCTTCTGTACCCTCCACCCTCGCTCATGCCCCGTGTTTCCCTCCTGTTCCCCCCACCCCCCGCTCATGGCCAGTGTCTCCCTCCTGTACCCTCCACCCCCGCTTATGCCCCGTATCTCTCTCCTGTTGCCCCCACCCCCCGCTGATGCCCCATGTCTCCCTCCTGTTCCCCCACCCCCCGCTCATGCCCCATGTCTCCCTCCTGTTCCCCCACCCCCCGCTCATGCCCCGTGTCTCTCTCCTGTTGCACCCCACCCCCCGCTCATGCCCCGTGTCTCCCTCCTGTACCCCCACCCCGTGCTCATGCCCCGTGTCTTTCTCCTGTTGCCCCCACCCCCCGCTCATGCCCCGTGTCTCTCTCCTGTTGCCCCCCACCCCCGTTCATGCCCTGTGTCTCCCTCCTGTTCCCTCCCACCCCCGCTCATGCCCCGTGTCTTCCTTCTGTACCCCCCACCCCCTGCTCATGCCCCGTGTCTCCCTCCTCTACCCCCCACCCCCGATCATGCCCCGTGTCTCTCTCCTGTTGCCCCCCACCCCGCGCTCATGCCCCGTGTCTCTCTCCTGTTGCCCCACACCCCCCACTCATGCCCTGTGTCTCTCTCCCGTTCCCCCCCCACCCCCGCGCTCATGCCCCGTGTCTCCCTCCTGTTCCACCCCACCCCCCTCTCATGCCCCGTGTCTCTCCCCTGTTGCCCCCCACCCCCCGCTCATTCCTCGTGTCTCTCTCCCGTTCCCCCAACCCCAGCTCATGCCTGTGTCTCCCTCCTGTTCCCCCCACCCCCCGCTCATGGCCAGTGTCTCCCTCCTGTACCCTCCACCCCCTGCTCATGCCCCGTGTCTCTCTCCTGTTGCCCCCACCGCCCGCTCATGCCCCGTGTCTCTCTCCTGTTGCCCCTCATCCCCCGCTCATGGCCCGTGTCTCTCTTCCGTTCCCTCAACACCCGCTCATGCCCTGTGTCTCCTTCCTGTTCCCCCACCCCCGCTCATGGCCAGTGTCTCCCTCCTGTACCCCCCACCCCCTGCTGATGCCCCATGTCTCCCTCCTGTTCCCCCACCCCCCGCTCATGCCCCTTGTCTCCCTCCTGTTCCCCCCACGCCCCGCTCATGCCCCGTGTCTCTCTCCTGTACCCCCCACCACGTGCTCATGCCCCGTGTCTTTCTCCTGTTGCCCCCACCCCCTGCTCATGCCCCGTGTCTCTCTCATGTTGCCCCCCACCCCCGCTCATGCCCCGTGTCTCCCTCCTGTTCCCTCCCACCCCCGCTCATGCCCCGTGTCTTCCTTCTGTACCCGCCAGCCCCCGCTCATGCCCCGTGTCTCCCTCCTGTTCCCCCCTCCCCCCGATCATGCCCCGTGTCTCTCTCCTGTTGTCCCCCACCCCGCGCTCATGCCCCGTGTCTCTCTCCTGTTGCCCCACACCCCCCACTCATGCCCTGTGTCTCTCTCCCGTTCCTCCCCACCCCCGAGCTCATGCCCCGTGTCTCCCTCCTGTTCCCCCCGACCCCCCGCTCATGCCCCGTGTCTCCCTCCTGTTCCTCCCACCCCCCGCTCATGTCCCGTGTCTCTCTCCTGTTGCCCCCCACACCCTGCGCATGCCCCGTGTCTCCCTCCTGTTCCCCCCACCCCCCGCTCATGCCCCGTGTCTCTCTCCTGTTGCCCCACGCTCATGCCCCATGTCTCCCTCCTGTACTCCCCACCCTGCACTCATGCCCCGTGTCTTTCTCCTGTTGCCCCCACCCCCCGCTCATGCCCCGTGTCTCTCTCCTGTTCCCCCCACCCCCCGCTCATGCCCCTTGTCTCCCTCCTGTTCCCTCCCACCCCCGGCTCATGCCCTGTGTCTTCCTTCTGTACCCTCCACCCTCGCTCATGCCCCGTGTTTCCCTCCTGTTCCCCCCACCCCCCGCTCATGGCCAGTGTCTCCCTCCTGTACCCTCCACACCCGCTTATGCCACGTATCTCTCTCCTGTTGCCCCCACCCCCCGCTGATGCCCCATGTCTCCCTCCTGTTCCCCCACCCCCCGCTCATGCCCAGTGTCTCCCTCCTGTTCCCCCCACCCCCCGCTCATGCCCCGTGTCTCTCTCCTGTTGCACCCCACCCCCCGCTCATGCCCCGTGTCTCCCTCCTGTACCCCCACCCCGTGCTCATGCCCCGTGTCTTTCTCCTGTTGCCCCCACCCCCCGCTCATGCCCCGTGTCTCTCTCCTGTTGCCCCCCACCCCCGCTCATGCCCCGTGTCTCCCTCCTGTTCCCTCCCACCCCCGCTCATGCCCCGTGTCTTCCTTCTGTACCCCCCACCCCCTGCTCATGCCCCGTGTCTCCCTTCTGTACCCCCCACCCCCCGATCATGCCCCGTGTCTCTCTCCTGTTGCCCCCCACCCCGCGCTCATGCCCTGTGTCTCTCTCCTGTTGCCCCACACCCCCCACTCTTGCCCTGTGTCTCTCTCCCGTTCCCCCCCACCCCCGCGCTCATGCCCCGTGTCTCCCTCCTGTTCCACCCCACCCCCCTCTCATGCCCCGTGTCTCTCTCCTGTTGCCCCCCACCCCCCGCTCATTCCCTGTGTCTCTCTCCCGTTCCCCCAACCCCAGCTCATGCCTGTGTCTCCCTCCTGTTCCCCCCACCCCCCGCTCATGGCCAGTGTCTCCCTCCTGTACCCTCCACCCCCTGCTCATGCCCCGTGTCTCTCTCCTGTTGCCCCCACCCCCCGCTCATGCCCCGTGTCTCTCTCCTGTTGCCCCTCATCCCCCGCTCATGGCCCGTGTCTCTCTCCTGTTCCCTCAACACCCGCTCATGCCCCGTGTCTCCTTCCTGTTCCCCCCACCCCCGCTCATGGCCAGTGTCTCCCTCCTGTACCCTCTACCCCCCGCTCATGCCCCATATCTCTCTCCTGTTGCCCCCCACCCCCCGCTCATGCCCCATGTCTCCCTCCTGTTCCCCCGCCCCCCGCTCATGCCCTGTGTCTCCCTCCTGTTCCCCCCACCCCCCGCTCATGCCCTGTGTCTCTCTCCTGTTGCCCCCCGCTCATGCCCCGTGTCTCCCTCCTGTACTCCCCACCCCGCACTCATGCCCCGTGTCTTTCTCCTGTTGCCCCCACCGCCCGCTCATGCCCCATGTCTCTCTCATGTTCCTCCCACCCCCTGCTCATGCCCCGTGTCTCCCTCCTGTTCCCTCCCACCCCCCGCTCATGCCCTGTGTCTTCGTTCTGTACCCCCCACCCTCGCTCATGCCCCGTGTCTCCCTCCTGTTCCCCCCACCCCTCGCTCATGGCCAGTGTCTCCCTCCTGTACCCTCCACCCCCCGCTCATGCCCCGTGTCTCTCTCCTGTTGCCCCCACCCCCGCTGATGCCCCATGTCTCCCTCCTGTTCCCCCACCCCCTGCTCATGCCCCGTGTCTCCCTCCTGTTCCCCCCACCCCCCACTCATGCCCCGTGTCTCTCTCCTGTTGTGCCCCACCCCCCGCTTATGCCCCGTGTCTCCCTCCTGTACCCCCCACTCCGTGCTCATGCCCTGTGTCTTTCTCCTGTTGCCCCACCCCCTGCTCATGCCCCGTGTCTCTCTCCTGTTGCCTCCCACCCCCGCTCATGCCCCGTGTCTCCCTCCTGTTCCCTCCCACCCCCGCTCATGCCCCGTGTCTTCCTTCTGTACCCCACACCCCCCGCTCATGCCCCGTGTCTCCCCACCCTCCAATCATGCATGCCCCGTGTCTCTCCTGTTGCCCCCCAACCCCCACTCATGCCCTGTGTCTCTCTCCTGTTCCTCCCCACCCCCGCGCTCATGCCCCATGTCTCCCTCCTGTTTCCCCCCACCCCCCGCTCATGCCCCGTGTTTCCCTCCTGTTCCTCCCACCCCCCGCTCATGTCCTGTGTCTCTCTCCTGTTGCCCCCCACACCCTGCGCATGCCCCGTGTCTCCCTCCTGTTCCCCCCACCCCCCGCTCATGCCCCGTGTCTCCCTCCTGTATACTCCCCACCCTGCACTCATGCCCCGTATCTTTCTCCTGTGTCCCCCACCCCCCGCTCATGCCAAGTGTCTCTCTCCTGTTCCCCCCACCCCCCGCTCATGCCCTGTGTCTCCCTCCTGTTCCCTCCCACCCCCCGCTCATGCCCTGTGTCTTCCTTCTGTACCCCCCACCCTCGCTCATGCCCCGTGTCTCCCTCCTGTTTCCCCCAAACCCCGCTCATGGCAGTGTCTCCCTCCTGTTCCCCCACCCCCTGCTCATGCCCCGTGTCTCCCTCCTGTTCCCCCCACCCCCCGCTCATGCCCCGTGTCTCTCTCCTGTTGCACCCCACCCTCCGCTCATGCCCCGTGTCTCCCTCCTGTACCCCCACCCCGTGCTCATGCCCGTGTCTTTCTCCTGTTGCCCCCACCCCCTGCTCATGCCCCGTGTCTCTCTCCTGTTGCCCCCACCCCCGCTCATGCCCCTTGTCTCCCTCCTGTTCCCTCCCACCCCCGCTCATGCCCCGTGTCTTCCTTCTGTACCTCCCACCCCCCGCTCATGCCCCGTGTCTCCCTCCTGTACCCCCACCCCCGAATCATGCCCCGTGTCTCACTCCTGTTGCCCCCCACCCCGCGCTCATGCCCCGTGACTCTCTCCTGTTGCCCCCCAACTCCCACTCTTGCCCTGTGTCTCTCTCCCGTTCCCCCCCAACCCCGCGCTCATGCCCCGTGTCTCCCTCCTGCTCCCCCCCACCCCCTGCTCATGCCCCGTGTCTCCCTCCTGTTCCTCCCACCCCCCGCTCATGTCCCGTGTCTCTCTCCTGTTGCCCCCCACACCCTGCGCATGCCCCGTGTCTCCCTCCTGTACTCCCCACCCCCCTACTCATGCCCCATGTCGCTGTCCTGTTGCCCCCCCACCCCCCGCTCATGGCCAGTGTCTTCCTCCTGTTGCCCCCACCCCCCGCACATGCCCCGTGTCTCTCTCCTGTTGCCCCCACCCCCCACTGATGCCCCATGTTTCCCTCCTGTTCCCCCACCCCCTGCTCATGCCCCGTGTCTCCCTCCTGTTCCCCCCACCCCCCGCTCATGCCCCGTGTCTCTCTCCTGTTGCACCCAACCCCCCGCTCATGCCCTGTGTCTTCCTTCTGTACCCCCCACCCTCGCTCATGCCCCGTGTCTCCCTCCTGTTCCCCCCAACCCCCGCTCATGGCCAGTGTCTCCCTCCTGTACCCTCCATCCCCCGCTCATGCCCCGTGTCTCTCTCCTGTTGCCCCCACCACCGCTGATGCCCCATGTCTCCCTCCTGTTCCCCCACCCCCTGCTCATGCCCCTTGTCTCCCTCCTGTTCCCCCCACCCCCCGCTCATGCCCCGTGTCTCTCTCCTGTTGCACCCCACCCCCGGCTCATGCCCCGTGTCTCCCTCCTGTACCCCCACCCTGTGCTCATGCCCCGTGTCTTTCTCCTGTTGCCCCCACCCCCTGCTCGTGCCCCGTTTCTCTCTCTCCTGATGCCCCCCACCCCCGCTCATGCCCCGTGTCTCCCTCCTGTTCCCTCCCACCCCCGCTCATGCCCGTGTCTTCCTTCTGTACCTCCCACCCCCCGCTCATGCCCCGTGTCTCCCTCCTGTACCCCCACCCCCCGATCATGCCCCGTGTCTCTCTCCTGTTGCCCCCCACCCCGCGCTCATGCCCCGTGTCTCTCTCCTGTTGCCCCATACCCCCCACTCATGCCCTGTGTCTCTCTCCCGTTCCCCCCCACCCCCGCGCTCATGCCCCGTGTCTCCCTTCTGTTCCCCCCCACCTCCCGCTCATGCCCAGTGTCTCCCTCCTGTTCCTCCCACCCCCCCGCTCATGTCCTGTGTCTCTCTCCTGTTGCCCCCCACACCCTGCGCATGCCCCGTGTCTCCCTCCTGTACTCCCCACCCCCCTGCTCATGCCCCGTGTCGCTGTCCTGTTGCCCCCCACCCCCCGCTCATGGCCAGTGTCTCTCTCCTGTTCCCCCCACCCCCCGCTCATGCCCCATGTCTCTCTCCCATTCTTCCCCACCCCCCGTTCATGTCCCGTGTCTCCCTCCTGTTCCCCTCACCCCCCGCTCATGCCCCGTGTCTCCCTCCTGTTCCCCTCACCCCCCGCTCATGCTCCGTGTCTCTCTCCTGTTGCCCCCACCCCCCGCTCATGCCCCATGTCTCTCTCCTGTTGCCCCCCCGCTCATGCCCCATGTCTCTCTCCTGTTCCCCCCACCCCACGCTCATGCCCTGTGTCTCTCTCCTGTTCCCCCCACCCCCGCTCATGCCCCATATCTCTCTCCTGTTCCCCCATCCCCCGCTCATGCCCCGTGTCTCTCTCCTGTAACCCTCACCCCCCGCTCATGCCCCGTGTCTCTCTCTTGTTGCCGCCCCACCCCCCGCTCATGCCCCGTGTCTCTCTCCTGTTGCCCCCCACCCCCCGCTCATGCCCCGTGTCTCTCTCCTGTTGCCCCCACCCCCCGCTCATGCCCCGTGTCTCTCTCTTGTTGCCCCCTACCGCCTACTCATGCCCTGTGTCTCTCTCCCATTCCCCCCACCCCCTGCTCATGCCCTGTGTCTCCCTCCTGTTCCCCCACTCATGCCCTGTGTCTCCCTCCTGTTCCCCCCAAGCCCCCCTCATGCCCCGTGACTCTCTCCTGGGCCCCCCACCCCCCCGCTCATGCCCCGTGTCTCTCTCCTGTTCCCCCCACCCCCGCTCATTCCCCGTGTCTCTCTCCTGTTCCCCCCTACCTCCCGCTCATGCCCCGTGTCTCTCTCCTGTACCCGTCACCCCCGCTCATGCCCCGTGTCTCTCTCCTGTTGCCCCCCACCCCCGCTCATGTCCCGTGTCTCTCTCCTGTTGCTCCCCACCCCTCACTCATGCTCCGTGTCTCCCTCCTGTTCCCCCCACCCCCTTCTCATACCCCGTGTCTCTCTCCTATTGCCCCCACCCCCCACTCATGCCCCATGTCTCTCTCTTGTTGCCCCCCAACCCCCGCTCATGCCCTGTGTCTCTCTCTCTCTCCTGTTCCCCCCACCCCCCAACTCATGCCCCGTGTCTTACTCCTGTTCCCCCCACCCCCTGCTCATGCCCCATTTCTCCCTCCTGTTCCCCCACCCCCCGCTCATGGCCCGTGTCTCCCTCCTGTTTCCCACGCCCCCCACTCATGCCCCGTGTCTCTCTCCCGTTCCCCCCACCCCCCGCTCATGCCCGTGTGTATCCCTCCTGTACCCCCACCCCCTGCTCATGCCCCGTGTCTCTCTCCTGTTGCCCCCACCCTGCACTCATGCCCTGTGTCTCTCTCCTGTTGCCCCCCCACCCTCCGCTCATGCCCTGTGTCTCTCTCCTGTTGCCCCCCAACCCCCACTCATGCCCCGTGTCTCCCTCCTGTTTACTCCCACCCCCCACTCATGCCCTGTGTCTCTCTCCCGTTCCCCCCATCCGCTGCACATGCCCTGTGTCTCCCTCCTGTACCCCTCACCCCCCGCTCATGCCTGTGTCTCTCTCCCGTTATCCCCCACCTCCGTTCATGGCCCGTGTCTCTCTCCCATTCCCCCAGCCCCCCCGCTCATGCCCCGTGTCTCCCTCCTGTTGCCCCCAACCCCGTTCATGCCCAGTGTCTCTCTTGTTGCCCCCCACCCCCCGCTCATGGCCCGTGTCTCTCTCCTGTTCCCCCCACCCCCGCTCATGCCCCGTGGCTCTCTCCTGTTCCACCCCACCCCCCGCTCATGCCCCGTGTCTTCCTCCTGTACCCCCCACCCCCTGCTCATGCCCCGTGTCTCTCTCCAGTTGCCCCAGACACCCCGCTCATGCTTCGTGTCTCCCTCCTGTTCCCCCCAGCCCCCACTCATGCCCCGTGTCTCCCTCCTGTTCCCCCCACCCCCCGCTCATGGCCCATGTCTCTCTCCCGTTCCCCCACCCCCTGCACATGCCCTGTGTCTTCCTCCTGTACCCCCACCCCCCGCTCATGCCTGTCTCTCTCTCCCGTTATCCCCCACCTCCGCTCATGGCCCGTGTCTCTCTCCCGTTCCCTCCCGCTCATGCCCCGTGTCTCCCTCCTGTTGCCCCCACCCCCCGTTCATGCCCCATGTCTCTCTTGTTGCCCCCCACCCCCCGCTCATGGCCCGTGTCTCTCTCCCGTTCCAGTGTTCGTCTGTGCACACTGCTTCTCTAAAGGGCCACCCTGCGATTTTCTTCAGCAGGCTTTCTTCATCCCTTGCTCAAAAAGATTCCAGATTCCCAACAGCTGACAGGAGCCAACACATGGGGTGCACTAAGTTTCTCCAATATAAAGCATGATTAGGGGTTTAGGCAGCCATTGCTTCGGCACCCCCTGCTGGTCTCCCTTCTTATTCGCTTAGTTTTTTCCCTATTTTTCTCTTTGGATAGCTTGGTAGCAGGGACATCTGCATGAAAACCCGGTCACCCCTGTTAACTAACATAGGGCTTACTCAATAGTCTCAAAATGTTTCTCTCCAACACAACTGTTGTTTATAGACTTCGATTTCAAGGTTATTACATTTTTTTGGCTTTTTCTTCAACCATTCTCTTTGATTGTCTTAACCCAGATTACAAGATTTACTGAGTACTAGGAGGATGGGAGCCAGCAATAATGGCTATTGTTAGGGTTCCCCAACCGCTCCCTGCGATATAGATGAGGTGAGTGATATGTGGTCATCATTCGGCGGGGTATCAGACCCTGCTCCATTTTTTTTTGTAAATCAGACTCACTTTGCAGGATTGTCTGAATAGAGGAAAGTCTCAAATTAATGTCTTTCACACACTTTTTGCAACTTCATATTATCCTTAATGTTATCATAGAGTCCGACAATGTTCAGCACCATGACAGAATCGGCCCCTAGTGTAGAAGCAGGGAACGACAATTGCCATGACTGCGGCAAAGAAATATAGTCAGGTTCTTCAGAGGCCAAGTGGAAATCATTGGAAATATTAAAGGATGACATTTGCTCAGCCTTCGCAGACTCTGGACACATAATGGAGTGCTCGGCAAGAGAGGCTCCTTTAACTTAAGAAGCTTGTGAGTGAGAGCTAATGCAGTTATCAGTGTCAGTAGTGCCAAAAAGCGCAGGTGTAGCCGTCTAACAAGATCGCGCCTTACCTTGTGGTCAGCCGGCAAATCGTTGTGATGCTTGCGGCGTCCTATCCCCTGGGCAGCCACCGTGACCCAGGAAAGTGAACTGGGTGTTTGGCTCTACCGAGGGAATGTGGAGCCAACCTTGCAGGAGAAAAAAGCCTCTGTAGGGGGAAAAACCTGCATCCAAAGTACAACAGCCATGGAATTCCAAACAGCTTCAGCAGTAGAAAAGGTGTCTTGAGTCAGGAGACATAAGAAGAGATCCAGGTAATGAATTGGAAGAATTCACAGAGAAAAACGAGCAAGCCAGAAATAAGGTAGAAGCAATGAAGGGTCAGAGGCAGAGAGGCAAGAAAGGAATAGGCAAATCTCCAGTAGGGCTTACCGGGGAAACTAGCGTTACCGCAACAGAGAGTAGTTGCAATGCACCGGACGCCGATCGCAAAGCCTTCAAATAGAATGATGGGAGGTAGAGTTCTGGGTCCGTGACATCACGACATCACGTTTTGAGAGCAGCGTGTGTGTTCCTCCATCTTGGAAGAGGCAAACGCAGTGCTAATGTCACTGTAGCAACCAACTTTGGAACGCCGGGCCACGGCAGTGAATCCTGACACTGTCAGAGAGCGATCCAAGGCCACGGGCTGTGCCATTATTGTAACGGGTAACCCCTATGGTGAAGATGCAAGTACACCTGGAACGAAAGTAGCCTCCAAAGCAAGGACACCGTTGGGGTAAAAAATCTGTAATTTTGCTCAGATTTTTGGCAGAATCAGAGAGGGAAGCCATCTACATAGAATGGCCAGATAGTGGAACAGACGGCAGATCTGCAACGCAAACTAAGCTGTTACCAATGAGTGTTGATGCGTAGGAGGCTGCCAAAGCAGTAGCTGCAGAAGTAAACTGTTTACTTCCTATATCATACATAACAGCCAAGGAACAGTCAAGTGGGTAGAGGCAGCCAAGATGGCAAGGATGTACATAACACAGAAGTAAAAATGCAAAAACGTGCTTCACCAGCGAGACAACAGACTGCCAGAGACTGCACTTGACTGTGCACTTCGTGCGCAATTTGTGCAGCCTGGGTATTTTATAGGAAGCCTCCTTTTCCTCCCCAGCCTCAGTCACAGGCAGCAAAAACTGAAAAAGGACTCCAGTTTTGTGGCCTCTGGACAACAAGCAGAACGGTGGGCTCACAAGATCAGAGGCAGCACAAAATGATAACCCTGGCATCCGTCCATTCGTAACCGTAACCAACACATACCCATAACTCATTCCCCTTTCCCCAAGAAAAGTGTAGAATGAGACCTGATAGTTTGTTGGCATAAAAAGGCCGCAGAATTTATTCCACAATAACAAAAACCACACTGCACACATTTGTGGAAAAAACTGTTCGCAAGATGCAGCGACTTCTCCGTGTCCACAGAACCTGCTTCCCCCTTTCTTTCCTAAGAGTCCATAAGTAGGCCCAACTCTCCCCACCTTGTTGTCCGAGCCTCACGTGCCCCTGCAGGTGCCCCTGGGTGGGGAGAGTGCTGTTTCTTTGGGGGAAGCTGAGCCGTAAATGTTCCTCCCCGACGCCCGTGCCGCTTAGGCTCCCAAGGGGCGCTGGGTCCAAGAAGAGCGAAGACCCTTCCTGCTTTCTCCTGGCTCCTCTGCAGTCTGTCTCCTGTGTTTGTCTGGCCAAACACTGCCACACCGCCTAGTCGTCCTGCGACGCTGACGACCAGGTGCCTTTGCTTGTTCTGTTCGTAGGGTTGGTGGGTGGGAAAACGAAACCTTCTCCTGACGTCCACGAGCGGGGGTCCACAGGTGCAGCTGTATGCTGCCTTCCGTGCGGGCCCCCACTCTCTATAAAGGGGGAAACCCCTCCCCTTTCCTTAGTTTGCCCTTTGCAGGCTTTTCTTGTGGCTGCCGCGCTTTCTGCTTCGCGGGCTTTTCCCACTTCTGCTGCGCTCCTATTTCGCGGGCTTTTGCCCGTTTTGCCGCCTTGTCCCAGCGCCTCCCCCTCCTTCGCCAAAGAAGGGGGGGAGGGCGAGGGATCCACCAGGAGGACACTGCCCAGGTTATCGGTGGTGCCTCCTCCATTTTGCTGGGCCTTTGTCGTCGGCCCTGGCAGTCCTCACACAAACAGGAGAAAAACCTGACTGCCAGAGACGGCACTTGGCTGTGCACTTCTCAGCACTTCATGCAGCTCAGATATTTTATAGGAAGCCTCCTCTTACTCTTCGTCGCCAGGCTCGGTCACAGGTAGCAAAAACTGAAAAACAAATGCAGGTAGCTTTGTGGCCTCTGGACCATAAGCAGAGCTCTGGTCACATAAGATCAGAGGCAGCACAGTATGATTACTCACACGAACAGCGTAAGAACCCGACTGCCAGAAACTGCACTTGGCTGTGCACTTTGCACAGCACAGTATTTTATTGGAAGCCTCCTTTTCCTCTTCCTCTCTAGGGTTGGTTATGGGCAGTCAAAACTCAAAAAGGACTCCAGGTGATACTGTCGCCTCTGGCCCACAAGCAGAGCTCTGGGTTCACAAGATCAGAGGCAGCACAGTATGATTACTCACACGAACAGCGTAAGAACCCGACTGCCAGAGACTGCACTTGGCTGTACAGTCTATCTCAGTGCACTGGCCATGCACTTCCTACTTCGTATCTTGTACTAATTCTCTATTTGGTGTTTTTAAGGTCAAGCAGGTGAACACTTTCTATTTAAATACATGTTTAGGGCACAGAATGGTATTACATTTGATTGCTTAGTGTTATGTGTTAGTGACGGATTTGGGAGTCAGGTATTGCCATGAGTCTTGGGTCTCCTAAGTTAGTTGTCTGAAGGATTCCACACTTATTTTGTGCAGTTTGCAGTTGTGATGTCCCTCATTTTGTCTCTTAATCTCCTACATCCACTTCCCTATCCATGTTCTCTCATGTTAAGGGTGTGGTTAGTCTATGCAGCCTGTAATGTCAGTTCCTTGTTAAATGCTGCAGTTATCCCTTGTGACATTTCATAAAAATCATGTATCCTATGTTAATAGTTGCCTTAACTAATGTGAGTGCCTCCTTCGTGGCTTCTGTGAATATTTCTTTTTTCTCAAATGGGATCTTTTGTCAGAGAGCACCTGCCATTGTCCACCCTTTTTGCTCTTGTTATGTGTCCCTCTTGCAGGTGCTCCATCCATAGCATTCAAATTAAGGTTTGACAGATCACCTTGTTTATTGGTATATTGATGTTGAAATCTCTATCGGTCTCTCCCCTTCTGAGCGACTATCTACACCCTCTCCTTTAAAGAGTGCCCTTCACTGTCCTGTTGGATGTACTTAATTTCCTCAACACAACCCTCAATGTGACTGTCCTGTTAATGTTAATGGGTTTGTACTTACTTTGGCTAGTTCTTTGAGCTCATGTTCCGCAAGTGTACTACCAGTCTCATGTATAGATATTTCTTTGTTTTCATTTGCTTCTTGTGGCAAGTCAGCGAAACTGATTATACAGACCTTGTCTGGTTCGTTGTCTTGTTACCACACATTTTCCTGCTTGTCTTGAATGTGTCTGTTATTTATTTCCCGTCTTATCATGGGTCCTACTTTATGATGCTGTTGGACGCATGTGATTCTAAGTCTCAGAGTATTTCTTGATTAGGAGAATCTCGATTTGGCCATCTGGGCTTCTTTGTATCTATTTTTGTACATTTTGGGAAAATCTGATCCCATTAATATGGTTCCATGTGATGCTACTGAACACTGCTATACCGAACACTGGTATATCGATTAGATTCTACCAAAAATACATTTGGTATTTTTTTTTTTTGTGGGGTGGGTGTTTTTTTCCTGGTTGTATCCCAACCCCAACCACCTCTCTACCTGTGTTACCCCTTTACCCAAAACCCTTATCTATTTTTTTAAAATGCTGAAACTTTTTTCATTAATATCTATTCGGTATTGGAGTGTTCGGTAAAACCTATTCGGTGACAGAACTGGATACCCATTAATATTAGTCTAATTTAAGTAATAATGTCAGTAATTCTCTTCTGTACTTCCAACCTCTCCTGCACCTCCAGCCTGTAATTCACTCTTCTACTTGCTTCTCCACTACTCCAAACTCTGGAGCATCCCGCGTAATATAGGCCTCTCTCTCCACCCTGGCAGCTGGACTACACTAAAATGTTTGCATCTGTGTGGTCTTATTAGTGAGAGCATTGGAGTCGTTCCGTGTGTGATTCATACTGAAATTAGCTGCAAGCATTGCTGGCCTCCGCATGGGATGCATTGACCTTACAAGATGCTGGTCTGCCCGCTTCTGTTCCTCATTGGTGGGCATAGCCTGTGATGTGGACACCCGAAGATTCACGAGCAGGGCCAGTGCCACTCCCACAAGGTTTGCTATCTCTTTTGTGCTTGTTTCACACGCCACATGCTCAAAGAACCCATGAGTAAGCCTGCCTTGAGAAAACTCTGATGTAACATTGCAATCAAACCTCAGGCGCTGCCTAGTTTGGTCTTGCTGACCAGCAGCGTTATAGTATTATAGTATTGATCTGGTTTCTTTTTCAAAGCACCTGCGTCACCTATGGCCTGCATGTGATGAGCCCCTTCTCCTTGCCAAGAGTACTGTGATGCTTCCAAAAGGATCTTCCCCATAGCACACGAGACCCCACATCCTATAGCAGGGAGCAGTGCCCAGTCCCGTGACGCATAGCCAGTCAAGGGACATCGTTGCAGCCATCTTTGTATGATGTGGTATTGCTTGGAAATTGCAAACAGGGCTTCTGGGCGCGAGTCAATATCCATATGCCCTTGGGACAAGTGGAGGGGTTAAACTTGATGCCAAATTTAAAGTTAAAACATGCTACATTGTTGACTGAACATTGTTGTAATACATTTGGTCCATTGACGAAGAACTCAGTATAATGAAGATTTCCAGTAACTATTTTAAGCAAATATATGTTGAATGTAGGGTTTTACCTGTTGGGGGGGGGGGGGGGGGGGTGTGTGTGCGTGTGCGCGTGTGTGTGTGTGTGTGTGTGTGTGTGTAGGAAGCCTAGAATAATGTCTGCCAAATCTGGTAAAGCTGTACTTTCAATGCCAACTATAGAAATACAGAGATAGATTGAAAAGGAAAAAGAGTATCACAGGAGAGTTGTAAAGTTTAATTGAGATTGAGTTATGGTTACATGTTGTATGAATTGCAATGCACATGCTATTTTGATGAATGAAATACATAATACTTTACTGTTTTCTCGACATAGGATGTCTACCTCAGAATTGCAGTGTGCCATCCTGCAAAAGTTGGGAGGAGCTCCAATGTGCCCACGTGAATGAAGATGACTGCTGTCCCACCTATACCTGCGGTAAATTCTTGTTCTGTCTCACAAAATGGTACATGTATTGGGTCACGCCAGTATGTCAGCAGCCACTCCTCCTTCAAACACCTTCTGAATTCCAATGGGCATGCAATGTTCATTAAGCAGAGAGGTATTGGGTGGACAACCTATGAAGAGCCTTCACACTTGTGTTGGTGAAGGGAGAAGTCTGAACATCATCTGTGTCTTTGTCAAGCAAAGTCAACACAGTTTGTTCTCAGAAACACAATACATAAGGTGGTCAAATGGCTAGTAATACGACTGGCAGTGGCCACGTATACTATTCAAGCTCAAAAGATCTTCCAATGAGAATGGCCAAGCACCATTCTAGCAACAGCTAACGAGCCACAGTGGAAAAGGAGATATGTAAAATGAATGTTACTGCAGTTATGGATTATATCATACTAGAGAGTTGGAAATAAATTAATGTTGGCTCTTGAAGTATTCTATGTCTTGATGTTCCAAGTGCAGCTAGCGTAGCATGTGCCCCCATGAAAGGTAGACATGCCACATATGTGTCTTGACTTGGAGTAATATGATTATCTTAAAGGAGATGCTGATTCCATCTACAATCTAACGAGTTGGACCTTCTATTTCAATATGTACTAACTATAGTAGTCATTCTTGCCTGAAGAAGTGTCTGTGTAAAGTATTCCCTAAGTCTTCCCTGTTTGTTTATTTGTAGATCTTTGGAAAAAAAGAGTATTTTCCCAATAGGATATTTCCTTGTACAACCACATTTTGATCCTTCTGGAGGCTGAGAGGGGGGTGAACAGCAACCCTGAAATTTGGGGAATTTGTTAAAGGTTGTACCTAGAGCTGTCCCTTTTTATTTGTGGGAAGAAATAATCAACGTTACAATTTAGTATCTATTTCCAAGTTTGTTTTATTATGTTCACAAAGCGTTCAATATTTTTCAGTTTTAACTCTCCTTGCACTTCAAATCATATTGATAGATTCCTTGAATGTTTGTACTATCGATGTGGATGTGAATATATGTTTGGTTGTGTTCTTGTATTTTCCTCAATGCATGTTTTACTGCACTGCACAGATTCTTTAGATGAAGTCTTAGATGAACTTCCTGAAACAGGTCTTGCAACACTCTCATATCTCTTTTGGGATGTTCATCATATCTTGCAAGTGTACCAGAGGGTTTTTGGTGAGGTTGAATCCTGGGTAGAATCCTTTGGTGGGTTGCCAGGTCTCAAATTGATAGGAGAATCCAAACAAGAGCCACACATCTCAGGTTTAATGTGTGGTTGATATAGCCAATCAGGGGCCACTCAAAAGCCTTAAATCTACTACAGGAGGTTTGAGGCTCTATAAAAGGCACAGCACACTTCCTCGTCCTTTGTGGCTTTAGAGAAAGAGTCAATCAGTTTCCTTAAATGTCCTAGAGGGTGTTTGAGGCTCTATAAAAGGTCAAGCTCACTTTATGTTCCTTTGTGGGGTTGTGTGGCTGTGACAGAACGACAAGGAGTGACACAGGGCACGTTCAACATTGGAGGGTTTTGGGAGCATTTCGACAGGTTTTGAGAACGTTGGTGTTTGTTTTTGTGTAGTTTGCTGTTGGTTTGAGAGCTTTTGTTGTCCGTTTGGTGTTTTTGTACTCTGTCTATTCAGTGTTTTGTTAGTTTCCCCATGACAAAAAAGCACACAAATCCTGTCCGTTTCTCAGGTTCTATTTGTCCTTTTGTTTTTCCTGAAAAAAGATTTAAAATGCTAAAAGCACTTTTTCTGCCCCATTTTTCGCACAAAAAACCCCACAAAAAAGCAAATACACTATTTGCCCTTTTACTATTTCTCACTGCATGTGTCGTAAATCTCCCCCCGTCTCACCTGTGATCGGGATCTCCCTTGTTCGGCCGCAGGACTCTTCCTGTGGGTGGTTCGGGTCTTGAATAGGCTCGCCCGAGCCTCGTCAGGTTGCAGAGCACGTTCAGAGTTCCGGGAAGTTCGTGGTTCCAGGGTGTCCAGGATTAGCGAAAAACAAGCAATGTAGGGGGGAAGTCCAGGAACAGGAAAAAAGGCAAGGAAGGAAGATGAGGATCAAGGAAGCAAATGTAGAGAGCAAACACACGTCAGGTCACTATCGAAGATAGCGTTGAGACGCGCGGACCCGCAAGGGCGTGACCAATTTATAGTACGTGCTACGACGTGAAAGCTAGTGTGTAGCACGGAGCTTGGGACGGCCATATTGGGAGGAACAAGGAGTACAAGCCCTTCGTGACAATGACCATGAGGTCCAGAAGGGGCAATTTCGCCAGGTCATGACAGCATGCCCCCTCCGAAGACTGGTTCCTCCAGGCTTGCCTGGGTGAATAAGATGGAATCTTCTGAGCAAACGAGGGGTCTTTAAATTAGAAACTGGTTCCCATGTTCTCTCGCTACGGGGGTAGCCTTTCCACTCAACCAGATATTGTAATCGACCCCTTCTATACCTGGAATCACATATCCTGGACACCTCACATTCCAACTGGTCGTCCACAGCGACAGGTGTGGGTTTGAAGGGTTTTCGAGTAGAACTAACGTAGGGTTTCAACAGGGAAGTATGGAAGACTGGATGTATCTTCTTCTAGGAATCCGGGAGCTTAAGTCGGAAGGAGACAGGATTGATGATCTCCTTTAGAGAAAATGGACCATAATAGCAAGGAGCCAATTTGTTTGGTCGTAGATGTCGAGGTAACAGTTTCGAGGCTAGCCAGACTTGATCGCCAACTGAATAGGAAGGTGATGGTCTTCTCTTAGAGTCCGCATATCTTTTGGTTCGAGTCTGGGTCTGTTCTAACTGATCCTTAGCCTCTCTTTGTAAGTTGATCAGCATCTGAATCCAAGAGTCAAGGGTAGGTACCGGAGTAGATTCTGGAAGAACTGATGGTAAAACAGACGGATGATAACCTTGACTGCAATAGAAAGGGCTGATCTTGAGAGCTGAATGATCTGA
Source organism: Ambystoma mexicanum (assembly GCF_040938575.1). Taxonomy (NCBI): domain Eukaryota; kingdom Metazoa; phylum Chordata; class Amphibia; order Caudata; family Ambystomatidae; genus Ambystoma; species Ambystoma mexicanum. The sequence goes on along the minus strand of NC_090934.1, from coordinate 887,028,303 downwards.
GTTATTGTAGGAGAATTCGGCTAAAGGTATAAGGAGAGACCAATCGTCTTGAACCTTGGTGGCAAAACAACGAAGATATTGTTCCAGGGTTTGATTTACTCGTTCCGTTACCCCATTGGTTTGTGGATGATAGCCTGAAGAAAGGGCACGTTGGATTCCTAGAACACGACAGAGATGTTTCCAGAATTGTTGTATATATTGAGGTCCCCGATCCAAAATAATCTTGGAAGGGAGGCCATGAAGACGAAAAATATGTTCCAGGAAAATTCCAGCAAGTTCTGAGGAAGATGGTAGTTTATACAATGGTGTAAAATGAGCTAGATGAGTGAACAAGTCAATGGTTACCATGATGGTTGTATATCCTCGGGAAGGTGGTAATTCAACAATGAAGTCAGTGGCAATAACTTCCCAGGGTCTGGTTGGCAACGTAGGTTGTAGAAGCAGACCCACCGGCCTCTGATTATCGTATTTGTTCTGACTACAAATTGCACATGTCTTGATGTATTGAACTACACTGGACTTCATCCCTGGCCACCAGAACTGTCTTTGTATAAGACGGAAGGTGTTGGTTACCCCTCAATGGCCGGAGTGAAGAGTATCATGGCATAGATTCATTACCTTCTGTTGAAGTTCTTTTGTCGGAATGACCACTGAATTGTTCTTGAATAAATATCCTTCCTTGATTGTCAAACGCCAGGGATTTTTCTCGGATACATCCTTCCAGAGTTCAGATGATTGAGTCTGTACTCTGATTTCTTCCAGGAGATTGATCGCTTGAGCTACAAAGGTTGTAGGTGGAAACACTTTAGGATAGATCTTATCCTCCAAGGGAACGTAGTCGGGACGCCGAGAAAGGGCATCGGCAATCATGTTTTGCGGTCCAGGAACATGTGAGATTTGAAATTGATATTGAGCAAAGAAGTAGGCCCATCGAGCTTGTCTACTGTTCCTGCACTCCATGGATTGTAGTACCTGAAGATTTCGATGATCAGTACGGACTTGAACTGGATATTTAGAACCCAGGAGTAGATGTCTCCATTCAGTGAAGGCATGACGAATGGCCAATAACTCCTTCTCCACAAACTGAGTAGTGAGTCTCACTGGTAGTCAGGGTCCATGAAAGGTAAGCAATGGGATGTTCCAACTTATCATCGGATTCTTGTTTTAAAACTGCTCCTATGGCGTAATTGGAGGCATCTGTTTCCACTAGAAAAGGACGATTTATGTCAGGTTGGGCCAGGATAGGGGCCTGAGTGAATTCTTTTTTCAAGCGTTGGAATGCCTTGTCTTGTAGTATAGACCAGTTGAATGGAACGTCTTTCTTCAGGAGATTAACAATGTGTTGAACAATCTCGGAAAAGGTGGGAATAAATTTCCGGTAGAAATTGGCAAGCCCCAGCAAGGACTGTATTTGCTTTACAGATGTTGGGGCGGGTCAAGCCAGTATGGCCTTCACCTTTGAAGGATGCATACTAATTCCTTCTGAACTAAGGACAAACCCCAGATAGTGAACTGATGTAGCATGAAACAAACATTTTTCTGGTTTGGCTAAGAGTTGATTTTCACGGAGATGTTGAAGTACTGCCTTTACATGTTCTTCATGTTTCAAGGAATCCTTTGAGAAGATCAATATGTCATCCAGATAGACGATAACATTGAGAAATAACATGTCATAGAACATCCTATCCATAAAACGCTGGAAGACTGCGGGAGCATTAGTCAGACCAAAGGGCATGACTAGGTATTCAAAGTGACCAAAGGGTGTTCTAAAGGCTGTTTTCCATTTGTCTCCTTCCCGGATACGGATCAAATGGTAAGCACCTCGGAGATCCAGTTTCGTGAATATCACTGCACCTCTCACAGCTTCAAGGATATCCGAGATCAGGGGTAGTGGGTATCTGTCTTTCAGGGTGTGTTGATTTAGGCCCCGATAGTCCAGGCAAGGTCTGAGCTCTTTAGTATCCTTTTTTAGAATGAAGAACAATGAAGCACCAGCTGGTGATTTTGAAGGTCTTATGGTGCCATTCTCAAGATTAGTGTCTAGGTATTCCCGGAGGGCTCTTTTTTCTGGTTCTGAAAGGATAAACATCCTGCCAAAGGGAATCACTGCTGAGGGTTCAGTATCTATGGCACAGTCTTCGGGTCTATGTGGAGATAAGGCTTGAACGATGGCAGTAGAGAATACATCAGCATACCCTTGATAGATCTCTGGAACTTGCAATATTGGAAACCATGAGTGGGGTCTCTGGACACCTTGGTGGACTATTAGGGGCTGTGAATGAGGTATGCAGGTTTAAACAATGGTTCATACAGAACTCCGAGCCCAGGAATAAGGATCCGGCCGTCCAGTTGATATATGGATTGTGCCTTTGTAACCAGGGCATGCCCAAAACTAAGGGGTAATGGGCTGATTTTATAATGTCAAACACAATTCTTTCTTGATGATGATTTATGGAAAGATGGATCTCCCTTGTTTGCAGACTTATGGGTCCTGAGGAGAGAGGTCTTCCATCAATCGCTTCCACTGGCTGTGAAAAACTTCTTGCTTCATACGGAATGTTATGACTTCTGACCCAATCTTGATCAATGAAGACTCCCATTGCTCCGCAATCCACCAAGGCTAGTATGGGGTAGACCTTGTCCTTGGATGGCGATAAAAAGGCCTGTAATATCACCAATTTATTTTGTCCAGGAGAGTTCAAGGATGGAATTGATGTGAAGCAAACATCGCTCTCCCGAAACCTTGCTCCATTTAGGATTGGGAGCTGGCGTTTCCCGAGCGTCGGGCAGGAGCCAGAGGACATACCTTAACTAGATGTTTATCCGAGGCACAATACATGCATAAGCCTGTGTGTATTCTTCTTGACCTTTCCTGCTGGGAAATTGGTCCACGAAAGGCTCCAAGTTGCATGGGTTCAGAATCAGTGCTCGGACTCTTGGCAGATTCTGTCCTTGTAGTATTCTCTAGGGAGTATCTTTGAATTGATACTTTATTCTTTTTCTTTTCGGCCTTTCTTTCTTGGATTCTAAAGTCTATTTGCATAGACAAGTCCAGGAGGGCCTGGAATAAACTAGGACGTGCCACCCCGGCTAGCTCGTCCTTAATCTCTTCATTTAGATCTCTGCGAAACAAAGTAAAACTGGCTTCCAGGGGCCAGTCCGCCTCTTTGGCTAGCTGTTTGAATCTGGTAACATAGGTCAACATGTCTTGGGATCCTTGTTGGAAGTCAAGTAGCTTTTCTTGAGCACTGTGAACCAGCTCTGGTCGTTCGAACATGTTCTTGAGTTCCGCGATGAACCCTTCATAATCATCCAGGAGAGCATCCCCTGAATTGAGTAATGGAGTGCCCATGTAAGGGCATTACCGGAAAGATGCGATATAATGAAGCCAACCTTAGCCCTAGGAGTTGTGAAATAGTAGGGCTTGAAGGTAAAATGTACCAAACAAGAATCCAGGAATCCACGTAAGGTCTTTGTTGAACCGTCGTATTTATCAACCACTCCTCCCAATAATACGCTGTCCTTGTTCGCGGAGTCGCGTGACAAGACGAGCTGTCTTAGCGCCGCATTCTCGGCTTTTATATTCTGCATCTCTGTGGAAAGTTCTTGCATTCCGCGCATCAGGTCCTGAATAGCATTCTCCATGGTAGAATCCGTATTGATCGTTTGGCGTCTCAAACTGTCGTAAATCTCCCCCCGTCTCACCTGTGATCGGGATCTCCCTTGTTCGGCCGCAGGACTCTTCCTGTGGGTGGTTCGGGTCTTGAATAGGCTCGCCCGAGCCTTGTCAGGTTGCAGAGCGCGTTCAGAGTTCAGGGAAGTTCGTGGTTCCAGAGTGTCCAGGATTAGCGAAAAACAAGCAATGTAGGGGGGAAGTCCAGGAACAGGAAAAAAGGCAAGGAAGGAAGATGAGGATCAAGGAAGCAAATGTAGAGAGCAAACACACGTCGGGTCACTATCGAAGATAGCGTTGAGACGCGCGGACCCGCAAGGGCGTGACCAATTTATAGTACGTGCTACGACGTGAAAGCTAGTGCGTAGCACGGAGCTTGGTACGGCCATGTTGGGAGGAACAAGGAGTACAAGCCCTTCGTGACAATGACCATGAGGTCCAGAAGGGCCAATTTCGCCGGGTCATGACAGCATGTTTGTTGGGGGTCACGTTCCCATGAGTGTTCTTGTGTTAGTTTGTCATTCTTGTTGTGTGTAGCTGTAGTCTATTGGAAATACTGTAGTGTTGTTTTGTGTTGCATCCTATCCCTTCAGTGCAGTCGGTTCTCTATGTGTTTTTGGTTCACATTCACTGTTTCTTTCCTGGTTCTTTTGTAGTGTTTATTTGCAATGAAAGGCAAGAGTAAGGAGGGGAGTGTTACGTGTGCATGCTGGGAAGAAAGGTAGCTGGAAAGAGAGGAGAAGGAGCTGCTCTTCTTATCACAGGAGGAGGAGGAGGAGGATTCCCCTATGAATGGCAGGGAGAATGGACCCGCATGCTGCTTGTTAGCACCCTCTCATGGGCCACATAGCATTACAAGGCTTCCAGAGTTGCTCATGGAGGATGAGCCAATGGGGGTGACCTTAGTAGAAGGATGGGGAGTGGAAGAGAAGGCAAGGACATTGGGAGAGGCCTTGACCAAGAAGACAGGTCTCCATGGAGGCAGGGAAGGCAGAGCCTGTGATGGAGGAGGAGAGCATGATGCAAGTGGTAGGGCAGCAAGAGGACATGGGCATGCTCCTCTTGTGGCAGGAGCGAGGGCACTGGTGAGGATAAGGGAGGTCCAGTTCAGCAGGAGCTCCAATCGGATACAGTAAATAGTGTTGCCAGCCACAGCAGTTCATTCCCCTAATCTTGTTCTCTTATATGTCCCCTTAGAGAAAGGCTCATGGTCCACCTTACTGTCTAACACCAGTACTCTCCACTGATAATGCCAGCTGACCACTCCAGTCTCCTGTGGGTCTTCGCGTTCCTGCCATAGGAGTGTTTCTTTCTGCACACTGGTAGGGGTTCCTGGGCTACATGGGGAAAGGCATCCTGTGCCACTGGCCTCAGGTAAACATACAATATACTGCCATTTCAGAGGGTGCAGGGCAGGCACAGGGAGAAAATACCCTCCTTCACACAGCCCTCATGGCCCGGGGTGTGGCTGCACTTCAGCTTGACACCAGAGCAATTTCTCAAGGGGGACAAGTGCGGTCTTTTGCAAGGTGGATGGGATTGGACAGTGCGGCAAGGCAGAGAAGCAAGGACGCCAAGCAGAATCCCATTCACTGGTGGCACCAATAGATTTACAAGACAAATGACTTCCGCTCCACCACTGATCCCACCAGTGACTCAGTTACCACCTCAATCCCCTCTAGCGATGGTGAGCATGCTGGTACTAACACGGGCCAGTGTGTAGCACCTCGCTGTCATCATGCACAACATACCCAGAAGCAGGCAATCAATGCACTCACCAAGCCTGCACTGGCGACTGCAGACAACAGCATGTCTTTGTTGCCAGCACAGCCCCAACAAGCAATTGGGGCCAGCATGCGATTGGCAGTGAGCACATTTGGGCAGAATCTGATGATGAGGCATTCAGGCGCGTACCTCTTTGTGATGTCTCTCTGCCGTGGAGAGGCATATGTTGCAGCACCATCCTTGTATTCTGTAAGTGGCTGTGCCGGGGTTAATGAATGAGGCATTCATGGGGCACCCACTTTCCTCTTAGGGGTACACCACACATGTGGTAGAGCCTCTGAACTGTAGGGGGTGGCTGCACTCTGTGGGAGAGCCTGTGAACTTTAGGGTGTGGCGTGCCCTGTGGCTGGTCATGACTTTAGACGGACCCAAAAACAGTACTGGCACAAATGGCAATAGCATGTTGTCATCAGTAAATCGCCAACTAGTCAAGGCCTCTCATTCTGTACTTCAGCTATCCATTTCCCCAAAACACGCACTATGAAAAAACCTGCTCCATTTTTCACGATCTGACGTGTATGGGTTAAAGTCGTCATCATCATCATCATGAGAGCTGTTGTTTTGGCTGTGGGCATGCCACTGGCCACATAGACTGCTTGCTGTCCAATACCGTCCATTGCTGTACTGGGACGTCTTGCCTTCCCAAAGGTGAAGTATCCAGTAGGTCAGACCATCTGCTCCACAGAGGCTTGATGCCTTTGCCTGTTTTTGATGATCCATCTATATTCAAGATGCCCTAGTCGCAGAGGAACGTGTCCCACAGAATCTCCCAGGAGTAGGCTTTGCACGCACTGCTCGCAAAGCTTTCAACACATGTCAGTGACGTACTGTCCATTGACGCTGTCAATCTTGAGCTTAAAATTCCTGGTGCAGTTTGCCAACTTTAGTTTGGTTGGCACTCTTCCTGCTGCTCCAGTTGATGTTGCAAGCACTGCAGCAAATCTTCCTTGCATGTCTAAACACTGTTCTCTCCTTGTGATGTTTGCTTCAAGGAGTCCTTTCCTACACATGTAGGTGCAAAGAGGACACTTTTACCTTGAAATCTGGGTCCACAAAAGAAGCCAATAAATACTCAATGTTATCTTGAAATACAGCTACCTATGAATCACCACGCAAGGCTGAAAGCAGGCCCTCTTCAGATATGCCACATTCTCATCACCTGGCAAGGCATAGGCCCTTCCAATGTTGGACAGGTTCAGAACAAGCAGATACACAAGAGCGGGAACCTCTCTGTGGGACACACTGTGATGACCAGCCCACTTGGTGGCCTCCTCAAATGGTCATAACGCAGAGCAGACATTAGGCAGCTGCGGCTACTAGCATGTTGGCATGCCCCATCTATAGCTCGGCTGTGAGTGTTGTAATAATCTGTGATTGGATTGCACTGTTCAAGGTTGCCTGTCTAGCATGTGCAAAGTAGAGTTCTATCTTGTGGCCACTGAGGTATTTAGATTGTCCAGTGGCAAAGTGTGGCCTGCCTAGAAGTGGTGCCGTGAATTTTCAGCATGGTGAGCCAGGCTGAAATGTGAACTGATCTAATGGCCTACAGCAACCATTTTCTGTACATGCTGACAACTGCTGATAAAGTGTGTGATGACGTAATGAAGGCCATACGCAAAGCAGGGGATGTGCATTGTCTTCCCTTTTTGTAAGGCAGCAAGGACATGCAATCTATTGTCTTCTGCCCCCAAAGCCTAAATGCAAATTACAGGTTGTATCCAGTTCGTCATTCACTATCGCCTACATTTCAGCTCCTCTGAGGTTTCTGCCCTAAAACCTTTGCATGCATAATATTTCCTGTGCTGATCTGCATACTGCTTCTGTCCCCTTTCATTACTCTGGGTCCCTGGCTCCGATAGAAAGGAAATGCAACCCATTGTGCTGTGATGGCCAGGTAGTCACTGCTCCAGCCACTAGTCTACATATCCATGTTGAAGTGTGATGTTTGGCACTCAAACCGCCAAACTACCCACCCAAAAATGGCAAACCTCTTCCAGTGCCACCTTGTGGAAGAAAATAACAGCCACCAGGAATGTCCCAGCAGTGATCAGCTTTTTCCAAATTCCAGCAGAATCCAGGTTTCTCGGCAAAAGATATCTGTTACCAACAATATAGCCAGGTTTGCATTGAGCAAGCACTATCTCTCATTTGACTTGTAATATTTCTGGCCACATTCAAATGCTTCCACATTGCTGGCCTGACACATTTGGGGATCACTGCTGAGCATTATTGTCAGGGTTAATTGTGCAGACTGGTGGTGGTATGCTCTGCGTTTGATGGTATGGGGAGGGGTGCAATTGGGAACCTTTGATTTGCTTCCCTTGACTGTGCATTGTGCTGCACCATAAGGGACAACACAAATGGGATCCACAAGTTGTTCTATGCTTTCCTCAGCAAACAGTTTTTCAGCAGAGTGTGAACTTGAGCCGATTCGGTTGCTGATACATATTTGTGAGGTACTGCCTCAATTCTGATGTTTATAGAGGATAATGTGTTGTGCTTTCCAATCTGTGGCAGGAAGGCAGTTTCTCGAACACACTGTACACAGGTAGATGTCAAGCTGATCCTTCTACTACTGCCTTTGTGTTTGCGTTGCCATCCTCCTTGTCCTCAGCATCACTACTTTCCAGGAGCAAAGCACATTCCTGTCTGGACACTGATGGATCATGATCTTTATATTGACCATCGCCCATGCCTTCATCATCATTAATATTATCTGTGAGCAGGGGTGCAGAAGATAGAGACCTGGAATTTTAAATCCCCTCCTGCTGTTCAACTACAACGTATGTTGTTGTTGCCTGATCCTGTGTTGATACTATTTACGCCTCTCCCCTTTCTGACCCTGAGATTGTGAAACCAGCTGCAAGTGCACCCTCCTCTGTTAGTCTCGGTGGATGTTCATCATGGTGTAATGATTGTGCATGTACTTCTACTGGTGCATGTACTCCATAGCGGCTTGTGACATGGTGCATGCAAGGTGAGGTTGATGATGCCTTCAATTGACCATGCGCAGTTCTGGCACCCCCAAACCACACATCACGTGCTGCCATTAATGTGAAAAGATCACAAACAGCACTTCTCCCTCTCCCGCTTCCTCTTGCTCCTTTTACATTGGGTATTGGGTGCAGGCGCAGTAGGCAGGCATAGTTCCACCACATTGTTTGAACACTTTGACCACTGTATACATCAGAATGACTCTTGTCTCTCAGCAAGGTGGACCTCCATTCACAGATATTAAAAACACATTCCATTGTTTATGGTTCTACCCAAAAAACAGACAGTGGTTTGTCTTGTTTTTGTTGTGTGATGTTTGCAACGTCAGCAAATAATGCATTCCTCCGAATGTTTTCATAGGGTGCTTTACCCAATATGTCTGCAGTGGAAAACTAAATTCAACGAGACTGGGCCGTACATAAATAGTTACTGGTAGCAAAGCCAATAAATCCTACCATACATTTTCTTAAAAAAAAAATGAATTTGGACAACTCCACCAGCACACAACATTTGGAATCTTTTACAACAATTCCCAATATCTGAACACATGCCTGGAAACGAAAAGAATATTCTCCCCGTTTTCTTTTGAATATTCCATTGTAGTAAGATGTCTTGGTGTTTTTTGTCCTTGATGCTACAAAGTTCTTTGTATGTAGATGGACCTGCGTAGTCATAGCAAGGTCCACAAGATGCATCTGAGATGCTGAGAGTACTACCCTGGGACATGGTGTTGGCCCCAAGTGGGGGGCAGGGTTACATCCCTGTAGAAGTTTCAGGCGCTCACATAAAAATAAATTACCAAATAAACGTTTCCATCCTGGAGAGAGGCGGTAACAGTGCCATGGACTACATCACACTCACCATATGCTCATAACCGCTTCTCACCCCCCCCCCCCCCGAAATATTATACAAGGAGCAGGAGAGACAGAGAGACAGTCAGAGAGTAAGGGTGGCTAATCCTGGCCATCATCAACAAATGCCTAATTAAATGGCCCAGAGGCTTGCCAATCTGCTGCTCTTATCCCTGTTACAAGGGGGCATTGGGAGCCAGTGGATCGTAAGGCTTCTCTGAAAGAATGCACATGTATGATACTTTTATCACTTTATTGGGACAGGCCCAGAAAGCAGAGCCCACTAAAACTGCCATTCAGGATATTGCAATAAGAGCATTGATTGGAAAATGAAAGAACAGAAGGAGAAAGTGAATGTGTAGGTAGTGCTGAAAAAGCGCATAGGGCACTATTTTACGGCAAATTGTAATAATCATATTTGGGTTATTTTGATTTTTTTATAAGCCAATCGATTTATTTCTGTAAGAAAAATGTTGAATTCTAGGAAGAATCAATTTATTTTTTGTCACAAATTGATTCTTTTATAGTGAGGTACTGTTCTGTTTTTTTTAAAATCTATTCTTTGTTAAACTTGTATTTAATTCTTTGTTTTTGCTGCATCCTATCAAATATTACAATTCAATGACACATACTGGTTCTGTGACCCTTGTCCAGGAGTCGTTTTACAGTCCAACATAAGCTGTTTTCTCTTAGGGAGCAAAGCCCCCTTTTTCTTTCATGCAAAAGAACTCCTCCCTACCCATGCACAACTCCGTCCCCCAAAAGCCCAATGACACAGGGGACCAATTCCCCTACACGTATGGCATTTACTTAGCTGGTTATTCACTATAAAAGATCCTGTATAACCTGGTGTTATCTTCCTTTCTCTGCTAGCTTGCCTGTCATTCTGTAGATCCGTCCCTGGCACATAAACTTTCTTACAGATACCACTTCCTTTCTTAGTGCCTATCACTCGCCTCCGATGTGTATAGGCTACTGCCTCCTAATCGACAAGCTCAAAGAATGCTAGCATTTGTGGTCTAAAAACATCTGAAGCCTCCTCTCTGCGGTGATCCTGTTGCTTTCATTTCTGTATTGGAAATGCAATGTTTTGGTCATATCGGAACCTCTTGTCTTCGTACAGGTGGAACCGTTCCCTGTACGGTTCAGGATTGAGAGGTGTAGAACTTTCATTTAGCTGCCCAAGTTGCACGAGAGAAACTAGCAACTTCTATCCCTGTGAAAAATTGTGGATTGATTAGTGCTGGTATAAGAGTCTATTACAGGAATCCTGACCAAGTTTACTGTGTACAAATCGTCCCTGATTTGGATCTCTATTTTCATTGAATGAGGTAACCTAATCCAACAATGGCATTACTGGAATGTGTAAGCCAGCCTGAGGAGAACATTCATTTTGAGAAAAACAAATCCTTCCTAACCACAATATCTCCGAGCAGATGATGTATTTGAGACCCCCTTTATTTCCGGGAACATTGGTTGTATATTGGTTTTGAATACATTCTTGGGAGCCCAAGCTACTTTCATGCCTATGTACTCCCACCTGTTGCTTTCCCACTGAAAATCATATTTCCCTTGCAGCGATTTCATTTTGCTGATGGGATTTGGAAATGGTGAAGCCTTTTATTATAGTTAATGGAGAAGCCTGTCTCTATTCTGAAATAATCTAGTTCATCCACTAGCATTAGGAGAGTAGTCCTGCTGTTCCTCATGAACAACAGGTGGACGCAAGCAGCAAAGAGGACTGGCTTATTGGTGTGGGGACGCACCTCTAGCCCAGTACCTCATTGCCTCACCTGATCCGATGTTCAAGAGGTTCCATTGAAAATGCAAATATCAGGCACCACTATCTGGTGCATCTGGTTAAGCACAAAAATTCTGAAGGACCCTCGATTGATATGAATTTTCAGTCATGGGGAGTGAAAGTTTGCCAAGCTCAGTCTTGTGATGTCGGGTCCATGCAATCAAAAGCTATAGTGGATTCTAGTACTTAGAGCATCAAGGAAGACTCTCATATGTTTGGCCATTTTAACAATATCTTTAGCCATCGTAATATTATCATGGCACGTCTCCCCTCAATAGATCCTGTCTGGTCAGTTTTTATAAGAGAAGGGAAGATCAGAGCTAGCCTATTGGTAATCATTTTAGAACATGTTTTCCGTCTGTATTCAGGAGTAATATTGGTCTACAGGCATCGGTCTAATTTATCGTTACCTAGCTTCAGCAGGAAGATTGTTCTTGGAACTGTCAATGGCTGAAATATGCAACCCATGTCCAGATGAATAATTAAATAGCTTTGTCAAGAGGTCTATCCAGAAATTGAGACATTGGCCATAATTACGAATCTGCTGGTAACCCGCCGGTTCTACCTGTGGGTTACCGTCAGACTTGCCTTACCGTTACTGGCACCTGATTGCCTGGTGTTACCGGTATATTACGGCTGCTGGCAAAGGCGGTTATTTCCATTCCATGGAGTCCCATGAAATTTGTTTCCCCCTATGATCGGCACCTGTAGTAACGGTGCCAGTGATAGGGGAATTCTTTGCCGGTAGGGACCTGAAATCCTGGCAGGTCAGGCCTGCCGGTAGTTCACTGCCCCTACCGGTAACCCCACAGTTTGCCAGTCCGGCAAAAGAGCCGGATCCGGTATTACCCGCCGTTTTACCAGCATTTTTTCCAGACCTGCACACTCATAATGAGGGCCAAGTTTGGAAAACCTTTCATGCCCAGCAGCTTTGTTAAGGAGGAATTTTACTAACAATGCTGCCAGTCTCGTCTATTGGAATCTTCCATTTTATCTTTGTATATTTCTCTGTCAGGACCTTGTTGAGTGTTACCCGTAAGAAACAGTGTTCTAGGGCTCCCTGTTGAGCACTTCAGCTGGGTAGAAATAGGCATTATAATTCTGAATTTAGATATTTGATCTGTGAGGGTCTTGCCTACCCCATCCTTCGGGGCTATGCTATAATTCTGGTTTCGCATTGTCTTCAATTTATATGCAAGGAGGGGGCTGGGCTTGTTACCATTTGTTTAATAAAATTGTGGGTTTGTTGGAGCCCAATTACTGTTCTATCAGCCAGGAGAGCTTACAGTTTGCTTTTGGTTTGCATCACCCTTCTGAAATCCCACAATGTTCCCAAAGGTGTATGTGTGGTCAGATATTTCATTTTTTCCTCAGGTAGACCCCGACTAACCTTCCACCTGATTGTTCTGCTAATACCCTTTCAATCACTGCCATTCATTCCCGCATCACAGATGAACCTGTTGTTTATGTTGTTCTGCTCAAAATACGTTTTTATTTCTGATACTATAGGCCTCATTACGACCCTGGCGCTCACGTAATGGAGGGGGCCGGTACAGGACCGGCACCCTTCAATACGGGAGCGCCTATTAAGAGTTTCCCTTTGCAGGACCCGGATCTTTTCCGGGTCCTGCGAGGGGAAGAGGGAGGTAACAACGGGACACTTGTAATGTGCCCATTGTTACCTCCCTCCCATTCCCATTGAGCCCTGTGGGAGCACAAATGGGAATGGGGAATGGTTCCTGCAAGGAGGACCTACCGGGTCCTCCTATGTCGGAATGACCCGGTAAGTCCCCATTGCAGGAACCCGGTAATGGAGCCCGGTTTGGAGGCAGCCATGGAGCTAATAGCTCCATGGCTGCCTCCAAAATTGTAATGAGGCCCTAGATATTCCACTACCGCTGCCCCCCTCTCCCCGGTCCTATACAACAAGGTTGTTTAACATCCAATGAGCTCTCTAAAGGGCGGCCAGGCACTTGAACTCTATTCTTGCTGTAACTCGAGCATGGTGTGTAAGGTACAGATGTTTCAGGTTTCAGGTGTATGTTCCCGGAGGGCCCCTGACACCAAGAGCAGGTCTATTCTTGAATACCTGTGTGAGAAGTGAGTGCAGCGCCTGTCCAATGGGTGTTTGTCCCTCCACATATCTATCATATAGCATTTGTTGTTCTACAGCTCAGAAGTTCTGTGCTTCCTTTGGTCAACAACAGGATTAGCTGCTTTATCGGTATTCCTCAATTTTACGGAGTGCCAATTTCCCATATTTGTTTTTGCTGATACATTTTTTCCACCCTTTTTTTTACCACAGATCTGTATGTGGTACGTTTGGGTATGGTATAAAAAGTGGGTGGGTGCTGGCTATCTCCCCTGCTTTTTGCAGTAAAAAAAGGTGGACAAATCTGTGAAAATAATTTGGCAAAGTGCCATTCAGCAAAAATAAAATCGAGGCAACCTAATACAACCGGTTTACCTAGCCCGGGGATTTAAGACTGCATTCAAATCTCCCCCTAGAATAATATTTCAACCAATTCCATGATCATATGGAACAGCAAACTGAAAATCCCCTTGCTTCTCAGTCAGGTGGGCATGTCACGATATTGATTTTGCAGCTGATAACCTGTTGTCAAGGTGAAGTATACCGCGTTTATCACGGTATTCATCAAGTATTTAAAAGTCCCCTTGAGGTAACAGCATGCTGTTTAAAAACAACTCTACAATGTCACAGATTCTGTGAGAAACACAAATCACCACGTTATTCTTTGGGCTTTATTCACTTTACATCTACTTTGTTTGGCTTTAACTATAACCGATAAGGCCTACTGGACACAGCATTTTTTCTATATTTTGGGGTCCCAATTATAAAAACAGAGTATATGGTAAATGTTGTTATCTTGCATTAGATGCCTGCTCATGGACCAATCCATCTTTAGGGCTACACTATTAATATCCATGTAAACACACTATTTATATCAATGTAAAGAATAGAAAGTGTTTAGCCATTACAATGAATTAACAAATGTCATTTAGAATGTCTCTTATCAGCACCGATTGATACATCACCCAACTGCAACATTATTGGAGTAGCTTCTTTTCCCTAGCATTGTTCTACAGTTTTGAGCGCTATAAATATAAAATGTTCGTATTAACCAACTCAAGAGAGACTTTGTCGGAGGGACAGTATAGAAAGGTAAGGGAACAAACCAGTGGCTTTCCTTCAAAAAGATGTTTTCTTTGCCATTATTCCTGGAGGACATATGAGATCCCAGCCTAGTGACACCAGTTGGAATCTTTTTGAAGGAAACCACCACAAGGCTGGACCTTAGTGACTACTTCAACCTGCCAGTGCCGATTTCCTTGCCTTCCTTTTCATGAACATAAAAGATCAGAACATATTGTGTGTCCAAGCTCTCAAGGTGCTATTTGTTGCAGTTAAGAAAAATGCAACTACCCATCCTGACACGATCATATCAATTGTATGTAAAATACAACCCCAAGTAACACATTTTGCCATAATTTTGCTCTAAAAAGTTGAGGCCTTCGAGGTATTGCACCCCGGCTTAGATCAACTATTGCATTGGAGTATTCATGTTTTTGGAGGTTTCTTAAATTAGAGGTGCATTGTATGTTTACTTCTGTCAAGCAATTTCATAATTACAAAATCAAAAACGGCATATGTTTTAAGGTTTTATAAATGTTTATAATTCTTGCTAACTTAATATAACCAATAGCCAGTTTATTTTGACCAAGCTCCAAGCCACATGCCAATAACCTTTGGCCTCAAACCTGCAGGCAAAATATTTCTAAAGCTTTCTGTTGGTGAATGACATTACTAACACTTTTGAAAATATTACTTGTAAATGGGTAAGCACACTTTAAATCCAAAGTAAAATATATCACTGTGTGCTTGCTTCTTTTTTATTTTTTTATTGTGTTATGGTTATACAAAATAGATTTTCACAGTAAGATAACAAATTTAAAATTACAGTACAATCATTTAAAACATGCAAATTCATTCTTACAAATAATGTAAAACACATACAACATAAAACATGCAACATAAAACAATCCCAGCCCTCAGCCTGGAGCAAAAAAAATAGAATCTCTTTTATCTCTAAAGTGATTCTACAATCGGACCAAAACTACATTAATAGTTAGTAAGCCTTAGTAAGCCAAAATAATTGGCATCTCTTGACCACTAGATAATCAATCCCAGAATTAGTCCGTTCATGACCAACACAAGTCCTGAATAAAATTCCTCAAAATCAAAGTTCTTTTGTCTGTTAATGACACATATGATACAACTAGATGTTTCAAACTTTGTATTTCAGTTTTAGAGTCGCAAAGAAAACGGAGATTTGAAACATAGTTTGACTTTGCCCGATTGGCTAAAACCTGGTTAGTCAGAAAAAGATTCCGTCTAAATCGAAGGATGTTTTGTATCCAGGTTGCATTTGGGATTTTTTCCAGATATGAAGAGACAGGCTACTATCGAGAGAATAGGACCTCAGCCTATCAATAGCAGAGATCCATTGTGCCCGGTAGAGTTGCCTCTTTGCCATTTTGGGGTTACATATCAGAATATCCAGACTCATTTCACAATTCATTATGATAGTCTCAGCATATGATTTAAATCTTTCAAGTGGCCCTGAAACCTCCATCAACATTGCCTTTCTCAGGTTTCCTCCAAGATTGTGTTCCACGGCGACACCCGTAGCTTTCTGTACAGCAAAATCACCTTCCATTGATAGCTTCCCTTAAGCGATAGAATCCCCAACTCAAACCTTAAGGTAGCTATCAGTGTTGCTTCTACATATTCAAAAGTAACATTTACCAGCAGAAAATGAAGCCAAATTTATTTCCAGCCCACTATTTTGAGAAGGCCCGGCAATGCTTTCTTTTTTAGTGAACACATTTTTCTAACATTCCTACAGTGCATTAGCGCTGCTCTCTTGCTTTGTTGCTTTACCACAAATCGCTGTCCTTTGACAGGAAAAAGAGATAACAGGTGATGGGCTGGTATAAAGTACATGAAGTTTATTGTTAGCGTAACAAGACCTTCATGGTATAAATGCTGTCATACCAGTATACCTTAACAACCCTACAGTCAGGGCATACAATAAGGCAATGGTGACTTTCAGGTGACCAACGTTTCCTTAGAAAAGGAAAAAGTGTCCTCCGTCAGATTAACTAGAGCCTCGGTCAAAGGGAACCACACTGCATATCAGATTAGCTACTCTTCTCTTCTTATCCCTATCCAAGGAGAAATGTTGCTCCAAGATAGTTTGTTTGTGGAAACGTTTTGCATCCCCTTTACGCATATAAGTCTTCTGGAGCAAGGTGACAGCTGCTTACAAAGATTGCAGCCTGTGGAGAATTCCTTTCCAGCTTCAGGGGACACTGTTTTGTTTAATCGAGGTATTGCCTTGGGGCTAATCACTCTATCATAGGCAGGGCCTGCCACAATAGTTTCAAAGACCAATAGAACTGGGGTACCTTAAGTGCAGGGGGGGAATGTTTGAGGGGGGGGCAGGTAGATAGGTAAATGAAAGGTCAGGGGAGGAAGAAGGAAGAAAGGGCACAGGGGCTAGGCAAGTGCTGGGGGGAAACCAGGGGATGCCAGGATCATCCTCAGGATCCCCAACTCCCCATCTTCACCCCACCCAGAGCTTGTATCCTGCCTCTCAGACATAGACCACTCGATGACAGACAACCACCGCCTCTTCAATACCAGAAAAAAAAGAAATCCTAATCTGCATCAAAACACCTCTCTTCCCCCAGCCCACCCCTTGGCCACTCTCCTTAGGAGCCGTGCCCATTTCATCACCCTCAGTCAAAAACCTAGGATGCACCTTTAGCTCGGACATGACCCTCTCGTGCCACCTCAATGCAGTCTACAGATCGTGCAGCTTACAAATCCACATTCTCAAGCAGATTTTTTGTATCTCTCCTGCCCCCAGAGTCTCTGAAATCATGGCCATCATCATCTTGCACCTAGACTACTCTTAATTCCCTCTATCGAGGTGCACCTGCAACTCAACTCAGAAAGCACCAACGGATTAAAAACTCAGTAACAAGGGTTCTCCTTGTACCCTCCCCCAGAGAACACATCTCCCCTGCGCCCAGGGTACTTCACAGGCACCCCATCAGCTGAGATGCCTCCTTCAAATCCATGTGCATTACCCACCATGCCATCCATATGAAAAGCCCTGTATTCTTCCAAAACAAACTCACACACTACCAATCCACCCAAATCCTTAGATCAGGTTCTGCACACCCCTCCTAGTAGTCCCCCCTTTCAAGTTCTCCAGAGTAGGAGGAGCCTGCTTCTCTGTCCTTGCACTCACCTTTTGGAACTCCTTTCCCCTCGCTCTATCCGTCTCGTAGAGAATCACTTGGCTTTTAGGAAGGCCATCAAAACCTGGCTGTTGCCTCTGCATCCTGAACCCCCACCCATATCCCCCACACACCCACTAGCTTCCACCAGCAGTCATCCCCCCTTGCACACTCCCTCCCACCTGTCTATCAGCTACCTTGCCTCGTCCCTGAATTAGCTTCTGAGCTCTGCCTCCTCCCCTGCTCTTCCAACCACCTCCAGAGCACTCAAGAGGGCATCAGGTAACTTGCACATGATAAGAATCCTGAGAGTGGGCCGGCTATTGCAGTCAAATGGGCTCTGCGGGTGGGCAATGCATCACACTTAAACGCACCTTTAGGTCAAGCAATTGGATCAATTTGGAGGAGTATAATTAGTTGCAGTTGAATCTTCACTTGTCAGCACTGTATGTAATGCTAAAGCATATGAGCTTGGGCATTGCTGCCACAACTAGACATGTAAGGTGGAAATGTTTTGCACTTGAAGGAACTGGGGATAGCAATGTATCACTCTAAGATACACTCTGAGGGTGGGTATTTATTGCACTTAGATCGTATGTGAGACTAAGCACTGATCTTTGTACCTAGATGGAATCCAGGGGGTAGACAATGTTGAATGTACAGCTAAACCATGTATTCCTCTCTCACTCCGCACCTTCAAAACCTACCCGAAGGCATGGCCTCTCTCCCACACACATCTGCACTCACATATATGATGTGATATAATATGATGAGGCATTTATAACGTGCCTGTACACAAGTGTTTCTAGGTGCGACAACACAATTTCACAACACCTCTGCCATAAGAATGAAGCAACCGTTCACAACAAACATTCGAATTGAGCTACTCACATCATTTTTTTATCCACTTAAATACAACCCTCCTGCTTAGCTCCTAGTATACCTCCTTTCCACCCATACACACTACATTCAGACATGGGTGACTAGCACGGTCTTGGCCACCCGTCTCATAATTTAAATGGCCGAAATGCACCCACGCATAATAGCACCTTACAATGATCCCATATATTGGACTTTGGTCCCACCAAGGGCGTTTAACCACCAGCGCGTTGGGACCATAATTATGGTGAAAGGTGCTATACAAATGACAACATGGATGAATGAATGAATGAATGAATGAATGAATGAATGAATGAATGAATGAATGAGTGAATGCAGGTTTTAGAAAAACGTATTTTGGCAATAGATCAATCTTTTAGAGTTTTCCTGATTTTAGAGAAATGTGTAGATCTTAGGGAACAGCCTACATTGTTGCATTTATTGACCTTCAAACGGCCTTTGATTTGGTTCGATGTGCCAATCTCTGGCGGATTCTTACTCACTTGCAAATTCCTATTGACTTGTTCTGTTAGTTCATTCCCTATATAATAATAGCTATGCCTCTGTAAAATGGGGCATGCTGGGTGAACGCACCGTTTGTGATGTATAAGGGAGGTTAGCCAGGGGTGCGTTTTGGTGCCCCTGCTCTTCCTGGCATATGATATGGTATGATAGGTTATTTATAACGTGCTTAATACTCAGAGGTTTCTAAGCACGGAGGGACCCAGGGATCAAACCTGTATTAGTACTTGTCATCTTGATTCCAAGGCAAGCACGTTGCCGCGGAGCTTTCCTCCCGAGACCTATATCAATGCTCTCATGCCGTTGCAAAGCCAATTGGATGCAGATGCTCCCAAAGTAGGTGACTTTAAGTGGGTGGTGTGGGGGGGGGGACAGCCTTGTTTGCAGACAATGCAGTGTTGATATCAAAAACACCTAGTGGTTTGCAGCTACAACTTGGTACCTTTTCTGCCAAGTGTTGCGACCTGGGTTTAATGATCAACAATGCAAAAATCTAAATGATGACATATCCGCGTCTCTCATGCGTAGAACTTCTTTCTCCTTTTCATATTCTTTAAGTGGCACATCTCTGCAGGAGATGGAAAAATTTGAGTATTTAGGTACACGTGTCCACCTACCACTGTCTTGGTCTCGCAGATGGGAAAAAGCTACCATGTATTAGCTGGAAGAGGAGAGCTGGTCAATAACTTTGCCGCTCGCTTTGGTGGAAAGCACCTATCTCATGCAATTGAAGTTTATAAGGCACGGATAGCCCCAGCAGTGGTCTACGCGGCAGGAAAATGGTGCATTGTAACTACACTATTTTACAAAGCAGAGAAAATACAATTTTAAGGCATCTTCTGGGATACCTGTGAGGCTTGAGCTTGACATTACAGCCATTGCATCCATAGCTAAGTTTGAACAGCTTTTGCATTGGCTTCAGCTGAGGAATACACCTGGATTTTGTACTTACTTAGCGGCCCTGCTTGATGTTTTGATGGCCCAAGAGGCGATGAACATTTTGTGGCTTAAACATATCAAAGAAATGTGTACTTTCCGTGGTCTTCTATGTCTTTGGGATGACCCGTGTAATCCCATTAGTTATGATCGCAGCATTTAATGACTGGGCTCTGAATGAACAAATTGCCACTTGTTATAAACAAAATCTAGCATTGCTGTGATTGCTGTTAAAACTTTCACTCGGTGGGCGAAAAGTATATTGATTTCCTTTCAGAAAATAAAAAAATGTAATTTGCCAAATTACATTTAGGCATTCTTCCACTTGTTAAATTTACCAACCAGTGGGTACAGGAAACGTCCCCTAAATGTCCTTTATGTGACCAGTGGGATAAAAAGGTATATTATTTTTCCGCCTTTATATAAGCATTTGAGGAGACGATGGTTAAAACCACTATTGAATAAGAATGAACTAATTTTCTTGTAGCTCAGTGAGTTGCAAGACACTTTTATTGTTATATCCAAATTTTTTATGAAAGCTTGTATATCAAGAATGACGTGTTTATAAGTCATACATTGATGTATAATATTGTACAGATCAGGAGTAATTCTATTATATGTATTGCTTGATAGATTGTGTACAGATTTTACTATAGAATATTGTTAGTTTTACTCTTTATTTTAACTGTAATTGTTCTTTTTTGATGCATGTGTTTATGACTTATTTCTGAAATAAAGCTAATTGATTGAATGATTGCTTAAACTAAGGATCATACATTGACAGGGGAATGGAGACTCCAGAGGGAAGACTAGGGTTGAGTGGAGCGATCAGCAATTGGTGAGATATTCTTTGAACAGTAAGGTCTTCCTGAATTGTAGTATGGAGGGCGGTCACTCTTACTCTTACCTGCACTGATAACATGCTCCAGAGACAAGGTGCACAGCAGGAAAAGGCCTGTTTCCTATGTTCCCCTTCTTGGCGTCCCTTATATCATGGGCTTGTGATGTTTGTGGTTCTGATGTTGAGTTTCTCAGCCAAGTAGAGTTGTGTTTCGTTTATGACCACTTTCTGGGTGATGCAGGCAATATTAAACATCTGTGCTTGAAGGGGTAGCCAGTGAAGCTCCTTGAGTGTGGGGGTGATGGGGTCAACTTTTCTTAGTCCTTTGAGGCATGTTGCAGCATGCTGGGTGGCTTTCAGAGGGGTCAAGCTGGCATCTGGGATTCCTGTGAGTACAGCATTGCCCCGGCCAGATGGGAGATGACAGGGGATTCGACAACTGTTTTCAAACTCCGGGCAGGGATGAAAAGCTTGTCCTTGCCGAGGCCCAAACTGGTAGTATGCTGCTTGGATCTTCTTGATGTTGTATGTTTTGAATAAAATGTCACAGTCAATAGTAAAGCTGAGAAATGTTGCACCGGGTGAGAGTTGAGAAGTTAATCAATCAAGCTTCATGTTACTCAGCCAATTCTGGACTTGTGCATGCTTGGTGAGGTTTCCTAGGAGAATTAATTCAGTCTTTGTACAGTGCTTGAGTTGATGGATGTCGTTGATGCAACTGATCTTTAGGTAAAGCTGTGTGTTATCTGCATATTGATGTATCTTGAGGTCGATGCTGGCGAGGAGTTTCCCAGAGGTTTCATTCATGTAGAGCCTGAAGGGTTCCATGTCATTTTGCCAATAGAAATCACTTCAAGGTAATTTACTTCGAAGTGATTACTTCAAAATGTTAATTGTGTTTTTTAATTATTTTTTTTATTTGGGTGTCCTCCCATATCCCTCCTTTCCTTTCACTACTGCCCGATCCTAAACTCCCCCCAACCCCCTTTAAACCACCTAGCCCACATCCCTTTATATAGTTCAAAATAATTCACTTTGAAATAAATTATTTTGAAGTGATTTCCATCTGTAAAACCACAGGATACCGGCTGAAGACGACACAAGACAGGGTGGATCCTTGTGGAACTCCACGGATTACTGGGTGGCACTGGGATCTGTTTGGGCCTATCTGGAAGAATTGGTCTCTGGTGGAGAGGTATAAGGAGAACCACAGCAGGACTGTTCCATCAAATTCCATGAGCATGGCAAGGATGTTGAGGAAGGCTTTCATGTATATGTAGGAGATTACAATAGTCCATTTCAATTGCATGCATGCTGATCTTATCCTTGGTCCAGTGCTCCTGCAGAGGAGCTCTATGTTGCATCCACTGTAGTGAGATCCTGCATTTAGCTAGCAACAGGGCTGGACCTATGCATTTCATATTTAGGTGTGGTTCATCTCGAAACAGGCCCAGTAACCATCCAATTGGTGATAGTGGTACATTTACCTGAACTTATCAGTTAACATTCTCGTAATCTTTTCCCAGAATTCACCATTCTGAAAAGAAACGCTGTGTGCAAACATCCAGCTGCCAAATGACTCTATTTTTGAGTTTATTTGATTAGTTAAAGTTGAGTGGCGTCCAATTGGCCAGGTCTCCTGCTGTGCTTCTAGGAACAGGGTACTGATACAGCTGTCAGCTTATCCCACACTGAGTTGATCACCTGAATGGATAATGCAGTACTACAGCCCTACCGGAAAGGACCCATGAGTGGGGCTAGCCCACTTGCAAGCTTGCTTCTTCAGTAAACCAAAATGTAGCTGAGATAGGCTAGCGAGCACCCATATCGTTAGGCAAACATTTGAATTGTAGAACGGCTTATGCACATATGATATTCCTTTGATAATCTGGATACCAATCTGAAATGTATCCTTGTAGCAAAGCATACACAAATGCATCATTGTACTGTGCCCCAAGAGGAATGTAAATGTTATTTTAATACAAATGTTGTTCACTCTCCAACAGTTCGGAAGCAAATCTGCATGGAGGAAGGCATTGAATATGAGGTAAGACTTGCATTCAATATCGAGATACAAGAAATCAGTTTACAACTCATAGAAGTCCACTCAAGGAGAAGGGGAGAGAACATAGGATTTAAACACAGCCAACCAGAGATCCCGACTTTCTGCTCCTCAGTAACTCACATGCACAAGACCCCTTGAGGTACACTTGGCTCCCCATGTTGCTGCTTTACCAAGCCTAAGGGTCAACCCAAAAAGAGAGGGTGATGAGTTATGGAGGAAAAACACTTATAATGCCAAACATCTAGGAGCTAATGAATGAAAATCCATACAAAAGGTGATAGAAACATAATAAACATTATTCACTTAGAGGTTGAGGGAGAAATTGAAGGTGTACAATAGGTCAGCGAGTTGAGTGCTCATTGCAGAGATCTGCGTGCAAACTGCAGTCACAGGTTTGAATGTTGGCAGGGCCGCCTCAGTCCTACATCCTTTTGAGGTTTAGGAAGGGAGCATCAATAAAATGCGTAATATTTAAACCTACTGTTCCAGTGTTTGAAAACTATATTAGCATTTAATATTGTTATATTATTACATTAGAATTAAAAATAGGATTTACCATTTTATAAGATGATTGCATAGAGCTTTAGTTATAATGATTTTTGAAAAGAGCCCACCTTTGCTGATGAGTGAATGAAAAAAGGTTCTGATTTTGTTCTAAAAATCTTTTCCAAGCGACTTTGATTGAGGACAGTCTGGGCAGCAAGAGGACATGAGTGATGCTAGTTGAGTGTTGGGCCTACTAGAGGTCTCTTCACTCAGTCAATGGTCGAAGTCGAAGAGGTGGAAGACAAGACAGGCGCTTAAGTTCATCTGCCGTGTCGCAGCCACAGTTTGGGAGCAGCTCAACAGGTCACACTGCTGATGTAAACTTGAGGAGATGAAAGAGCTTGAAGCAGGAGAAAGTGCTATCAGAAGACATGTGGCCTCAGATAAAGTTTACAAATAGCTAAACTCAATAAACGTTCTATCTGAATGCTCACTGGATGCTTACGAAGAGGAACTTGAATTGTGAATACAATGAGATAACCGGGAAATGCTGCTATCATAGGTTGAGGCAGGATACAAGAGCCATATACGAATGGTGATTTTCATTGATTAGTTCTTTTAAACTGGGTGGGAGTTTATTCCAGCTTGATGGCAGCGGCAGACTGGCTGTGGCAGGCATGTGCCGAAGATGCAGTGTTACGCGACTGACTTAGTCAATGGATCATGCTCACCTAACAGTTCTCAGATTTCAGACTTTTCTTCAAGATCATTCTGTCAAAAACAATACTTGCAACAGCAGCAATGTGGTCAGTACCATTTTTCAGCTCCTAGTATGTTTATTGGACTGTGCATACAGTTATGACCTCTGGGCTCAAAGAAATCTTTGGCTGGACTCTGCAGTGACATCAAAACGATGTCTAAGCAATTTCACACTTGATTAGTAGGGATGGAACGTGACAGAGACCACCTCTAATTATAGACACCATTGCAACCCTACTACGGTGGGGCACAATGTACCACAAATCCTGAGGATAGAGTCAGGGATTAGGGGTGCCTGCCCTTGAAGCAGTACTTAGTTTAGTCAAGAATCCAGGCAACTCCAACGATCGTATTATTTGTAATCCTGATGCTGTATAAAGTCAATGCACCACAGCTTTCCACGACGGCAGAGAGATAATGAGAGCTTGCTGATAGGGAAGAAAGAGTAGGGAGCACCAGCACTCTCTTTGCACCAAGACTGAAAACACTGCAGGCACTCAAGCTCTGCCCAAGAATGTGACCCCAACCACATTGATTGTTTGAACATTTGCTGGTATTTCTGTAATGGTGTCTATTTTTCAGCTCATCCTGGGCCCATAATCCTGTGGTTTGATTTGGATGTCATGTTAACTTTGTAATTAGGCCCTGCCTTGAGAAAGACCGAAGTCGGTCGAAACACGTGTTGGCACAAATGGGCCACGACTGTGATTAAATAAACAGTTCTAGATCCACAAAGGGATGTGTTAAATCATATGTAAATTCTACTCATCTACTTTGTAATCTCTTGATTCAATGACATTTAATCAAACGGTTGGACCTGTGCACATCCTGAGATCCAAATTTTGTTTAACTCTTGGAAGCAGCCACAGGTTCAGAGGCTTCTGTCCATGCATGCATCTGGGGTCTGTATAATCTAATTACGACCAATAATCGTGAGAGAGTGCTAATGCTAATACTGCTGTAAAACGAAGCTCTTGTTTACCCCACTTGCTTTACAACCTTGTTTACTTTTTCTCCACTGTGTTCACCCTGCCTTCCTTTTATGCACCTTTAATGCTTACCATGTTTCTTTCTTTTACCTGTAGACTTTGTATATACTGTTTCTACTGGCATGAAAAGTCCTAATGTTAGAAAGCGTTTAATACACAATGCCCCTGGGCTGTCTGCGGGCTATATAAATATGAATAAATAAATAAAATAAATAAATAAATACACAAAAGTAAAAGTAAGATAAAGTGGTCTTGTAAACTGCCCTTCTGCCAATACTGATGGCCTCACTTTGTGTGGCTCTGTAAAGAAAGCAGATGGGGTGGCTGTTAGTGAGATAGAGAGGAAGTCAAATGCAGAAGCCTGTCCTGTTGGTGAGTTTAGGTTAGAAGCACCCATTATCTGTGTGTTGTTATGGATTCTCTGTGTTTGCAGTGTGTAAGAGACTCTGTAAAGTCTGTAAAGAAAGTTACATGTAAAAGAAGCCCCACGGTTGAGAAAGGAGTGAAGGGTGTGATGGGGTGTTGGTAGGACCTGGAGACTGTTGGAATCTGCGTTTAGTACGCTAGACCTTTTGGATAGGCTCAAGGGGAATGCCCATGGGGAAGCATGGACGATTTTAAGTGTGAGGAGTTAGAGAGGGAAGAACAAAGGGTAGAGTCTTTCCCTGGTTTCAGAGGTCGGAGGCAAAAGGAGATGGGCTTTCCTTCCAAGGTACACGGTGCGTTGTTTCTAAGAGGAATATATAGTAGTGCAAAATTATTGTTAAGATTTGTTTGGGTGGTTATAGCGTCTATGCACCTGAGAGAGGTGAGGATGGAAGGTGGTGAGTGTTCCAGTGAAACTGGTACACAAGTTGTGAATCGCTAGGTGGGGGGAAGGCAGATCAGACTCTTGTAGCGTGTCTTTGATTGACAGTTTTAAAGACTGGTGTCTGTACGAAGAAAAGCACAATGGTCAGTTAACTCCTCTTTGAGTTAACCTTGCTAGGTTGCTGTTTAACCAATTCAGTTAGTTGAACTAAAATGAATAAATGAAACTCTTGTGTCTTTGAATTTGGGAAGAAGAACAGTTGCAAGCATAGAGAGCACCTCAGCAAAGGTGCATTGCCGTTCACTTCATTGTAGAATAATCTTCTGTGGGTTTCAGACTGAGGGAAGACCATCACTGCCTTATTAGGGGTATGACTTTGATGTTGGGGAGGTTCCTGAAACTAAAGCCTGGTGTTTTTGCCCAGTCCGTCTTTTCTTATGAAGGGCGTCCTGCACCTCCTTCAAGCGTTGTGCTTGATGAAGTCTGAAGCAGTAGCCTCTTATTGGGCAATTGGGAGCCAGACAGGTCAACCTATTGCAAAGGAGGGCCGTGCTCAAAGCTCACAGACAGCTGTTACAATTATCTGGACCTGGGGGGACCTTTCGGATAGGTTGTAAAGCCCTCACGCCTCACCTACAAGGTCCTGCGAGCAGACATATTCTTTAAGAATTCATCCAGGAAAGTGGAGTGATATTCACACCTGTGTGCCCGCCTCTTCTAAGTAGGCTGAGAACAGGCCGTGTTGAGCCTACTGAGTGAGAGCATTCAGCCTTTAGCTTTAACTTTTGCTCAGGCGAAGATTTCACGTTTCATGTAAATGTCTAACATGGCCTCTTGTTTGCCTTCCCATAGACTGACGCATTTGTTTTCAAGGCTGATGAACCCTGCTCGGAGTGCTACTGCTCTAATGTTAGTGACCCAGGCACCATCTATAACAAGGTCCTTTGTGATCCAGTCAAGTGCTATACGGACTGCCCGGAGGTGAATATTTCTTACCTTAAGTACCTTCCTTATCTTGCTCTTGAAGATTGATTGATACATCATCTCTGTGTCTATGCCACTACTTCCAAACCCTCCTACTACAGCATTTTGTCTATCTTCCTATGACCTCCAGATACCTGCTGAGCTCTTTCTTTGGTGCTCATTTTTGTCCTGCAGGTCCCAATGCACAGTTCCATGTACAATACGTTTTTTGCATGGTTTTTAGAAATCGTTGAATTTTCAAGAATTCCTAAGGCGAAGGCACGGATCAGACTTTACAATCCTGCCACCCTAAACCGTTCCGTGTTAGGAATCCAACAAAATCCATCCCTGCATGCGATTTTGATTCAGACGGGGATGTAAATGGCTTCTGCCAGACACATACATGGTGGAAGGCATTTACGATCCGTTTTGGTGTTGGCGTAAGTCTAATATGGAAACGCTGATCTGCTGAATTTTCCATGTTCAACTTACTACCTCTAACAAAACGGATCAATATAGCACGGTGGGGTCTGCGTGCATGCAGTTTCACTCACATGCATGACCTAGGTGCTATATCCCAGGAGATCGAGCATTACCTGCTTTGTGTCAAGTTATGATTCTAATTGACTCATTATAGCTGGAACAATGTGTGGGAAAGCACTTTAAACTCTCACTGAATGACTCTTGAGCTCTCCGATCTTGATTTTTCAAAAACGATCTATCACACGCAGTTGTTTTCATGGCCATTCTGCAACAATCTTTTCTTGAACTAACGGTACACAGTCATGAACAGGACATGTGATGTAACTATGCTCCTGTAGCTCACCAAATCACTACACACAGAAGCAGTGACCCTAATTCGGGCGTATTGTGCCCCTGGTCTCGGGAAACCAGATCTTAGTCTGCTGGCACAGAGAGTGAGAGTGAAGAGTGAGGGAAAGTGGGGAAGGATTCCGTGAAAACAATTATCCAAATGCAACTTTTGTACGATCCTAACTGTTTGTTCTCTGACACTACTCTACAGGGCTACAAGTATAAGATGTTGCCAAGAAAATGCTGTGGTACGTGTGAACAGGTGGCATGTCTCTTTAAGACGAAAAACAATGTCACTAAAGTTATTCTGGTACGTATAGCCCTGAATGCTGCTATTGTTCCAATTGTAAAAATGCACACAAGATAATGTACCCCTAACTGCATTGCCATGCCAAACTTTACAAAATAGCACTTCTTAAGATGTCGGTGTGTTACTGTGTGTGTGTTTGTGTGTATCTGTTTCAGATGGGAGGAGAGGCTCAGGAGCCCACTGCCTGGACTTCTTAAATGGGAATGGGACCCTGGGGTTCTCTGAGAATGAGGCTTATACAACATGTGACGAAGACTTTCTTTGGTGTTCCATGGGAATCAGACGCACAGATCCGGGTGCGCGTGTGTGCACACGCGCGTGCACACAGTTTCAGAACGTCACACATTATTCCTTGTGTCTGTATGCCCTGCGAGAACAAGATATAGGCGGTTCTTGTGTGTAATTTCTCTCTGGAAATACAACGTTTGGTTATTTGTGAAAAAGTCATTTGGGACAAATGCACCAGAGGCACATTTTCCCCTTAACCCCAAAAAGCGGTCCCAAAATATTCTAGGACTGGTTTTATTTACTGTTCTATCCTCCAGTCCTAGAATTTTTCGGGAAAGTGCTTGATTTTCGTAAGATTGCAAATTTGGGGAAAAGTCACTCCCTGGTGACCTTGTCCCCGTGACTTTATCACTGGATGCCTAACATTCCTTTGCGACAGCATCACATGAGATAGGCAGGGCCGTATCTGGGTCTGAGGAATGTAATATCAAGTTATCTCCTTTCTACCATTTGGTTTGCCTCGCGGGGAGTGGTTTCTGTAAGAGAAAGGGCGGGGGGGGGGGGAGATCGCTTGTGGGAGTGATGGATGCAAAACCTGTGTCATTGATGGGTGCAAGTCATATGTACTAGAGTCCTGAGTGTCATTCTTCTTTTATGGGTTTGGGCGCGAGAGCTGGGACTATGTTATGCAAAGGGGAGAGCCTAAGATCTGATAGGTGAAAGCACGTTGATTTGGGGTTTTCCACTGATGTCGGGAGGGGATGTGATAGGGCTAAAGATGAGAGCTTGGTCACAGCTTGATTAGTGTGGATGTGGCAACTGTATAGCCCTGTAGCAGGCCCGTGTGGAGACATTATTTCTATGTAGCATAGGGTGATAGGAGAGTTTCGAGAGGAGCTGGTTAATTGAGGAGAGGCGGGTTAGAAAAACGCGGGGTGCATGTAGATGGTATTCGGGGTAGAAATGATTGGGTGGATTCCAGTGAGATGAGCAGGGTAAGGGCAGTTTGATGTAATTTTTGTGATAGGACTCTTTCCTTCCTCCTCGACCCTGGTGGAGCTACATGCTTTCTGTGGCCTGGAGGCCCTGGGATCCATGACTTTGCAACCACCATCTGAAGGTAAGCCCTCTGGGCTTTAAAAACAAAAAAGCGATATGCTGGATGCACGCGCTCCTAATAACTTTGGGCTGACCGAGTGCCGTCACAATTCATTGTGTATCTGTTGCCACATTGGCGAAATACAGCATTCAGCATCTGATGCTTTTTTGTATTTGTTGTACATTGTGAGGCTTGCTGATCAGGCCTCTTCAACATGGCCTATCCCTTCCTCGTGGGTCTACTGGCCTCCCTGTGCTTTTCCTGGCTGCCTGTGATTGGAGCACCTTGCCTTCATCCTCACCAATCAGGCGATCCGGCAGGCGAACGCTGGCCCGCCTCCAAGGCCCGTTTGTAGGCCCTATTTCCCTGGCACTTCCTTCTTCTTCCTTCCTCCTCGATCCTGGTGGATTTACATGCTTCCCATGGCCTGGAGGCCCTGGGATCCATGACTTTGCAACCACCATCTGAAGGTAAGCCCTCTGGGCTTTAAATACAAAAGAACGGTATGCTGGATGCATGCGCTCCTAATAACTTTAGGCTGACCGAGTGCCGTCACAATTCATTGTGTATCTGTTGCCACATTGGCGAATTACAGCATTCAGCATCTGATGCTTTTTTATATTTGTTGTACATTGTGAGGTTTGCTGATCAGGTCTCTTCAACATGGCCTATCCCTTCCTCGTGGGTCTGCTGGCCTCCCTGTGCTTTTCCTGGCTGCCTGTGATTGGAGCACCTTGCCTTCATCCTCACCAATCAGGCGAGCCGGCAGGCGAACGCTGGCTCGCCTCCAATGCCCGTTTGTAGGCCCCTGTCGGCTCTCTGTCCACTATCTGGGCTGCCAAGGTGCCCCTCATGCCCCTCGTTTGTGTTCCCCTCCTTCCCCATGCCCCTCATGCTGTTTTTTGTGTTCCCCTCCCTCCCCATGACCCTCATGCCCCTAGTTTGTGTTCCCCTCCCTCCCCATGCCCCCCTTGCTGCTCGTTTGTGTTCCCCTCCCTCCCCATGCCCCTCGTTTGCATTCCCCTCCCTCCCCATGCCCCCTTGTTTTATCCCTCCCTCCCCATGCCCCTCGTTTGTGCTCCCATGCCCCTAATGCCCCTCCTTTGTGTTCCCTTCCCTCCCCATGCCCCTCGTTTGTGTTCCCCTCCCTCCCCATGCCCCTAATGCCCCTTGTTTGTGTTCCCCTCCCTCCCCATGCCCCTCAGGCTCCTCGTTTGTTTTCCCC
This sequence comes from Ambystoma mexicanum, assembly GCF_040938575.1. Lineage (NCBI taxonomy): Eukaryota > Metazoa > Chordata > Amphibia > Caudata > Ambystomatidae > Ambystoma > Ambystoma mexicanum. The sequence continues at coordinate 886,997,943 of NC_090934.1, read as the reverse complement.
CTCCCTCCCCATGCCCCTTGTTTGTGTTCCCCTCCCTCCCCATGCCCCTCATGCCCCTTGCTTGTTTTCCCCTCCATCCCCATGCCCCTCGTTTGTGTTCCCTTCCCTCCCCATGTCCCCCCTTGCTGCTCGTTCGTGTTCCCCTCCCTCCCCATGCCCCCCTTGCTGTTTGTTTGTGCCCCCTACCCTCCTCCCTTGCCCCCTGTCTTGTTACTTTGTTTTTCTCCTTCTCTATCTTTCCCTTCCTACCCCCCCTCACACTTCCCTTTTTGCCGCATTCTGGCATTACCTCAATTGCCGTCAGGCATAGTAATGTAGCCGCCAGCCTGTCTCTTTCCCTTGCCCCCCTCCTTTTACATTTTTAAATAGAGCTTACTCTATCACTCCAGTTTTATCTGACTTGTCATGATAACAGCTTGTTTTGTTCTTCTCCTTCTCCCTTACTTCAGCACCTTGTCAACCCTTCATTCCTCTTGTTATTTTCCGGCACTACAACAATTGTCATTAGGCATAGTAATGTAGCCGCTTGCCTGTCTCCTTCTCCCTCCCACCCCCAACTACCTTCTATGTTACTTGCACTTGCACTATCTGAAATTTTGCCAGGCTGATTATGATAGTTATTTTTCACATTTTGAATGTATCAAGGACTTGGAAGAATGTCAATGTATTCTCCCATGTTTCCTTCCCTGCCTTGAAGCGCTTTGAAACACATTGTGTATAGGCGCTATACAAATAAACAATCAATCAATAGTATCTGTCCAAATCCCTTTCTTAATCTTGGCATCCAATGCATAAGTGCTATTTCTTTCCATAGCCGTAACCGGTTTGATGTGCTACAGTTCCTGGTATGTCTGTTGTAAGAGATTTTAAAAACTGTCCTGAATAGATGTCTGCCATGTCAGGTGTGCAGTTAGGTGCAAACACTGTGGCAAATAGGCTATCTGCACTATCAGCCAATGTGGTTGCCTATCTCTGTGAATCTGCCTTTTTCAGACATGAACTTTTTGAAATCAAAGTTGTGATCCTGTCTGACAGCATCTGAGTGCTTTTGCTGTTTCAAGCTACACACCAGATTACTGGGCACTGGTAGATAGCCTTCAGTGTCAGCCTTCACATTGAACAACTCGATTGGTTTCTTACATTCTGATATGCTTGACAATTTCTAGGAAACAGCTACTAATCCAAAATGATCAAATTAAGATGTTTTTGAAGTTATTAATATCAAGGTAAATGCATATGGTATTCGTGTTTTATATAAAGAGAAAATATACTAACCAAACAAATCTTGTTGTCATACTCATGAACATCACCAGCCCACTAGCTCTCGCCAGTGGCTGCCGGCTATTGGCCATTAACTACAAGTAGCTCTTGTTAATGTGAAGGTTGGCGACCCCTGCTCTATAACTTGCAAATTCGTCCATGAAAGTTCATCACATTTGGCAACACAGGCATTGTCCTAATCCGTGCAAACATGCCAAATCTGTAGAAATTATTATTCTTATGGTATTTATTGAGTGTGGACCAAGATCCGGTAAGCCACGGAGCACTTTACAATCATAGAGGGAAGAAAACAGTGAGGGAATCAGAGAAAAGGGGAGCTGGGTTCGGACAACAGGGGAAGGCAAGCAATTGGCAGCAAGGGATCTACAAGTAACCAGGGGAGGAAACGGTGAGGAGCAGATCACTGAGTTTCATGTAGGGTGGGGAGTGGGGGTTGAAAGTTTTCATTTAAAAATATTTAAATTAAAAATGTGTTTTTTAAATTGTTTTTCGTAGATCCAAAAAACACATTCAAAAAGGTCAAATTGCCAAAATAATCTGTTATGTTTTGTAATGATTTTGGATTATACTTGATCTAATGAAGAACCGGTAAATTCAAAACAAATAATAAAAACTGATATGCTGATTCTCAGATGATCAATTTCAGTGGATTGAATTTTCCCGCAGATTCCTCATCTGATAGATGTCTCTTCAAGCATCAGCTGCTCAGAAACATTTTCAACAGAGGGCATAGTGTGACTCAACGTCAACCATCCATCCATCCATCTTGACTCGGCCAAGCCATTCCTCAAATCCAGACGTGACGTGGGAAGTACATAGACTACGTCACTTTGGCCCTTTATTGCAGTTCCTTTTTTCCACATGCTTAGCACACTGTTTTCAGAACACTTCTATTCACTGACAAATTCTTTCAATTTTATCGCCGATATGGCAGGCCTTAAAACTTTGGAATTAAAGCCTTGTCAAAACTGCAGCTCGAAGGTGTCCATCATGAGATCGCACAATATCTGTGTGTGGTGTCTTGGGAAGGAACAAGATGTCAAGCAATGTGGTTTCTTTCACCAGATAAAACCCGAAGTTTGTCAGGGAGCTTTCAGCCAAGTTAGCTCTCGGGCAGCTCCATCGAAGCCTCCAGCACATTTGAATGTTAGGTCATTGGGCACCAACACCGAAGGCCCCACAACCAAGAAGGAGGACAGACACCTCAAAAAAAGCCAAAAAGTGCTTGCACTCTTGTAGCAGGTCATGCCACTCCTCGTCCTCGCACAACAAAAAAGACACCATCAAAATAGGCATGAGTCTGACTCATTGCAGAAGCGGGGTAAGGCCTGTCCAGCTATAGGTGCTCCTAGGGAAAAGTGTGAGGCATTTAAAGAGCAAATGCTCCAACTCTTCCAAAAGGCAGCAGGGGTAGGGCTCCGGCATTGATGCCACAGGCGAGTGAGGCACCAGATGCGCCCAGAGTTTCCAGTGCCAAGGTGAGTGTGTCAGGCCGTATGCCCTTGTGCTCGACCTCAACATCTTCAAAGCCGATACCAGAGCTGGTGGCCCGCGAATCACTTGCACCAAGAAGCCTGCTGGACCAATCCCCTCGACATCAACGTCAGCAGTTGAGCGTTCTTTTGTGCCCGAGTCTCGGTCGGTGTTCTTAAACTCCATAAGGTCGATTTACAATGACAAGGGGGGTCAGACCTCTTTTTGCTCAGAGCCTATGAGCGGGGGAGTTGGGTGAGGAAATTCTTTTTCAATGGTCAAGCAGATTTGCTGGCTCTGTCTGAAGGTCTGCATGAGGCAAGTGCACTTGACACATCCCCGTCCTTGATTTGCAACAGTCATCCCCCTATGGTCACCCCAATGACCAGTACTGGAGTACTGTAGAAAGGGTGGTCGTAGCCTTTTGGCATATGAACTCACTGGCATAATGGATAAAGGGCCACAGACTGAGTTGTCATTACCATTTAATGTGGCTATATCGCACCCCATTATCATTGCCCCAGGCTACAGCTCAACGCTATTAGCATTAGCATTACTGCAACTCGGTCTGGTGCATTTTGCGCTGGATCCCGAGTTGCGGTGGCACTGTTAATACCCATTGATTTTGTGTCCATAGGGCTTTTCTGCACTTTTACCGCTAGCGGTAATAGCACCGGCAGTAATAGCACTGAAAATGAGCGGAAAGGGTAGGTTTTTACCTCCATCAAAAAGCTGGAGGTAAACCTCCCACTTTCCACCTAAACTTGGGATTGGGTGGAGTAGTAATGCAGCCGTAATAGCGTTACCGCCACATTTGTACAACCCTGCCTAACCCCTGATGAGGCCCTGAATCTAGCTGTGCAACAGTCAGCCAAGCACTCCTTCAGCTTCTCCTCTAGGGGTAGAGGTTGCAGATGGTATGCACTGTTTAGAAAGAAGGCACAGCTCCTGCAAGCCAGGTAAGAGCAGAGGCATTTCTCACATCCCAGATTGGGCAGAGGGGCCTCTAGGGGCCAGCAGACTGCAGCAGTATGTGCAGTGGAACCCTCTTTGCTGCTTTGAGTACTGACACATGTTTTCCCATTGGGAGGGAGAGTCTGTGAGCACTGGGACATGTGGGCCTTGCAGCTCATCAGATGGGTTTACTGCCAGCCATTTCTAAAACAAAAGACCCCAGACAGACCCCCCCTCCACTAACCAGAAGAAAGAGCTCCAGGAAGAGCTGAGAACACTATTGTTAAAGGGTGCAGTGGAAGAGCTGCCACCTGAGGAGAGAGGGTGAGGCTGGTACCCTCAATACTTTCTGGTACCCAAGAAAGGAGGAGGACTCCATCCCATCCTGAACCTCAGGGCCTTGACAAGTTCCTGAGGAAGGACACGTTCCAAATGGTGACGTTAAAAGAAATTCTCTGTGCTCTACAGCTCCAGGATTAATTGGTGTAATTGGACCTTCAGGGTGTTTATTTCCACATGCCAATCCATCAGAGACACAGGCGGTTTCTGAGATTTGTCAAAATGAATACTCACTTTCAAGTCAAAGTGCTCCTGTTGGCTTACCCTCTGCCCCCAGGGTTTTCACCAAGCTGATGCTGGTGATGGCGGCTCACCTGGGGAGATCCGAAGTCCATGTATTCCTTTACCTGGATGACTGTCTGATTGGAGGAAAGTCTCCAGAGCAGGTATCGACACAGCTTGAGGAATCCTGATAACTGCTTCACAGTTTGGGATTCTCCCTGAACTTCCAGAAGTCCCATGTCACACCAACTCAGAGGCTCCAGTTCACTGGAAAAGTCCTGTACACCCAGGCAGGGAAAGCTGTTTCTCTTGTGGAGTAAGCCACCAGTGTCAGGCAGATGGTCGAACCTTTACAGAACCACGCCAGATTACCAGTGGCTTCCTTCCTCTGCCTTTTAGGTGCCATGGCCTTATGCATCTTTCTGGTGCCACAAGCCAGGCTAGGATATGATCCCTCCAGTGGGTTTTGAGTGATCATTGTTCCCAGAACTTCAGCAATATGAAGGATATATGGACTGTGGGTAGTTGGATGGGCAGCAACTGGCTTAAACTGAATGGAGACAAGACGGAGGTCTTGGTGGTGGTTTCTCCCACTATGTGCACTTTGGGTTCTTTATCTGGTGCTTCACTGTGGTTGACAGCCTGGTGGCCGGTGGAGGTGGGCCCCTGTCCTTCACCAGTTACCCAGGTGAGGAATTTGGGGTTCATATTCTGAGTCACTATCAGTCACTCCCCAGGTCAGTGCTATCTGCAAAGTGGGCCACTTCCAGCTAAAAATTCTCCGGAAGGTTCTGCCTCTCCTTCTGGTGCATCACTGCCTACTTGTGGTTTCCTCGCTCATCCTAAATCGACTGGATGACTGTAATTCATTGCTCCTGGCACAACCTATCTAACGCATAGTCTTCAACTGTTGCAGAACCTTGCGGGTCGGTGTTTCCACAAACACTCCTTATGGGGCTCATATTTCACCAGTTCTGCGCACTCTTCACTGGCTCCCAGTGCAGAAATTATTCTCTTTAAGTCTCTCTGCATTGTCCACCGGGCCTAATATGGTCAGGGAGCAGAGTATTTACAAGAGAAGTTCCAGCCTTACATACCAGCTCTCTCTTTAAGATCCAGTTCAGCCTGTCTGCTGTTATTCCTCGTGTTCATCTTGCACAGATGGGTGGTCGCTCCTTCTCTGTGGTGGCAGCCAAAATGTGGAGGGCCCTCCCGTTCTCTCTTAGGGCCACTGAAAAAACTATCTGAGCTTTCGGCGACTCCTGAAAACCCATCTGTTTTAGGTGTCGTGCTAAACCCTGCTGTATCTTTTAACGCCATGATGCTGTCTGTGAGTGCTGTCCTGCAGGAGACTCTTTTGTTGTCTGGATCGTTTAACAGACTCTGACAGACTTTGGATACTTGCTACTGCGACGTGAGAAGCTTGGTAAGATTTACCTCAAAATAACTTGAACCACTTGTATACAATTTATAGATATCTTAGACTGGATTATATATATATATATTTTTTAAAGAAAAGGTCTGCTAGGGTGTGCCCCTCACCCCTTTTCCTTAAAAAAATGTTTTGGGAGTCCCGGGCTCCAGAGGTGGTGGCACTGGGGTGACGCATGCCCATACTCAGGAGAGCCAAATTGTTGGTTTTCCCCCCTGCCCCCACTGTGGGATTTAAACTATGTAATTGGAGGGTGAGTTGGTTCCTGGCTACCTGCATTGACTACAGCAACCAAAATTCCCTGAGGCCACAATTGGTATTAACCAGCAACACCTGAACAGACTGCCCCCCTGAAAATTGCAAGAGGCATGAAAGCGCTTGGAGGAGAGAGGAGAAGATCAACTGGACTGTGGAAGGTACACCAAGCTGGGAACCAGAGGGCACCCCTGACCCTTTTTCTTTCAAAAAATGCTTTGGGAGTCCTGGGCTCCAGAGGTGGCGGCACCGGGGAGACACATGCCCCTACTCAGTAGAGCCAAATTGTTGGTTTTCCCCCAGTCCCCCCACTCTGGGATTACACTATATAATTGGAGGGTGAGTTGGTTCCTGGCTACCTGCATTGACTACAGCAACCAAAATTCCCTGAGGCCACAATTGGTATTAACCAGCAACACCTGAACAGACCGCCCCCCTGAAAATTGCAAGAGGCATGAAAGCGCTTGGAGGAGAAGATCAACTGGACTGTGGAAGGTACACCAAGATGGGAACCAGAGTGCGCCCCTCACCCCTTTTCTTTCAAAAAATAAATAAATATATTTCTGATGTTTGTTAATCTGCTTAGAATCACATGCTGTGCATAGGTCCGACATCCAGTGGTCACTGCGGAGTATTGCATTTTGTTTTTCGTAGTCGAAAAGGGGACGTCGACAAGGCGTGGCTGAAACACTATCCCTATAGTGACGTGCGTTGTACCCACAATCCCTCACGCGTCGAGGTCCCTCAGATTGTTTTTTTCCGCCCAGCTTCTGGTCGCCTTCACGCGGAGCTCCTCGAGAGACATTGCAACTCCTCGACCCCTGGTCGTATTTTCTCTAATATTTATAATCCCTCCCTCGACGCAGTTGTAAGCTGTTCTCCGCCGAAAAGAATCTTCGACGGAGGGTCGAGCGGAAGAAATCCTTCGGCGCTGCCGAACACGTGGCCTGGCCTCGCAGGCCATATACAGTAGGGAGAGTGGGGTCGTGGGACATCTCTGGGTCTTTTCTGAGAATGCCTTTCCCTTTCCCCTTCCTTTCCCTTGGGGTGTGTATCGCGATTTATTGCCTCGGCTATGGAGAGGACACCGTTTAGGTTTTGCCCACTTTGTAAAGGCAAATTCACTTGGAAGGACAAGCACTCACGGTGTAACCGCTGCTTGCCCCTCGATCACAAGGAGGAAAGGTGCGCGGCGTGTCGGCTTCTTAAGCCTAAAACTCTAAAAGACCGAAGGGTTAAAAGGTGGGCGGCCTACGCGATGTCGAAGGCCGAAGGTTCACCCGCCGCTGCTACCACCGACAGTGACGAGGAACGCGATACCACGACCTCCGCTACGGAAGTCGAAACCCCCTCTAAGGAGCGCTTACGCGCTTCGTCGTCTGTCCCCGACGGGCTCGGCTCACGCCCTGCTTATGGGGATGAACACCCCGGCGACACAGACGCACACAAAGATCCACATAAACACACAACCCACGGCTCTTCGTCGACAAAGTCGAAAAGACCTTCGGCGCCCAAGGAGACGCAGGTTCCACCGGCGGCCTCCTCGGACCGTTCGGGTTCGAAGCCCCTCTCGCAACCGCAGCCGCGACCTGCGACTGGGCTTTCGGCAAACAAGGGCGCTGCCACCAAACCATCGGCCGGTGCGCATCAACAGAAAGCGCAGACCGCCGTAGAGCGTTCGATACCCATAGCGTCGAAAACTCAAGCTTCCGCCGACAAACGAGTCGCCGACAAGCGAGTCGCCGATAGCTTAGCAAGGATCGCTGTAGCCGACGCCCAAAAGCGTACGCCGAAGATTTCGTCGAGCGTTACGCATAAATTAAAGGATACGCCGAAAAAGCCCGAAGGGAAGCAGGGACTACCCCCTTCAGGCAGGGAGTCTCCCGACACACCAGAAGGTTTTTCGGAGGGCGATGGGACACTTTCCTCGACGCTTTGGGAGAGGTCGAGCCATTTCGAGTTAGATAACCCTATGTTTCCCCCGCCAGACCGCTCTGGGGTACCCCATGAAACTATGGAAAGACTCCACCTCTGTATGGAGAGGATGGAAAAGTTCATGAGCACCCAGGCCTCTCAAACACTCAAGAGGACCAGAGAAGGGCCTCAGGAGGACCCCAGGGCCAAAAATCCGAGGCTAGTCGATCCCCAGCAGGACACAGCCTCAGACTTCCAAGATGTATATGACCTCACTGGGGAGGAGCAAGACTTCGAGGAAGAAGATGATTTCATGGACAATGAAGAACAGAACCAGGAGGAATGTCTGGAAGACAGAACAGACATTATAGAAGAAGGCTTCGGGGTTAACCCAGAAGAGGGACCTTCACACCCCTGGCAATCACCATCAGTGTATTCCGACACTGATGTCATAAACCTAACTCCTCCGGACAATTCTCCAGTTAGGAACACGTCTCCAATTGACGATCAGCCAACGTTCAATGCACTGTTGCGCAGAGCAGCAGCGCATTTCGAACTCGACACCGGGGAACTCTCTCCAGAATTGGACTTTGTGGAAAGAGTGATTAAGGAAAAACCCCCGGTCAGCCAGACCATTCCACTCCTCGCTTCAGTGAAGAGAAGGATCATACCTTCGCTGTCCACTCCCGCTATGATCAGAGGGGTCAATCCACGGATTGAAAAACTTTTCACTCCTTCACCCTCAGACCCCCTCTACATTAGGGGACATTCCATTCCTGATTCCCTAGTGGTTTCTAATACTAGAAAGAGGGCAGGGGTACCACTTTCCACGAGTGAGGCACCCCCTGACAAGGAGGGCAAGAGGCTATATGCCCTTGCAAAAAGGGTTACTTCCTCGGCTGCCTTCTCAGCAAGAATTGCCAACAACAATTCCTTGCTTGCAAGCTACGCAGACGCGCAGTGGGCCAAACTGCGAAAAGACGCCGAGGAAGCACCGGAGCCTTTACGTACGCGCCTACTGTCAACTATTGGCGAAGGAACCCAAGTGAACCAGAGCATTGTTAAAAACTCTCTGGACGCGGCAGAAACAGCAGGACGTTCCTTGGTACAAGGAATACTCCTAAAGCGCCATGTATGGCTGCGCAACTCAGGCTTTAAACCAGAGACACAGGCGTCTTTGATAAATAAACCTGTCGAGGACGCTAACCTCTTCGGAAAAGCGGTAGATGAAGCCCTAGAGATGGCTAAAAAAGAGTTCGACACTATCAAGACTCTCGACCAGATCTCTAAGCCCACTACCAGGCGCGGCTATGGCAACAAACGCTTTTTTCGTGGCCAACACCAACAACAAAATCAACATCAGCAATACCCTGCCACCAATTACCAAACCAATAGTGGGCAGTACAGCCAAAGAGGACAACGCCGGGGCAAAGGGAGGGGTCGGGGATCCACCCCCAGAGGCTCCCAAGCCCCCAACAACTCCAAGTGACGCGAAGATTCGCGTCCCCTCCCATGCAACACCGGTCGGGGGCCGGATAACATCCTTTCTTCCTGCATGGGAGGAGATAACGTCAGACCGTTGGGTACTGTCCACCGTAGCCCACGGATACTGTATCGAATTCAACAGTTCCCCATCCTACAGACCCCCGAGGGGACGTCGCATGACACCGGAACATCTTGCCATCCTTCTCCAAGAAGTACAACAACTACTGGAAAAAGGAGCCATAGAGGTCGTGCCTCTATCTCAGGTAACGGAAGGTATTTATTCAGTGTACTTCCTTGTACCCAAAAAGGATCTAACCATGCGCCCTGTATTAGATCTGCGCCCAGCGAACAACTTTATCAAACCCCAAAAGTTTCGTATGGTAACCTTACAGGAAGTAATCCCACTGCTTTCTCAGGGAGATTACATGACAACATTGGACATGAAAGATGCTTACTTTGATATTTTAATGTTGCCAGCGCACAGAAAATACCTCAGGTTCATGATAGAGGGCAAACACTACCAGTTCAAAGTGCTACCCTTCGGCATAGCATCAGCACCAAGGGTATTCACGAAGGTGCTGGCAGTGGCAGCGGCCCACCTGCGCAGGTTGTCCATCCCAGTTTACCCTTACCTCGACGACTGGCTCATAACAGGGGATTCTTACGAAACATGCTTCTCCAATACCCAAAAGACAGTAGACCTTTTGTTCCAGTTGGGCTTCTCCATCAACGAAAAGAAGTCCAGTTTAGACCCCAGTCAAATCAAACAATTCCTAGGGGCTCTAATTCAAACAAAGGACGGCCTCGTCTTCCCCTCCAAAGAGAGGGTCCAAAACATGCTGTTTCAAATCCCTCAATATGTAACCGGTCGAGAGGTGACGGTACGCAAAGCAATGCGCTTGCTAGGAATGATGGCGTCGTGTATTTATTTGGTACCTCACGCGCGCCTGCGCATGCGCCCAATGCAAGAGTGGCTCAACAGCCAGTGGTGTCAGGCCAGCGGACTATGGGAGGATCTAGTTGTGGTCTCGCAGGCCTTAGTTCTCTCGCTACGGTGGTGGACAAAGGAAAACATGGAAAAAGGGAAGCCCTTTGCCACACCCGCGGCGGAAGCCACTCTAACCACAGACGCATCCCTCACAGGATGGGGGGCGCACCTATCCCATCAGACTGCTCACGGAGTGTGGACTCCGAACGTAGCATCCAAACACATAAATCTACTGGAGCTACTAGCTGTGTTCAAGGCGCTAAGAGCCTTCCAGGAACACCTACAAGGCAAAACAGTAATGGTCCTTACAGACAGCACCACAGCCATGTACTACATCAACAAGCAAGGGGGCACCCACTCTCCAGGCCTGTCCAAGCTGGCCCAGAATATATGGAAGTGGGCTCTCAAACAGGACATGTTCCTACTATCACTACATGTACCCGGGGAACTCAATCTGCTAGCAGACAGTCTCAGCAGAGATTTCCCCCTGCCCAAAGAGTACGAATGGCGCCTGCACGAAGACATCGTCTTCGACGTCTTCACACAATGGGGATTCCCAGAAATAGACCTGTTCGCAACCCTGGAAAACTCACAATGCCTAAGTTACGCCTCCAGGTACCCCCAGAACCAATCCAAGGGGAACGGTCTGTCGATGCAATGGTCAGGGAAATTTGTTTACGCTTTTCCCCCGACTCCCCTTCTCAACAAAGTGGTGCACAAGATGCACCAGGAACAAGTGACCATGATACTAGTGGCCCCAATGTGGGCACGACAACCATGGTTCGCTCACTTGATGGAGATGTCTCTATCCCCCCCAGTAAAACTCCCCTGCCCGTACAACATGCTGTCTCAGGACAAAGGCAGGACTCTGCATCCATGCCCCCAGAACATGAACTTAGCAGCTTGGCTCCTGAGATCATAGAGTTCGGACATCTACAACTCCCGCAAAGATGCATGGACATCCTCAGGGAAGCCCGAAAACCGAACACTCGCCACTGCTATTCTAGCAAGTGGAAAAGATTTGTCATCTGGTGCAGGAGTAAAAGCATCAACCCTATTGACTGCTCTCCCACACATGTGGTCCTATACCTGACCCACCTATTGGATTCAGGTCTAGTGTTTAACTCCATTAAAGTCCACCTAGCTGCACTTTCTGCATACACCACTTCCCAACTCAAAGTGTCGTGGTGGAGGATCCCTGTTATAAAGGCCTTCATGGAGGGAGTAAAGAGAATACACCCCCCGATAGCTGACCCAGCTCCCGGATGGGACCTTAATGTGGTACTTACCAGACTCATGGGCTCTCCATTCGAACCCATGCACAAAGCATCTCTTAAACACCTCACGCTTAAGACTGCTTTTTTAATAGCTATCACCTCCATCAGGAGAGTAAGTGAACTTCAGGCTCTTTCTATTCTAGACCCCTTCGTTACGGTTCACAAAGATAAAGTGGTTCTACGCACTCACCCTAGGTTTGCTCCGAAATTTATTTCTAAATTCCACGTAAACCAATCTATAGAACTACCAACGTTCTTTCAAAATCCTTCCAATTTGGGAGAAAGGACTCTGCACACACTAGATGTACGCAGAGCGGTCATGTTCTACATGGAAAGAACCAAACCACTGAGGAAGACTAATCAGTTCTTCGTCTCGGTGGCAGCAGGAAGAGAAGGAGATGCAGTTTCAAAATCCACTATTTCTAGATGGATTGTTCAATGCATCACTCTCTGCTATACTCTTGCTAAGAGAGAACTGCCCTTTAGGCCAAGAGCACACACTACTCGAGGCACGGGGGCATCCATAGCATTCATTGCAAATGTTCCCCTTGAGTCCATCTGCAAAGCGGCTACCTGGAGTTCTGTGCACACCTTTACAAAACACTACTGTCTAGATACACACTCTAGATCTGACTCCCAGGTGGGACAGGCAGTATTACGACACCTTTTCTCTACTGTTCCTTCTCATAACCCACCGCCAACTCCGGGTACTGCTCGCTAGTCTATGCACAGCATGTGATTCTAAGCAGATTAACAAACATCAGAAGAGAATGCATTACTTACCGTAAAAGCATTTCTGATGATTGTATCTGCTTAGATTCACATGCGCCCGCCCTTCCTCCCCGCTCGGATGGAAGGAACATAGACTTCCTTTATATATCTCTCTCTTTTCTGTACTCACTCACGTCTAGAAGGCTCCCTCAGGGCAGAAAAATACAAACAGAGGGACCTTGACGCGTGAGGGATTGTGGGTACAACGCACGTCACTATAGGGATAGTGTTTCAGACACGCCTTGTCGACGTCCCCTTTTCGACTACGAAAAACAAAATGCAATACTCCGCAGTGACCACTGGATGTCGGACCTATGCACAGCATGTGAATCTAAGCAGATACAATCATCAGAAATGCTTTTACGGTAAGTAATGCATTCTCATATATATATTCACCACAAAGCTTTAAATCGTTGTTTTCTACCCCTTTAGAATCATGCTCCTCCCACTTTACCCTTAGGCCCATCAAAACACCAGGCATGCACGCTTCTGCGCACGCTTTTCCAGAGAGTGCTATCTGCGAGTGCTGTTCGGCTGTTCCGCTGAGCAGCCGAGCAGCCCTCGGTGAGGATAAAACCTTAGTGCATATCCTCTGCTGTGTAGCATTGCTAATTCAGCATGTAAACATTAAAAACCGCGATGACAGCAGGCACGGAGGAGCTTCTGAGAAATTATACACCCTTCTCCCCCGCTGCAGGAAATGCAGGACCCCCCTCAAAGCCTCCTAAATCAATCAAGAAGACTAAGGGTGTGATTTGTTCGAAATCGGCAGAGCCGATATTAGACACCTTAAAGGAGAAATATGTTTGGGACCGCAAATAAGGTGAAAGCATTTCTGACTTCCTCAAACTTGAATACCTCTGGGAATCCACCTGAAATTACGGTAAAGCCATCTTCTCATGTTACCGACGAGGAAATACTGGAATATAACTCTCAATGTTGTCCGGAACCAGCCAGTGTGCAAGGTATGCCATTACAAAGTACAGAGTCGCACGTGAGCAAAAATGTGATCTTAACTCTCCCAACTGTTATTCACGCAAACATCCATGCAAATGAAAACATGGCTTCCCCCGGACTATACTCCCAAGCTATTACAAATTGCATGCCTTTAGAGCATAATGCCCCTCGTGAAACTGGAACCATGATGAATCAGAGCAATACGAACAAAACATCTATAGAGGATAGTGATGAGCTTAAAACCAAGACTGTGAAAAGCCACCTTGACATTGTACATATGCCTATGTGTGAAAGACCAAATGATGAAACAAGTGGTGTTGTTAACATTTTGGACCCACAATCTAGCTTACATCACTCATTACCTGAGAAAGATGGTAAATGCTCTGAGGTGAATTGGTCAATGCCACATGATGGAGATAGACGTGATGTTGTCCCTGAAACACAAATGAACGCTGTAAATGAAACACTAATCGTAGTGGGTGCAACAAATGCTTTGAATCTGTCAGGCTCTCTGATTTTAATCCCGAGAGTGACAAATCAAATGTTGAACTCCACTATCTCATCAGGCATGTCATACATAAGACCCACCCCGAGACCTTCATTTGGTTTTAAAAATCCAAACATACCGGCATATGACATTTCTATGGCCGCCATGAATACTGGAATATATAGTCTGACCAAAATATACGAGCACATAGAGATTAAAATTGGGCAAAATTCACTGGCATAGGCAAATCTAAATGCAAATTTTAATCAAGTTTTTCTGAACTTAATCAGATAAATTTGAGGATATCAGAAATGCAACGTGGGATGACGCTGCCGAAAGCAACTTGTGATGGAAATCTTGCAACAATAACAACTGAAATGAAGATCAGGATGGGTCTGGAAAACAAAGATGTCAATGCTTACAACATATTGACAGTTCCCATGTTGCAAATGGAAAATGGTGTGTGTGTACAGGAGGGCGTGTTGGAACAGGTGACAGCTCCCCTGTCCCGTTCTGACTTTGAAATAGGGGTTAATGAGGAAGATTCAAATGAAGCACAAGAAAACAAACTAATATGCAAACTATTTCAACCCAAAAAGGCTAATAAAAAAAGAACAATATTAGACTGAAAAAGAAAATGAAGAATCAGAATATTCCTAAAAATACAAAACAAACAGGAGGAAAACGAACATTTATAAAATCCTTAACTGCACCCACAAATACAAAAAAAACTAAAGTAGGAAAAAAACGAACAAATGTTATGACCATGAAAATAGAAGAGGAGAATGATACATGTAAAAAAGCTTGCAAAGAGAAAAACAAATGTCCGCCTCTGGAATCTGATCAAGAAGTGGACATAAGCGTATTAATAAATGTAACCACATATTCGATTAAGTCAGAATAACCAGAAGTACAGCTTGTTATGGGTGAGAAAGATCCCATACAATTGCTTGAACTAGTGAACCCAAACAACGGTATATCTGACTCTAAATATCGTACAATGGAGGAAAGAAGGTCTAACTTCTGTAACAAAGGAAAAGAGAGAGATCCTATTGATAGACAAAAAGACAAAACGTGCAAGCCCACAAAAGAAACATAAAAAACACAGGAGAGACATGCAAAAACAAGCGATGGAAAATAAACACATGAAGTAGATCTACACACAACCCAAAGCTTTACTACATAATGACTGAAAGGAGGCCTAATGATCCATATCCGAATAGCCCCAGGTCACACCACCAATCTACTATATTAGCAGCTTTCCACACCATTCCTAAATTAAAAGCAATACAATCAAGAGATATCAAGCTGGTAACTATTGCCAGAAGTAGGAGAATGGACACAGCCTGTATAAGTGTGCCATCACTAATCGTGAGACAATTGATATGGACTGAACAACAAAAGCTTTGTGAAAGAGGGTTTGAGATACAGACAAGAAAAACACAGAAAGAGAAGAAACATATAGACAGATATGGAAAATATTTCACAGAGAAAGAGGAGCAACAGTGCTCCGTCTCTAAATATAAGACCCTACTAATAAACTATCAAGGCCTTACTGGGGATTTGAAAAGAGACATATATTATGAGGATGAGACACTGGCAACACCCGTCAGTAACATCACTAAATGGGCTTGGTTGGAAAAAGCAGTAAGAGGAACCAATCACAAGCAATAGGAATAGGATCCAAAAAAGCCTGCTACCTTATTAATTGCTATCTGGAACACCATAGGTTTTTCACATTTGATGCAACAAGATAGCTCTAATATTCTGAACAGTTATGATTTAATATTATTGCAGGAAACTTGGTTGACAACCTCTCCTGCATGGCCTAACCATCAAACTTGTTGGGTGCCTGCCTTAAAACCCTCAAAAGCAAGACCTATGATGGGTTTGCTAGGCACTCTGAAAATTGATGTGCCAGGTAAACTCATACAATGGGGAAACCCTCACCCTAGTCTACAACTACTCAAATACGAAATTGCAAATCCCGATCATCAGATGGCTACAGCCATTGCAATTATAAATGCATATTGGAATCCTGCCAATATTTCAGAAGATGTCTTTTTAGATGATGTCATTGGTTTATTTGAAATAATGGGCAATGATCTTAATTGTTGGAGACTTGAACATGCATTGTATGACTAGCAATAGAAAGCACTTAACAACGCAAGCAGTTAAATGGCTAAGATTGATCGCAGATAGAAGTAGGACTATGCTAAATGGGTGTGTGAAAGGGGATATACCTCCACACCCAACCTGGAAGAGACAGAAAGCAGAAGCCATTATTGACTATGCCTTTATATCAAAGAGACATTTAAACATAGTTTCTAGTTTTGTTGTAGTTCCAACAGATCTGAGTGTTCACAACATTTTAGTCATAACCTGCGAAACAGCAGCAAGCCCAGCCAGAAGCTTTTATAACCACTGACTGCACCTAAATCAAGGTCTAAACCGTATAAAATGGACGGATGATAAACTGAATAGATTATTAACTAATCTGCAACATGACACAAGAGGGCACTGTAAGCTAAGTTACTGCTCTCTTGGGTCTCTTGTCTTCTACAGGCCCTAGATACTCTGCTTGGATTGTAAATGATCGGTGCAAGTGAATCACGGACGGGAATGGTGGCAGCGATCGTTTCTTGTGTTTTTGAGCTCCTTTTGGCGTTTTAAGCGCGTTTCTCACGCTTAGCCCAAAATGGTGGCCTGGCTCCCAAAATGGCCAGGCCACGAGGCTCTTTGTCCTGTCCGCTGACCGTCTTGCCCCCTTCACCTTCCCCAGGTCGAGCCGACCCGGGGCCTTCCTTATTTGGGCATGTACTTTCCTGCGAAACACAGATGCTTTTGCGGGCTTCTACAGGCCTTGTGTGTGCCTCCAGGATGTGGGCTGGGATGTCTGGTCCCAATACACACCCTGGGTGCCAGAGAGTCTAGTGTGGTATGAATGCCTGGGACCACAGTGGTCCGTGATAGGTCCACGTATGGTGTGAGTGTTTGATGAGCGGATCTCCCATTGGGTCCCCTCCATTTTGGCGTGAAGGGAACCGTGGATAAGAGGGGGCTGGAAACGCCACTACCATGTCGATCTCCTGAGTTCTCACGAACAAAGGGATACAGGAGCCAAGTATCCTGCAACCACGAGGCTGAACCGAGGAATCGCTGGTGACCCGCTGAAGGACTGCTCCTCTGCACTGCTGTCGCCTTGTGAAACCCTTTCTACCTCTGATCGAACGAGAAGGCCTGTACTGGTACTTCGACCTTTGGAATAGTGGGAACAACTATTCTCGGCATCTTCAACATCTCATGCACATAAGCCTTCGGAAGTGTCTCTGGGCCATCCAGCAGACTGACCAGCCTACCCAGGAGTCTTGCTCTGTAACCGCCGCCAGGTTGTGTTGTATTTCGAGTCCTTGTCACTCTCACACGATTTGTACACTTGGCATTCCCAGGTCTGAAGTGAGTAGTGTACATTTGGCTGAGATACACACGGCCGCTCCGTTGCCCTGCTGTGGTAACAAACTGTGCGGGTTCACTGCGTTTGGGACGCCCTCAACTCAACTCTGCTGCTGCAGAATCTACATGACGACGAGACGTCCCCTGCTCCCCTGAACCTGCCAGCACTGAAACTGACGCAGAGAAGCCTGGGTCTGCTTGCATCGGGGACCGCTGAGTAGCATAGCTAGGAACTGGTCGCCCTCCTGCAGGAGCCCATAGCTTTTCCCCGCTGTGTCAAACAGCACGCCTTTCCGTACTCGCGCTCTGCTTCTGCCCACGGTGGAGGCTGCGCTTGAGTCGCGGAGCTCTGTTCATCTTCATTTGTTCACCGAACTGAACTGCCTGATTCCCTCGAAGAGACCCCCCTTTTTGCCCGTTGGCACCAGCATGTCCAGGTACTTTTGAACACAAGGCTCCACTCTTCATAGGGCTTGGACTTCCTTTTAGTTAGGTGCCTCTGAAGGCGGACTGGGTCTAATTATTATTTCGCACTGCCTGTTTTCCTCCCCTTCTAGGTGGACTACACATTTCGTG
This sequence comes from Ambystoma mexicanum, assembly GCF_040938575.1. Taxonomy (NCBI): domain Eukaryota; kingdom Metazoa; phylum Chordata; class Amphibia; order Caudata; family Ambystomatidae; genus Ambystoma; species Ambystoma mexicanum. The sequence goes on along the minus strand of NC_090934.1, from coordinate 886,980,079 downwards.
CGTCTAACTCTTTAGACTCGTTTGTATTTGTATATATATTGCATTGGTTTGGTATGTGTTGGTTTACTAGAGTTTTATTGTGATTTCTCGCTATGGTCATTGTTGCAAAGGCCTTGGAATAAATGTGTATATATGTTTAATATAACACCTGTTTGGAGTAATTTGTAAGTGTCCTTGCTTTGTGTGCTCATTGCGGGCTTTCAGTCACCCTCACCCCTCTTGAGACCTAGTCTTGACAGCCGCGATCGCTACCCTGATGGGTCTGGCTTGTCCAGAGGTTACCCTGTTCCAAGTAATTAGGTTGGCTTTCTGAACCTCCGAGTCTCCAGGACAGAGTTCAGAAATCCGTTTTAACAGCCCCCATTCCCATTTGAGTCCTGCAGGACTAAATGGGAATGGGGAGGATGGAAGCACCGGCACTGTGCGCAACAGTGCCGGTGCTTCCATCAAAGTCTGCTGGCAGGTGCCGTTCTGCCCGCCAGGGTCAGACCTGGAGGGCGAAAAAGCACCCGCCAGCAGACTCGTAGTTTGCCAGTACAGAAACAACGTTGCTGATAAGCTTAACAGAACCGTTATTTCTGGACCGGCAAATTTGAATGAGGCCCTATATCAATGTTCTATGCCAATTTAAAACAACAAGAAACGAAAACAATTGAGCAATAGAAAAATATCTGGCCGATATGACCCTGTCATAAGAGCTAAAAAAGCTGAAAAAAGATAGGCAATAAGAAAGATTAAAGCCAAACATAGTGAAGAATATAACAAAGCTTCAGCTATAATTTCATAAAACAACACAGATACCAAAAAACACAAAGTGAAAATGAATCTATGTTGCGAACCATTGCAACCAAATCAAGTGCCCAGATTTGGTCTTTGCTTAAAGATGGTGCCAGGGTAGACAGAACATCCCAAATTTTAAATGTCATTGGTGAAGAGGGGTGGGTTGAACGTTTTGATATCTTATTTCATAGAAAGTCACTTGTTAAAGAGACATGCACAAAATATAATCCAGCAGACAACAAACTGGAGGTAGATTTAGTAGACATACAACAATAATCCAAAATCTAAGCTCATCAAGGGCCCCGGAGCCGGACAGCAAAGCCAATACTATTATCAAATCATTCCCAGAAAAATGGGCTTTGATACTACAAAAGATATATACTAAAATAGAGCTGATAGGGTATATCCCAGATTCCTGGAAACAATCAATCGTAATCCCTGTGTTTAGAAAATCTGACAGAACCAAACCTGCCAACTATAGACCTCTAGCCCTGTTAGATTCTGCAGGGAAAATCTGTGCATTCTGCTGGAAGAGGTCAAAGCACTGCTACTAAAAAACGCCATACAAATCATCTCAGCAAACCAGGTAAACAAGGGTATATATTCAATGTACTTCCTTGTGCCAAAGAAAGACCTAACAATGTGCCCTGAACAAGACCTACTCCCTGCAAACACTTAAGTTAAGCCTCAAAAACTTTGCATGACAATGCTACAAGAAGTAATCCCACTGCTATAACAGGGGGACTGCATGGCAACCTTGGACATGACAGATGCTTACTTTTATATTTCAATGTTCCCAGTGCACAGAAAATTCCTGCACTTCAAAATAGCGAATCAACACTATCAATTCAAGGTGCTACCCTTTCAACATAGCCTTCGCTCCAAGGTTATTCACCAAGGTACTAGAGGTAATGAAGGCACACCTATGCAGAGAATCAATCCCATTGTACCCTTATCTGGATGACTGGCTGATAACAGGGGAATCCCCTCTAATTTGCAAGCAAAATACCCAAGGAACAATCAATCTTCTGTTCCAACTTGGATTCTCAATCAACGAAAAAAAAACAAATCTCGTTCCAAGCAAAACCAAACAGTCCTTAGGAGCTATCATAAAGACGGGAGAGGGGCTAGTCTTTCTGTCAAATGAAAGAGTACAAAACATACTGCTGCAAATACCTCAGTATCTAGCCAGACACCAAATACCAGTATGGAAAGCAATGTGCTTGCTCAGGATGATGGCTTCATGCATTTGCCTGGTTCCGCACGGTATCTCGTCTTTGCATCGAATTCCTTTCCTTAAAAATGTTTTGCATCAAGGGTTTTGCAATGAAAAAATATGCATCGAATGCATGTTTTTGAGGGGTAAGGGGTTCATTTTTGTTGTGGTGGATTTTAAAGTGTAAAAAACAAGGGTGTGAGGGGGACTCCTCCGCCCTAAAAAAAAAATGCATTTGATGCACATTTTTTCGATGCAAAAAATTTGATGGAAATGTCCCTCGATGCAAAAAACTAGATGGCAGACCATAAACCGTTCCGCACGCACAATTGCGCGTGCGCCCAATGCAAGAATGTTTAGCGAAATACTGGTCTCAGGCAAGCTGTCCGTGGGATCATCTAGTGGTTGTTTTGCTAACCCTCATACAAGCACTACGCTGGTGGACAAAGGAAAACCATTTCACAACCCTAAAGTGCAAGCGATTGTTAAAACAGACGTATCACTCTCCGGATGGGGAGTCCATTACCTTCAGCACACAGCACATGGCCTATGGAAACAGATACCAGCCCAGAATCACATAAACCTTTTGAAGCTGCTAGCAGTGCTCAAGGCCCTACAAAGCTTTCAAGTGCATCTAACAGGTCAAACAGTACAAGTCCTCACAAACAGCACAACTGTCATGTTTTACATAAACACACAGGAAGGCACACACTCACCAAGTCTGTCCAGGCTAACCGAAAAAGTGGGCACTCAAGTGGAACATGTTCCTAGTGTCTCAACACGTTCCAGGGGAACTCAATTCTCTAGCAGACTCGCTAAGCAAAGATCCCCACCCGAAGAGCATGAGTGGCAGCTCAGCAGAGAAATGTTAAACAATATATTTTCGCTGTGGGGCTATCTTCCTTTGGACTTTTTCACCACAAGCCTAAACACACAATTCCCAAACTTTTCATCCAGGTTTCCCCAACCCAGATCGAAGGAGAATGCCCTGTGGGTGAGCTGGTTAGGGAAATGTGCTTACGCTTCCCCCCCAACATTGCTCCTGAGCAGGATAGTGCACAAGATGCACCAGGAACAAGTAACTCTAATCCTGGTTGCTCCTATGTGGGCGAGGCAACCTTGGTTTCTGCATCTGCGTAAACTGGCGATGTGCAATCCAATCAAGCTCCCGTGCCCCTTAAACATGCTCACCCAACACAGGGGGACAACATTACACCCACAACCTCAATCTATGAACTTAGCAGCTTGGCTAGAGTTTGTTAATTTAAAACGACCTAAAAGGCACATGGAAATCCTCAAAGAGGTATGTAAAACAAAAACCAGGCATTGTTACATTAACAAATGGAAAAGATTTGTAATATGGTGCCATTGAAAAAATGTAAACCCTATCAAGTGTACTCTATCACACATTCATCATTAAATGGTCCACTTTCTAGACTCTGGCCTAGTATTCAACTCCATCAAAATTCACCTAGTGGCTCTATTCACGTACACCACTTCTCAAAATAAGGTGTCCTGGTGGAAAATGCCTGTTGTTAGGCGCTCATGGAGGGAGTAAAAAGGCTTTACCCCCCCCATTTAAAACCCACCTCAGGGTGGGAACTCAATGTGATGCTCACAAAGCTGTAAATATCAGATGCTTTAGCATTATGCACTTTATTATGGAGTGGAAAATACAGAATGTGTAAAAACTTGAAAATGTTTCTGAAATTAGATAAAAGAATGGTAATAAAGTGCATAAATATGAAACTCGCATTAGTTGGTACTTGTTTTAGATATTTTAGCACTAGGCACTTTGTGGTGGAGTACGAAATGTAGACACCTTAGGCTATGCACCTTATTATGGAGTAGAACATGTAAAATGTGTTAAAAATGAAAAATGTGGGGAGACCACCAGGGGGTGCAGGCGAAATGTAAACCTGAACGCTCACCTCCCCGAGGATCTTGAAGAAATGGCGAAGAATTGTGGTGCTCTGGGCAAAGCAGCATTTGAAGCTGAGGAGCATTCCCGAGCGAAATGGAGCTGACGACGTAAAACCTCCACAAAATGGAGGAGGCAGCAGGGTAACCCCTGCGGGGTCATGCCGCCGGGAGCGGGGATCCTCACCCGGAAGGGTAAAGGGCAAGGGGGCGGAACGGCGCCAAGAAACTCAAGAGCCCGGAAAGCCCGCGAAGGGTAAACAAAAGGAATGGGGCGGGGCCTGCAGGATAAAAGCAGGCGGGATCGGGGACCAGGCATCTCGCTCCTGCACTGGGACCCGGTCGCCGCCACCTAACAAGGAAGAGGAATTTTCCTACTTCGCGGTAAGAAGAGGGACCAGCGAACGCGGAAGGCAGTCGGCGGAGGAGACCGGGAAGCGTCGCGCAGCTGGGGAACGCAGCCGGCAGGTGGAGAGAGGCAGCACAGCTGAGCGGAGCAGCGGCGAAAGAAGGCGGGTCCAGCCCAGGACCAGGGACGAAGCTCCAAAGGCAGTGCAGGGCTACGGGTGAGCCCGCCTGGCGGAAGCCAGATTCGAGGAGCGGAGGCCGGGCGGAAGCGCAAGGCGAGGGGAACACTAGTCGGAAGAGCATCCGACTTGCGCAAGCCCGCGCCCGGCCTGTCGCTCACCCACCCCCCCCCCCGCACACGAGCTTAAAACTCCGGCGGAGGGGACAACGAGCCGGCCGGGCAGAAGCCGGATTTAAGGAGCGGAGGCAGGGCGGAGGAACAAGGCGAGGGGAAGGCATACCGGAAGCGGATCCGAGGATCGGAGCCGAGTGCCGGTCCCTCGGGTCGAATCCCCCCCCCACCCGGACACGAGCATAAAACGTCCAGCGGAGGGGCCGACATCAGGGGCACGCAGACGCCCAACGCCCGCCCCCCCAAAGCACACGACAGGCCGCAAGGAGCCAGCCACGAGGGACACCTGAGCACGGAGCTCGGGCAAGAGCAACAAGCAGCCCAGAGGGAGCAGGAAGCAGGTGGCCGGACAAGTTGGGAGACCACCAAATGGATCTAGCAGCATTCATGGAACTGGCCAGGGTGGCAGCAGCAACCCATGGCGCAGACTGGATGTCCAAGATGGTGGCACAGCCTAGCCAGGAGAGGCACAGCCAAGGAGTTGATAGCTCCCCTCTGATGTTTCAGGACAGTGGCAGTGAGGCCACCGTGATCGAGGTCGAGATCCACAGCCAAGGGGATGAAGAGGAAGAGAGGGAGAAGGAGACCCAGGGGAATAAAAGAAAAAAGACAATGACGGCCAAGGCGAAAGCGAGCAAGGAGCAAGCCAGCAGCATCAAGAGGCCACGGCAGAAGGGGAGGGCGCAGGAGGATGCGGCCTTAACGGCTCCTACACCTGCTGAGGCTCCAGGGAATCAAGTGAGCCCACCCAACGCGCCTGTGACCAGAACGGTGGATGTCGTGGGTGGAGGAACAACATCCCTGGAGACAGTTAAAGGTATGGTGTTAGAATGCATGCAAGCATGGGGGAAAATGGGGCAAATACCGAATGTTTTGCCCAGTAATGGTATGGTGGCGGGGGGAGTGTCTCAAGGAAGTATAGCCACGCATCTAGGGGCGTCACAAGGACTGGGAGGGCTCTGGTGCAATGGTAGCACTCAAGGCTGGGCACAGACAGGTGGGCTAAGTCATTTACCCCAGAAGAAGGGGATACCGCCCGGGGGTTTCTTGTCTGTCGGGCTGCCTAGCGTGGGCCCACCTATGGGAGGCGGGCAGCAGGTGCAATTGACGGGGCTCCCGTGGGGTCAAGAATGGTCAGGCCAGGGGCCAGGGGCGCCAGCAAGCCTGGGAGGGGCATTGCAATTGGCTGCGGGGTCCCCGGCAGGGGCACAGGGGATGCAAAAGGAGGCAGGGCCATGTGCGGTCTTGACAGGGGGGCTGAACGCAGCGCAGCCAGTAACAGCAGGCCCAAGCAGCAGTGAAACAGGGGGATTGTGGGGACAGGCAACCCAGTATGGGAGGCCAATGCCAGGGTTCGCACCTATGCGGGCTACGGTGAATTCGCTAGTGTGGCACATCCCATGGGCGGTCAAGGAAAGGTTATGGAGGAAGGAATTCATTGACATTTTTGACTTGTTGGGGATCATCCCCACGGGTGGAGGACTAAAGGAACTGTCTGAAAAGGAAAAAGAGAAAAGGGACAGGGAGGCTACCAGGGTAGAGCGTTCGATTAACAACTGGCTGAAAGCATATAGGATGTACATGTCAGTGATGTTGGAGAGGTACCCACAGGATGCACTGGCGATGATAGCATACGAGCAGTATGTACATGATTTGTATCAGAAGTATGGAGGCGAAGGATGGCTGGAGTATGACCGGGGCTTTAGATTAAAAATGCAGATATGGCCAGCAATGTCATGGGACGAGATGGATGTCGGGGGGTACATGGATAAAGTGGTGCCTTGCAGGGAATCACATGACGAGCCATCGGGGGAAAAATCTCGGGGAGGGAGAGGCAGAGGCGGGTTCCCGCAGCGAGGGAGAGGGTCCTTTCGCGGGCCCTCCTCCTGGGTGTACAAGGCAGCAGCCCACCAGGGGGAGCCAGAAATCTGCTGGAGGTTCGCGGAGGGGTATTGCTCATATGGGAAGTCATGCAGGTACAAGCATCAGAAGGGCGGGGGGACGGGCCCCCGCAGGGCCACTCCGGGAGAGGCTAAACCCGGGGATGGCGGGAAACAAAAGAATAAGGGGAATGTTGATTGATACGCCGACAAAACAAGGCAATACTGTGGGAACAATGATTGACAAAGGTATGATTAAAGGGGCATTGCCTACACCAGTTAGCCTTCTTGCCATGACTTCCTTCCTAAACAAGTACCACAACAAAGCTGACGCAAAACTGCTATGGCATGGGTTCAGGTGGGGCTTTAGGATCCCAGGGGCGGGTTCCCAAGGGGGAAGAGAGGCGGCCAACCTACGATCGGCTCTGGAGAATCCCGAGGTATTGGAAAAGAAGGTTAACAAAGAGGTTGGGCTGGGGAGAGTGGCCGGCCCATTTACTAGACCCCCCATGAACGATCTGGTGGTATCCCCGCTAGGACTGGTGCCAAAAAAGGAAGAGGGGCAATTCCGCATGATACACCACCTATCCTTCCCCGAGGGGCAGTCGGTGAACAGCGGCATTCCAGAAGAACAGTGCAGGGTGCAGTACGCCTCCCTGGAGGAGGCGATACTAATGGTGAAAGCGGCGGGGAAAGGGGCCTTGCTGGGGAAAGCTGACATTGAATCTGCCTTCCGTCTATTACCAATCCACGAGGATAGCCACCACTTGCTGGGTTTTAAGGTGGGGGACAAGTACTACTATGACAAATGTCTCCCCATGGGTTGCGCCATTTCCTGCTCATATTTTGAGGCATTCAGCACCTTTCTGGAATTTACGGTAAAGCAGGAGATAAAAAATGGGGGAATGTTGCACTACTTGGATGATTTTCTTTTCGTGGGGAGGGAAGGAACAGATGAGTGCAGGTCCATGATGGAGATATTTCAAAGCAGAATGGAACATCTAGGGGTTCCCCTTGCACCGGGAAAGACCGTGGGCCCGGCAACAACATTGACATTTCTGGGGATCGAGATCGATTCAGTTAAAGGGGAGTGTAGGCTCCCTCAGGACAAGGTCCAAAAACTGAAGGGCTTGATTCAGGAACTGATGGGCAAAAGCAAAGCAACCTTGAGGGAGTTGCAAGTGCTGGCAGGTAACCTCAATTTTGCAGGCAAGGTGATACCAGCGGGGAGGGCATTTGCCAGAAGTGTGGAACTGAAAACTGTCGGCTTACAGCATGCCGCACAGCACGTCAGATTGGGTTCAGAAGTAAAAGAGGATCTGAGAATGTGGGATAGTTTTCTATCAGGTTCCAGCGGGGTGGCAATCTGGAGGGCGGACTGGGCAAGCAGTCAGAGGCTCAAACTGTTCACAGATTCATCCGGGTCCCTGGGCTTTGGGGCTATCCTGGGGGACAGATGGTGCGGCATGGCATGGCCGGAGGAATGGCACAAGGAAGGGGTCACAAAGGATATCACGCTACTAGAGCTATTCCCCATAGTGGTGGCGTTCAAGTTGTGGGGCAGGCGGCTGCAGAATTCCAAGGTCATGTTATGGTCAGACAACTTGGCTGTGGTACAGATCATTAACACGGGAGCATCCAGTAACCTGAGGGTGCTGAGGCTCCTCAGAGAACTCACCAGGAGTTTGTTAGAATTGAACATCGAGGTTAGAGCACGACACATTCCAGGGGTGAAAAACACGGCCGCTGATTCTCTGTCTCGTTTACAGTGGGACCGATTCCGGGAGAGCTGGCCCGAAGCAAGGGAGGAGATGACCCCATTCGAGGTACAATGGTGGGGGATGATTGGGGCGATCTGACCGCATTGGTGGAAACGGCCCTGGCACCCGGTACAACCAAGAGATACAGGGCTTGTTGGATTCGGTTTGCACGGTTCCAGGAAGAGGTACTAGCAGGGGACCCCGGGGAGAACCCGGTGAGAGCATTCATAGGCTGGTGCTGGAAAACAGGGAAAACCCGGGCGTGGGTAAGCTATCACCTTGCGGCCATAGCGCATTATGCAAAAATGCACGGGGAGAAGGACCCCACTAAGGAGCATTATGTCATGATGGCCATGAAAGGCTGGGCGAAGCAAAGCACGCCAAAACCAGATGAGAGACGGCCAATCGATATTTGGAAATTGCACGGTTTGATTAAATGCCTAGGGGAGGTATGTCAGGATGAATCAGAGCGTGTGCTCTTCTCGGCCGCATTTACGGTGGCGTTTTTTGGGGCGCTTAGAGTAGGCGAACTGGTGCCGGAAAACAAGAGCGGCAAGGGGAGTGGGTTCTTGCGCGTCAGGGACATTCATGTGGGGAGCACTCAGGTCATCATCTATGTGAGGCGGTCGAAGACGGATCAGAAAGGAAAGGGCACGACGCTGACCGTACATGCCATTCAGGCAAGCCGGGTTTGCCCGGTGGCGGCGTCGGCAAACTTTATGCGACAGAGGCAGCCATCTGGGGCAGAGGCGCCATGGCTCACGCACAAGGATGGGTCCGCACTAAGCCGCTTTCAGTTCAAAAAAGTAATGTCGCTTGGGCTGGAGAGAATGGGTCTGGCAGGGGGCCAGTTTGGGACGCATTCTTTTCGGATTGGGGCCGCCACCTCAGCATCAGTCGGGGGGCTAGGGGCCGAGGAGATTAAGAGATTGGGGAGATGGTCGTCAGGATGTTATAAACGTTATGTCAGGCCTGAAAAAGTGTAAAGATAACCATGCCGTTCCTTCCATGTCATTTACCAGCAGCGCACCAAAGGAGACCACGCACAGTATGGGTGGTGGGGCACTCATTCATCACAAGGGCAAAGGCAAGCTGGAACCAGCAGCATGAGGTCTTGACGGCTGGTGAATTCAAGATCGAATGGCACGGGGTGCCGGGGATGAAATGGGCTCAGCTGGAAGGGCATTTGCGCACGCTGCTAAAAAAGCGGCGGAGGCCAGAGGTGTTGGTAATACACTTAGGAGGGAACGATCTGACCAGTTTAGGGAGAGGGGTATTGCTGAGAGACATCACAAGCTCTTTACAGGAAATAGCGGCGCAAGTGGAGGAGACGGAGATCATCTGGTCCGAGGTGATTCCGCGGACTCAATGGAGGGGGGCAGCAAACCATTCGGCAGTGGAAAAATCTCGGAGGAAGCTGAACGGGGCAGTTGCAAAATTCTGCAAGGGCAGAGGTTTCCATCAGATCAGGCATGGTCTGATTAACGAGAAAACCCCCGAGTATTTCCTAGCCGATGGTGTGCACCTATCCCCAAAGGGCATGGAGCTCTTTTTTTGGAACATTTGCACCAAATTGCTGGAATTGTGAGGAGTGAGGATGAAGGGAGAGCCAACGGTGGACGGGAACCCACCGGTTGGCGTGGCGGTGTTTGGGCAACCAAGCACAAATGATAGACTCCGGATGAGCCAGAAGGAAACAGAATGGGTCTTCGCTCTTCTGGACCAGCGCCTCTTGGGGGCCTAAACGGCGGGGGCGCCTGGTAGGAACAAATAAGGCTCAGCTTCCCCCCCAAAACAAACGGCGCTCTCCCCACCCACGGACCCCTGCACGGGCAGGATAGGACAGGTACAATGGGTCGGGGGAGTTGGGGGCCTACTATACCAAGTATAGGGGGAAGCAAAGGAAATCCGGCAAGCAAGCGCCACATGTACAGAATGAGGTCACTATGGTGTACAAATACTTCTGTTGTCATGGAAATAAAACTGCGGCCAATTTTGCCAATTGAAATCTTGTGTCATGCCAATTCATGGGGGGTTTAAAGCATTGTCTGCATGAGCAAAAGAATTGGGGGGTAAAGGCAAATGGACGGCTGCAGGGGTTATGGAGCTGACGACGTAAAACCTCCACAAAATGGAGGAGGCAGCAGGGTAACCCCTGCGGGGTCATGCCGCCGGGAGCGGGGATCCTCACCCGGAAGGGTAAAGGGCAAGGGGGCGGAACGGCGCCAAGAAACTCAAGAGCCCGGAAAGCCCGCGAAGGGTAAACAAAAGGAATGGGGCGGGGCCTGCAGGATAAAAGCAGGCGGGATCGGGGACCAGGCATCTCGCTCCTGCACTGGGACCCGGTCGCCGCCACCTAACAAGGAAGAGGAATTTCGTTTCCACCCACCCACCCACGAAATACGAGTAGGACGCACCCGGGTGTCGCTGTCGCAGGGCACCCAGGTCAGAGGATGACAAGTTGGCGGTGTTTGGGCAACCAAGCACAAATGATAGACTCCGGATGAGCCAGAAGGAAACAGAATGGGTCTTCGCTCTTCTGGACCAGCGCCTCTTGGGGGCCTAAACGGCGGGGGCGCCTGGTAGGAACAAATAAGGCTCAGCTTCCCCCCCAAAACAAACGGCGCTCTCCCCACCCACGGACCCCTGCACGGGCAGGATAGGACAGGTACAATGGGTCGGGGGAGTTGGGGGCCTACTATACCAAGTATAGGGGGAAGCAAAGGAAATCCGGCAAGCAAGCGCCACATGTACAGAATGAGGTCACTATGGTGTACAAATACTTCTGTTGTCATGGAAATAAAACTGCGGCCAATTTTGCCAATTGAAATCTTGTGTCATGCCAATTCATGGGGGGTTTAAAGCATTGTCTGCATGAGCAAAAGAATTGGGGGGTAAAGGCAAATGGACGGCTGCAGGGGTTATCGGAATACCTGTTCCGAAAACGCAGTGAGGTCAGGAGAGGCCCACAGCCCACGTGGCACTGACGGCAGCAGCACTCCGACCCGCGCAGCCGCTTGGGCATACAGTAGAGCACAGCCCGAAATTGCAGCAGTGACTTCCCATGCAGCGCTCTGAGGGAGACGAGCGCTGAGCAAGTCGCCTGATCACTGTGCGAAGTACGGTCGAAAGGAAAGGCACCTCCGGCTGCAAGCAGTGAAAGCAACGTTTAAAGAGGAGGAGCGGCAGAAGAGCTACTGCACCTGAGGGAGAGTGCCACCTGCAACAACAAAGCTCCAGCAGTGTTGAGGCGAAACAAGGAAGGAGCAGCCCAACAGAGCGCAGGAGACGCACCCGCCAAGCAGACAGCGCAGGTCCAACCTATCGTCGTGGCGAGGCGGCAACATACCCTCTGCTCCTGCATGGAAGGCATCCAGTGGGGAACCCCTCCCCCCAGCAAACACTATGGGTAAGGAGAGCGGGTGGGAGCCAGCAGAGTAACAAGGGCCCATTAGGGACGAGCGCTCCAGCACCCTAAAAATCAACATGTACCCCATGTACCACACTGTATCCCCACCGCATTTGCGATCTGAATGACACCTGGCCAAGTATGATCGTTGCCTATCTTCCCTCTGTTCCCCCTCCCTTGCCTCCTCGCACCTTGAAACACTTGTGTATAGGCGCGTTATAAATGCCATATCATATCATAACAGGGGCTGTCATGCCCCAGCCCCTCAACAGTGAATGGGGCACAAGCTCCATAGAGACCGTTCTCTACCGCCATCCCCCCGGACCTCCAACCCGGATCGACAGCTTCACTCCCACACTCCACCACGAGGCAAGTGGGGAAGAAATAGCTTTCGCCGTCAGGCTAATAGACTGGCCAACAAGCGTCAAACAAAGCAAATTGCATATGGGAACGGAGTGCAGCATCAAGGCACCAGGCTCTGAGTATAGGGCCCACACCCCTCCCCCCTGATTTACCCACACAGACTAGTGGAGGGAGTCCCTCTCCCACTGCCCTACCACGGAACAACCGGTGGCGAAAGAGTGCCATAAGATTTTCAGATCCTACAACCTGCTGAGGAGCACGCACAGGCTGTTCAAGGACCTTTCCTCAGAGGGGCTTCTCCAGAGCAGACGCCCGTGCCCCCCCCCCAACAAGCTAGCAGACAAACGGGGCTGGAGAGGCACCCATTGCACCCAGCCACTCCCATCACAGATCAGGGGGTGTCCCGTCTGAGTCAGCGCTTATCTCACCAGGAAGCCCCCAAGAGGCAAAGAAGAATACCATTGTGCAACTGGAAGCTAAAACTCAGGGCAGATTGAGGGGAGAGGCAGGAAGCTTTCACCCCATTAACCCACTGAATCAGCAACAAACTCCCCTTGGGTACACAGACGCATCGCAGTGTATATGCAGGGTGGGATTGCCCCCTCCGCAGTCCAAAGATTGCAGGAGTTTCGAAGGGGGAACACAACAATGGCAGCCTCCCAAGCTCAGGACAGCCCTCTCAATCCGGGGGCGACCAAGAGACCTCAACAAAAGCAGACATACGCCTCTTACTTGACAAAATCCGCTCATTCAGGACCAGCATGACTACGACAGTCAGCGCACTCCAGGAAAAGGTGCATAGGATAGAGGATAATGTAGAGGCACTGGAAAATTACCAACAATCCGCAGACATTGTAGAAATGAAAACCGAAGGCCGATTCCAGGACCTGGAACAGAGAAACCTAGATCTAACTGCTAAAATTGATGATCTAGAAAACAGAGACAGGAGAGCGAATATAAGCATGCAGGGCCTTAAAGAAGACAAGTGAAGGAGCTAATAGCCGCTCTCCTGCACTCGCCACTGTCCCCAGAATTGGAATTCGAAAGAGTGCACCAAGCGGGTGGCCCCCCAGATGGCCCACAATCAGTTTTGGCAAAATGCCACCAATACAGGCACAAAGTAGAAATTATTAGACAAGCAAGGAAAAGAGAGTTCATAGACTTTGAAGATTCAAGAGACAAAATTTACCAAGACCTGTCAGCCGCCACTCTGGCTCAAAGAAGAGCCTGTCGACCCATAACTTCCTGGCTGCGGGAGCACAACACGAGGTACAGGTGGGGTTTTCCATTTGCACTTACATTTGACTACGCTGACGAGGAATACAAGGTAGTCTCGGGGGAAGAGGCCATCGGCGTGTTGGGGAGCATGCAAGAAAAAGGAAGGCGCAACTGACGGAGAAGAAATACCATCCTCATCAGAGCCAGTAAGAAGGCCAGTCAGACTTTGGCTGCAGAGAAACCAATCTAGAGGCAAGAGAAAGTTCAAAAGGCTAAACACTGCATGAACAGAATAGACTGGGAAAGGATGTTTTATGACAAGCGTGCCGAGGAGGGGCTTATGGAGCACACCATTGACAGTTGAAAAGAAAGTGCTCCATTCAGTCATTATAAGGGATGAAGTGGTCACTGGAATTTTTCAGGAAATCGTTTCTCTCACCCCTCTCCCCCTTCCTAGGCCCCACTGCATGCTGGCAGCCGGGCTGGGCATACAATGATGTTGACATTATGCACTTGCACTTCACATTAGCAGCAAGCAGCAATTGTTGTTCAAAGGGTTTGCGGGGTGACACCCATTGCGTGGCCCTATGTTCATACCTAGGGCATCTCCATTGTTTCAGGAGGTGTTTTTTTCCCTCTTCTTTTTGTTTTCCTTTTTAGGGTGGGGGAGTGGGTGGAGGGGCTCGGGGTTCGAACCAGGGTTGCAGAAGGGGGAACAAGAAATCGACTTACCTAAAATCCAAGCCACATATATCGAATCTTGGCCAGACAAGTGATTCACGTACCTTAACGCCAGAAGCACGTAACTTTGAATCAAAGCCACACCAAGCAGATAAAGACCCACGAACACTTGAGGGGAGGCAGCACACCTGGTTACACAACAAGCATAACTTACGAAACTCTAATGGCAGATGTCACTATTTGCAGATGTCTTTGAATGTCAAGGATCTTAATTCACCACAGAAAAGGTCCATGCTAGTTAGAGCATTTCAGCAGACCAAACTGGACATCCTATTTATGCAAGAAACCAAATTCAAACACAAAGACGTGTTCACTCCAAAGGGAAAGCAACTGAGAGGGGCCATATGGGCATCAGGGCTGGAGAAGAAATGTGGTGTAGGCATCTTGTACTGCTCCTCTCTGGAGCTACACATCCGGCACACACAGAGAGATCCAGGTGGGAGGTACCTCATAGTACGGGGGTCCATTAGATCTAAAGAAGTCACCCTATGCTCCACATATGCCCCAAACACCCAGCAGCTGGCATTCTGTGAAGACCTCTTCTCATAGCTAGACAATGTAACAGCAGGATCTCTGATCTCTGGGGGTGATCCCTGATCATGAACTAAGAGTTGGACTTGAAGTCCTATAGAGAGGGTGCGCTACCAGCCTTGAGACAGCAAATCCTTCCAGGACTTGATCACAAACCACCTATGGATTTATGCATGGATAACCCTGCACCCTTTTCAAAAGACACACACACTCTATTCCCCCCCACACCAAATGTACTCCCGCATAGATTCTTTCTTTCTGGATGGAGACCTTGAACACCATTTGAAAAATGCTTTAATTGAGGTGGTGGGGTGGTCGGACCAAGCATGGTTATCATAGAGCTAGACATAGGCCCCAGCAAAAAACATAGACAAACGATGAATATGCAACAATACGCTTTTCAGGTATAAGCTCTTCAGAGAGTCACTAGACAAGCCCGGGAGTTTTTTTTAAAGAAATGACACAGGGGATATCCCACGCACCACAGTATGGGAAGCGCTAAGGCCATGATGAGAGGCCTTTTAATAACACAATGGGCCTCAGTGAAAAGAATTAAACTTCTCAGAGAAACCCAACTGAAGGAGGCAATCAGGAAAAGGAAGTGACTCTAGTGAAGGAGAAGGGAGACTCGACTGAAGCCAGATCGGAAATCAGGGAACTCAGACAGGAATTTAAGGAAATCTGGTGAAGTAAAGCCCTAGTCAACCTTAGATATGTAAAACGGAGATACTACGAGAAGGGAGATAAAGCACACACCTTACTTGCGGCTAGACTGCGGAAACAAAGGGCAGAGAGAGCAGTATTCCTGTCCCTCCTGTTTATTGACATCATGGCCACTGGGCAAGCACCTCCGTCATTCACGGAAGCCAGGATCATCGTAATACCAAAAGATGGGAGGGATAAGCTTGCATGCGGCTCGTACAGACCGATTTCACTACTAAACATAAATGCAAAAATGTACGCAAGTATATTGGCTAACAGACAAAGTAGGGTCCTCCCTCTGCTGATCCATAGCGACCAGGTGGGGTACATGAAGGAAAGGCAGGGCACGGAAAATGTCTGCAAAACACTGAACTTGAAGGCTTCGATGGAGGCAAGTGACGTAGACCCCACATTGATTTCAGTTGATGCCGAAAAAGCCTTCGACTGGGTGGAGTGGTGTTTCATGGCCAAGGTTCTGGCAAAGGCAGGTTTGGGCCTGCCATGGATACAGCGGGCGCAAGTGCTATATAACAACACAACTGCGAGAGTTGTGGTCAACGGGGTGGCATCCCAGCCATTCACGCTAACCAGGAGGACTAGGCAGGGTTGCCCCCTTTCGCAGCTAGTCTTCGTCCTGGTCATGGAGCCTTGGCTCAGAGCATTAGGAGTGATGACAGGATAAAAGCTTTGTTAAATTTGGCAAATAATACAAACTAGCCCTGTTTGCAGATGACATCCTGGTCTATGTCACTCACCCCTCTCAATTCATTTCCAGAAAGAGATGCTACTATTCTACCGTCGCATGCAGCGATCCTGTGAAGATCTGACAAAATAGACTGGCTGCGCACAGCGAAGGAGATATATGAAATGGAAAGCCTCACAGCAACTCTTATGGAAACGCACACACACATAGACGTACAGTGGCTTCCCTTCCTAGAATTATTTCAAGAATCAAGCAGCCCCCTCAAGTGATCTCATATCCACACAGATGTCCATAAGGCAACTAACTAAAGGGGAAGGGAAAGGGATGTGTCCCCTTTTTTTTGTTCTCTCCTTTAAAAATAAAAAAAGAATGACTCCCACGCCACCACAGGCTTCTCTGCCCACAGTTAGCACCTCAACGCCCCAAACACAGTGTCCCAGGCCAACCCAGATGCGCCGTGTCTCTTCTCTCTTTCATTCCAGTGTCCTCACGCTTATCTTTTCTTCACTGCTCATCTGTCATCTTGTTCTTCTTCTTGTCAGATCTCCACAGGATCGCTGCATGCGACGGTAGGCGAGTAGCATCTCTTTGCAGGGTCCCCCTGCCACTTGGTCGAAAAGGGCGGATGTTAGTGGGAAGGGGGTTTATTGTTTTTCTTTAAATTTAGCTTTTCTTAAACTTTTTTCGTTAACATTGTTCTTTTTGATCACGTGCTGAGTTGATATTTCATGAGTGAAATGTAATGTACCTGTTTTGCATTTGTTGATCTCAATAAACATAAGCCAAGGCTATGTGTAGTTCCATACCCGCCATTACAGTTTTTTTTAAAAGATATTTTTATAGCTATAGTGACATTGGCGGTGAAAAATCACTGGCAATGGCGGACACAATAGCCATCCAGGTCTTCCTTCCAAGCAGTAACCAGGACAGAATCTGCTTAGCTTCAAAGTGAGGAAGGGGCCAGCCCCCTTAGGCCATGTTGCCTGATAAATGAGACACAGTTGCAATACCACCAGTCCTTGCCTTGCTTTGAAGCTATGCAGGGTTTGTCCTGGTTACTGCATGGATGGGTGACGAAATGTCAGTCCTTAAAAGTTTTGGACTTTTGTCTTGTTCCCAGTGCAGACGGTTACCAACAAGATCACAAGCACTTGTTTTGTATTGGGATTTTGTTTTCCAGGGAATATTTCACAACAGATTGCTGGGTTTAAAAGGTGAGCACCGTTTATAGTTTGCCAGCATATTTATTTAAAGGTTTCCTTTCTCAGGTTATTTTTCTTGTGTTCATTACTTTTTTAAAATTCTGATGCTATTTTGTCTTGCGCACTTTCTTCTAAGGAGAAAGTCTAATGAACTACATTTGTATATTTCACTTTAAGATATATTTTCAATTACTGTGCGTATAATCATGGGTGCCAGCTTTTGATTTTTGCATTGGGGGCAAAAGTATCTGGAAATATGTTATTCTAGCAGCTAGTCATTACTTTCCCTTTTCTGTGCTGCTTAAATGTGGTTAGTTGGGGTCATGCAATGTATCACAACATTCACCAGTGACTGGCCATAAAACAAGGGGCTTGTAGCACGCTGCTTAACCAACATGTGTGATGCTCGGCCAGTAGTTTAATCTCCCTCCACATTGCCTAAAAATATTGCGAGTTCTCAAAGCCTGCAATCTTTTATACATAATAAAAACAATATATTTTTACAGCTACAGTGGGCTTCCCATGCAGGCAGTAACCAGGACTGACCCTGCTTAGCTTCAAAGCAAGGAAGGGGGCAAGCTCTCTGAAGACATGTTACCTGATAAACAAACCCCGTTAAAAGACCACTTAGAGCAACATAACCTGAGGGGGCCAGACCTTTCCTCATTTTGAAACTAAGCAGGGTCAGTGCCGGTTACTGCATGGATGGGAGAAAGTCGCAAATTACATGTGTTTTCCTAGTTTTAAATATTTCATAACACACAGCATCTGCATTATTTTTTGTAAACTGTGCTACTGTCAGTCCTTGAATGTTTTGCACTCGGAGACCATTTTATTTGGCTTCTGCTGAAGGGCATTCTGGTATTTGTAGTCTCCCAGTCAAGATGGGGCGGAATGATGCCACAATTGTACACGTTTTGCCTAGCATAGTTCTGTAAGGATTTATATATTTGAGTAACACTATGGTATGTGTACTTTTCATGTTATCTTTATAAAGCTGAGTATTGCTGAAAGCCAGACATGGGGGCGAAGAGAGGAAATGATGAGAGGGCAAGTAAGTCATGAGTATTTGCCCACAATGTGACAAGAGAGTTGGCAAGCCTGGACACTAGTGCAGGTATTTTCCCCTGATTTTGGCTGATTTTCAAAGCACAAGTAAAGAACACATGTGGGTGGACAGCATAACTTTTTCCAGAGGGCGGACGCAACCCCTTGATTTTTTTTTTTAGTTTGGCAAGCTTGCTCAAGTATTTGGCTATCAGGATTGTACTCAGGTCATGTTCTCATGATGGCAGACACGTACTCACAAGACCACAAGCACTTGTTTTTAAAGTGGACAGTGGACATGGCCAAAGGCCATGGCTAGTGGTCTGGTAGTATTCTAAAGTATAGAGTGGGCATGGCGGTAGGCTGTGGCCACAGCCATGTGCAAAAACATCTATGGAATAAAAAATCCCTTGAAATTCAAGTAAATAACTTTAGTTGCAGGGATGTTATGGTGAGAACTTAATGCAACAAAGCCCCTGCAATTCAGCTAAACCCCCATCTTAACTTCATGCCCCCTGTTGTGCAGTTTATGACCACAATGATGACATCACAGATGACATCACTAATTATATTAGAACAGTTTTCTGCACTAAACATGACCTTCAGCCATATCAGTGTGGATGGCAAAATATATTTTAATACTTTAATGACCATGGCACCAACAGACCACAAGCCATAGACTTTGTCCTTCACCAATGGCTAGAGCCTTCAGCCGTGTCCACTGTATTTTATATGATATGAGATGATATGATATTTTATTTGTATTGCGCTCGTACACAAGTGTTTCAGAGCGCAACTAGGCAAGGGAGGGGAAACGGGAGAACACAAAACAACAACAATCTTACTAGGCCCAGTGACATTGAAAACGCGCAAGTGCATGGGAAAGGGAAAACGGGAAAAGTGCATGGAAGGGGGAGAGTGGAGAAGTGCAGAGCAGAGCAGAGGAGAGCAGATAAATAAATAATAAATAAAAATAAATATAAAATGGAGGCAATAAACAGTGGTAGTGCAGCCAGCAAGTGGCAAGTGCTGTCTTTATGGCAGCAGACTGGGTAAGTCTGATAAGTGCAGTAAGAAGAAAGGGGGGGGCTGTATGGGTACAGATACAGTCCACCAATGCAAGGGGTGGCCAGGAGACAGTGCAGGAGGGCGGCAGGGTGAGCAGGTACCTGGGCCCAGGGGAAAGAGGGTGGCCAGGTGCACAGTGCCAAAAGCGAGTCGGTCAGCAGGGGAGGGGGGAGAGAAGGCAGAAGCAAAGAGGAAGGTCTTGAGGTACTTCCGGAACCGGAGATGGTTCTCCTCAAGTTTCAGAGTGGCAGGGAGGCTGTTCCAGAGGGAGACCCCAGCCGAAGATAGAGATCTACCCCCAGCTTGTTTCTTTGAAACACGATTGATCTGGAGGGAGTTAGAGGTAGAAGAGCAAAGAGCTCGAGAGGGGAGGTATTTGCAGAGGCATAGCTGAAGGTATTTTGGACCCAGGCCCCAGAAAGCCTTCTGGACAATGCAGAGGGTTTTGAATGTAATCCTTGCATCCAATGGGAGCCAATGGAGAGATTTCAGAGCTTAAGAGATACGATCCCAGGGCTTGAGGCCAAGGACAAGTCTCGCTAAGCTATATACTACATACTAAGCAGCCTCTACCATGGGCTTAAGCACAATACCAGTCAGTGCCCACAACCTGCGGCTGTCTCCACTATAAATTCTAACATATAAATGGGCCACTAGCCACGGCCTTTGAGCAGGAGCAGTTTGTACATCTTTTGCCCATGCCCACTGTATATTTTTAAAGACTAACATGCCATAAGGTATGATCTTCGGATGTGCCCACTCTGTATAATACAACACTAAACAACCACTAACCATGTACTTCACACAATAGTTGCCAGTGGCCAGGGCCTTTGGCCATACCGACTGGTTATTCTAACATATTAATGGGCAGTAGTTATGGCATTTAGCCACGGCCACTCACTACAGCTTTCAACCTTGCCCACTGTATATTTTAAAACGGTAACCGCCCACTAGGCATAGCTTTTAACCATGCACATTGGTATTGTACAGCACTGACCACTAGCTATGGTGTTTGGTGATGGCCAGTAACCACAGCCTTCATCATGGCCAAGTCCTCAGCCTAAATTGTCATTAAGATAATCAATGTTTGTATGCACTAACTTATTAATGATGTTATATCTTATGTGTTTATTGATGTAGTCTGTTATATACAAAGTAATTTGTGTTGTCACCAGTGATGTCATCAGTGATACTATTTGTGATGTCATCAGTGTTCTCAAACATGTAATTAGTGACGTAATCTGTGATGTCATCATTCTGGTGATAGGCTGCGCAACAGGAGGCTTGATGTTAAGGTGGGGTTAGCTGAATTTCAGGGGTTACATCCCTTTTCGAGTCTCGAAAACAACACTGTAATACTGTGCAGCTTCCACTGGATGTCAGCCTTCGCATAGCATGTGAATCTAAGAAGATACAAGCATCAGAAATACATGTTTCCATAGGAAGAGCACTTTTTGGGCGGCCTATAACTCCGCTCCCCCTGGACGAATCCTCACCAAAATTTGCAAAAAAAGTATATGGGCTACTCTGAATTTTTTTTGCAAAGTTTGGAGATGTTTGGTCCAGGGAGGGGGGAAAGTTGGTTGTAGGGGGGGTCCCAAAACGTCTTTTTTCCCGTAGACTGAATGGGGGAAAAACTTTGCGCATGCCTAGAGGCCAAACCGCTGGATGGATTTTCACCAAATTTGCGGCAAGGGCTTGGTCCCAAAAGCGTGCTTTTGCAAATTTGGTGACAATCCATGCAGTAGTTTTCTTTAAAGCGATCAAAAAGTAGGTCTCAAAAAAATTTGTGATATCTATGTCTGCTCTGCGGTCACACTTCCCTGTTCGCTCCACGGACAAGATACCGATTGGCTAAGGGGCTGGCGTCATGACCGCGGACACGCGACGTCTCCGCCGATTGGCTGCAGTGAGGCGTGTTCTGCGTCAGATTTTTTGGATGCGCCCGACATCTTGGATCTGCCGACAGCGCGGCGGCTGCGGCTCAAGCGGCAAAGTGCTATTTTGGAAACTGTTTTGCTGTGTCAGAGTGCTTGGGGAGGTGCAGACAGTAAGAGATCGGTGAAATGCTGTATTTGTTCAGGTGGTAGGTGCTAATGATGTATTCCCTATTGCCGCCTTGTTCGGGATGTTTGTAAGTACAGAAAATGAGGGGTCTCATAAGGATAGTACTTCAGTCCGTGCTATGCGCAGGGATTTTGAAACGGTTCTAAGGACACTTGTGGTGTTAGCGGACATTGAAATTGAGTACATGGAGTAGTTACATGTTTTTTTTCTATGGATAGCATTTGCTACAGTTATAATGTTTCATTCTATGGGTGTGCTAATGATTTATAAGTGACCATGGGTGTAATATGCGAAGGTGGTTGTGGCCAGGGCCAAGAGTCTTGGGTGCATGGCCGTAGGCCGTAGGCCGCTGGCCATTCTTCCAAGACTCTAGGCCCTGGCCACAACCACCGCAGCATGTCACAGCTATGGATACACCTGTAGTACTGCTTATTGATCAGATGGTTGTGGGAAGTGTGTACAGTCTTGGGTGCATGGCCAAAGGCCATGCACCCAAGAACAAAGTTGTTAGCACTGGAGTTATAAGCCACTGCACACCCATGCATTGAAATATATATGTACATACACCTAAGACTCTAGGCACTGGCCACACCACTGCAGCATGTCATAGCTATAAATACACCCGTAGTATCGCACATTACTCAGGTGGTTGTGGGGAGGGTCTGCAGTCTAGGGTGCGTGGCAGAAGGCCATACACCCACGATCACATTTATACGTAATGCAGTTACAAGCCAAAAAGGGTGTGATATGCTGTGGTTGTTGTGGCGAGGACGTAGAGTCTTTGGTGCATGGCCATGCACCCAAAAACAAAGTTATAAGCACTGCAGTTATAAGCCACTATGGGTTTTATATACTGCACACACATACATTGAAATATCTATGGCCTTGCACCCAAGACTTTTGCCTCTGGCCACAACTTCTGCAGCATATTACAGCTAAAGGTACACCCGTAGTATCAAACATCATTCAGGTGGTTGTGTGGAAGGTCTAGCGTCTTGGGTGTGTGGCAGAAGGCCATGCACCCAAAACTAAATTTATACGTAGTGCACTTAGAAGCCACAATCGGTGTGATACAGTGTGGTGGTTCTGGCCAGGAGCTAAAGAATTGGGTGCATTACACACAAGAGTGTAGACCCTGCCCACAACCACTGCAGCATATCACAATCATACATCACACTCATACAATCAATTATGTATCTGGTAGGTATGGGCAGGACCGAGAGTCCTGGGTACAAATTGAGTACATGCTACAGTTACAATGTTTCATTCTATGGGTGTGCTAATGATTTATAAGCAACCATGGGTGTAATATGCTGAGGTGGTTGTGGCCAGGGCCAAGAGTCTTGGGTGCATGGCCATAGGCCATTCTTTCAAGGCTCTAGGCCCTGGCCACAACCACCGCAGCATGTCACAGCTATGGATACACCTGTAGTACTGCTTATTGATCAGATGGTTGTGGGGAGTGTGTACAGTCTTGGGTGCCCAGAACAAAGTTATAAGCACTTGCTACAGTTATAATGTTTTATTCTGTGGGTGTTGTAATGATTTGTAAGCATCAATGGGTGTAATATGCTGCAGTGGTTGTGGCCAGGGCCTAGAGTCTTGGGTGCATGGCCGTAGGCCGTAGTCCATACTTCCAAGACTCTAGGCCCTGGCCACAACCATCGCAGCATGTCACAGCTATGGATACACCTGTAGTATTGCTTATTGATCAGATGGTTGTGGGGAGTGTGTACAGTCTTGGGTGCATGGCGGAAAGCCATGCACCCAAGAACAAAGTTATAAGCACTGGAGTTATAAGCCACTGCACACCCATGCATTGAAATATCTATGGACATACACCTAAGACTCTAGGCCCTGGCCACAACTACTGCAGCATGTCAAAGCTATAGATCCACCCATAGTATCGCACAACTTTTAGGTGGCTGTGGGGAGGGCCTGCAGTCCTGGGTGCGTGGCCGAAGGGCCTGCAGTCTTGGGTACGTGGCCGAAGGCCATGCACCCAAACCCAAATTTATACATAGTGAAGTTAGAAGCCAGAATGGGTGCGATATGCTGTGGTGGTTCTGGCCAGGACGAAGACTGAAGTCACAAGCAGTGAGGTTATAAGTCAGCATGGGTGTGCTGTGGTGTGGTGGTTGTATGCACGACCTACAGTCTTAGGTGCATGGCTGCAGACCATGCACCCAAGAGTAAACTTATAAGTAGTGAAATGATAAGTGAAATGGTTTTTATATGCTGCGCTGGTTGTGGGTCGGACCTATAGTCTTGGTTGCTTGGCTGCAGGGTGTAGGTGGTAGGTTATATATCCAAGATGGTAGGCCCTGCCTACAGCTACTGCACCATATTACTGCCATAGACTAGATGTGCAGATTAGAATATGTATGCCATGTGTGCAATTATACTTACTGTTTACTTTGCTGAGAATCGATATATTCTTACTTGACTTTAGTACTTGGCGGAAATATCCTTTTTTAATTTCTGTGATAAAAGAAAAGAGCATGTTAGTGTTTGTATTTCATGAAGACTTATTACATTGTACAATAGACATGTTACCTGTTTTTTTACCCTCATATTTAGTTTGCAAACCAGTGTACTGTGCATTTTGCTCAGTTTCTGTGTTTGTTTTTATTATCCTTGGGTCTGGGGGAAAAAAATCCTTTTTGGATTAAAAAAAACCTTTCTTTGCTATGCTACAAACTATTTATTTGTTTTCTTTGAGTGTTTCCTTGTTGTTTCTGATTAATGTTATGTCTGTTGGCTTGTTGCAGATTTTTAAAAACAGTTAGATACCTGTTGGCGTATTGTAACTGTGCATTTTTTCTTACCGATCTGTGGTACTGATTTATCTGTGTGGTTGTTATACACTCTTGGGCAGTTAGATACCTGTTGGTGTATTCTAACTGTTTATAGTTGTTTTCTTGAATTGTTGTTACTGTTGTGGTACACATTAGTTATTAAATTTTGGCTTTAAGAAGATTAAATATGCATTTGTAAGATTAGCTGGCAATCTCTGCTTTAGAGTAATGGTGCTATCATTACATTTGAACCATCCACATTTGTTTTTAATGTATGCAGTGTAGTGACCTGCATTGGTTGTAGCTCCTGCATGGTAGATTATACCTATTGTTGTAAAGGTTTTCTTTCCAAGTGACACTTGACCGTGTGTGAATCCAGTCAACTTGCAGTTGTTTTTGGTACCATCTGAATTGTAACGTAGAAGCATAAGTATTATGTAGTTACTATGTGTTTGTAACAGTAAGGTGGAGCGATTATATGAATTGCACATAGCACATAATCTGCCATGGTTTGCATTCTGTACAAGTTGCTGAAATGGAATGGATTCACAATTAGGTATGGATACATAAACAAATCGCTCATTTGGGATTTGTTCCTGTATCACATTGTTACAGAGAGTGCATATAAGTTTCAGTATGTATGAAATCTGGAAGATTTCATGTATAGGTATGTTTTTGTTTTCCAGTACTTGTAGTAAGTACATTAGACATTCTTGTGGATCTTCTTGTGAGTTTATAGTGAATCTCACCATTCCAGCACAGCAGTCCAATTATTGTCTTATTCTGTGAACACTGTACGTGTTGTCAGGATTGTTTGTTGCATTTCTATGAAGGACTAACATTTTCAAACACAATTGGTCTGTACTGTGTAAGTAAATATTGTTAACAATTGGTGGCAATTGCAATAGAATATTCATTGCTACATTTGCATAGCAATTTACACCAGTTTCATTTGAACATTTGAATGGACCATCTAGTTCTGCCTCTGAGTGCTTTTTTCAGAGTTTTTGTTTCTTCTTTGAAGAAGTACCTGATTTACTTTCCCTAATAGGTTCTTCTTTGCTTGTGGTAATTGATGACGTTTTAGCTTCTTTTGTTTTATTTGAAGGATTTGCCGTCAGATTTTGTTGCATTTCTGTTTGAATTAGTTTTCTTTTACCACATTTTACTTTTTCCGGAACAGGATATTGTTTCAGATGGGGGGTGTAACGTGAACGCAGTCTATTGTATTCTAAAATGCAAGGAATATCAGCGTTCAGTTTACTTGCATCAAAGTTGATTAGAAATAGACCGTCAAGTGTAGGTAAGCGTGATAGTGCTACGTAGCTCATGCCTTCTTTAAAGACTGTGTTTCCTATATCTATCAATGCTTTGTCTAGGGTAAGACCTTGGGATTTATGAATGGTGACTGCATATACAAGCGTTAGAGAAAATTGTTCTCCACGTACATTACTGTCTTTGAAGAGAAGGAATCGAGCAGTTGAGCGCCCTATCCTTTTCACTTCTGAAAGTTTGTCAAAGCGAATATTGACAAACTGAATGTTGTTGTCATGTGGGTATGTTTGAAAGCCAACAACTGTACCCAGTGCCCCATTAACTAGCCCTTGTTCCACGTCAAGGTTACGTTTAAGCATTACTCTACAATTTAAGGATAATTTTAATTTTTTGTCCAACCCCGCTGTGTTGGAGATTGAATTTTATAAGGTATTTAGTCTTGTTGTGGCTGTACGTCTAGTTTGTCTGTGGCACAAATTTCCATTATTGGTTGTATTTCTTTTTTTAACATTGTTTAATTGAATTTGAAACAGCTTGCAAGAGTTGGCATTAAGCCCATCCAATTTAACATTTTTGTGCGCTAATTGTTCCATAACATCAGTAGCATATGCATTATCGCCATAAAGTGCATGAATGTCCCGGTCTTTCAATATTGCCTGTGCTTCTTGAGATAGTACACCAACTCTAATATTTTTTAAAATGTTGGCATAAGTGAGATCTGCAGATTGCTGCATGTTTTCTGTTAATTCTCTGTATTGGAAATGGTGCCAAAGGTTGACATTTCCTATGCTGCCAACAGTTTTACGGCAGAGTTTGTGTCCTAAGGTTTTAAAAATAGGTTCACCTTTTACTGGTGTCAATTGTAGAAGGTCTCCGAAAATGATAATGTGTTTCCCTGCAAAGAGTTCTTCGTACTTTGTTTTCAGTACCTCTTGCAATCTGAGGTGAATCAAAGCCAACATTAGGTTGGAGACCATGCTCACTTCATCTATTAGTAGCATTTTCATTTGTTTTAATATTCTGCGTAGTTCCATTGCAGCTTCTGCAGAAAGTTTCTAATTGTCTAATTTGTTTTGGTATTCTACTGGAAGGAGCAGTAATCGGTGTAAAGTGTCACTGTCTATGTTGTAGAAAGCTAAACCTGTGGGGGCAGTTATAACAGCTGACAGTTTTTTTGTCACTTGTTGAAGGAACTTGCTGATGATTTTGATTAAGAATGTTTTTCCTGACCCAGCTTCACCACTGACGTACAGCAGTATAGGTTTGTAATTTGGGCAGGTACATTCTTTATTTTCGTGTTGTACACCATGTGCAATTTGTTTTGTTACTTCTTCAAAAATGGTGCGCTGATCTTTGTTAAGTTTTGCTTGTAGTACAGTTAAGTCTTCTGTATCTTGTTCATAGTGATACATGGTGTTTTCCACTTCTGTCATAGCTAATTCTGCCTCATTTGCTATTAGTGGCTGTCCTAGTGGTTTTTGGCTTCCTGTTATGGAAGGTTGACTACTGTCGGAAGTGTCCTTATCTAGTTGGGCCTGAGGTTCTTCATCGTGTTGCTGTTCATTGTGCAACATTGTTTTGTACTGCGTAAAGTTCACATCGGTGATAGCGATTTCATTTGCTTTGAAAGCATCTTCATAGCAGTGATAGTTATATAGTATTTCTTCCTCTTTTCTCCATGGTTTAAAAAGTTGTAGCAGAGACATGTAATATAGTTCTTTCTGTTGAGGAGTTTTTAATGACAATTTGACATGATTAATTAAGCTTCGTTTGGTAAGTTTCACTAAGCTGCCTTCACCATCTGTCACTCCATATCTACCTTTGCTTTCATCGGGTTTTATATTATTTTTGTATGCAAAGTTTTGACATGTGTGGTATAGACACATGCTTTCCAAAGTGCTACTCCTGTTCGGATAGTATGTGTCCAGTAAATTGTTTTTTAAAATGCCTTGGCTGTTGGGATCATTTCTGGCAATTGTTTCTATGTCCTCATATGATTTTAGAACTCTTTTTCTAGATTTAGCAGGACCAGGACTTAGCCATACTATGTTGTCTGATTTTCCATACAAAGCAGTACCGGTTAAACGATCTGCCGCTTCATAGGCGCCACATTCTCTATGAGAGAGCATTTTTATGCATAGGCTGTAAAAATTTCTGAGATAGTGTTTTGTCTGATGATCGGTCATTCCAGAGGTCTTGAACTCTGTTTTTTCTGCTTCTGTTAAGTAGGCTGTAACATATCGCGCAACTGCAATGGAATTGTCTGCAATGTATTGTACATCTATGTTTGCATTCCATAAGAGGGCAATGATTGTATTATAATCATTGATATATTTTGATTCTTCTGTTCTTTTTATGTAATACGTGTTCTTAGGTGATTTACCTTTAACACTATGTCGAACTGAAGACATGAAGTTGTTCACTTCAACTGTTTCTGTAACTGGTCTTGGGAAACCAAAGCGGCATTTGGTGTAGTATGCCCCTTTGCTTTTGTATTTGCGACAACAATATTTGCCACATTTGTGTCTTTGAAATTTTAAAATCTGTCCATGCAGGTCACTATGTGTCCGTTGTGAAGGGATTTCACAAGTGACATATTTTTGGATGAACTGCAAAACAGTGACATCACTGTTGTGACCAAATTTAGGTGCACCTTTGATCCATTAAAGCATGTGAATATGTGGTGCTCCTCTCGCTTGGTATTCTTTTCTCCAAAAGAAGTGTTGCACTTCACAAATGGGAGGAACAGTTTTATTACAAATAAAGTGTAGCATAGCAATGAAACAATGATGGAAATATCTTGACACATTAACTGGATATAGAGAGCAAAGTTCTGCAGGTGTTAATATATCTATGTTGGTTTTGTTGTTTTACATGAGTTCCTACGCATATCAATCTTCCCATGCACATTCTGCACAACTTAGTGTAACAAACCACTCGGTGGTCCAAGGTTTCTGATCATACACCGTACGTCTCCGTGCCGTCGGAACCAGTATTCTTTTGTACCATGCATGTTTGCAAACAGATTTGTTATACTTGATTGTAAAACCTCATCTTTTTCTTGTACTTTTTGTATTAATTGCGTAGCTGACATATTTTGAAAGTGGGTTCCAGATTTCAAAATGTGTGCAACTCTGTAACATAGGGTTGCTAGTTCACTTTCAAAGAGTAGGTGGAATATGTATTCCCAGATTTAGACAAAATGTGGATCTTGCAAATACATTAGTAATGAGCGGTATTCTGATGCCGTAATCTGAGTGGGTCTATCATCATATCTTCTGGCTTTGCCAGTAGGAAATATCAGTGGAAAAGCATGTGCTTCTATACTTCTTTCCCATATGCTCATTAGTGACCCTTTGGTTTGTCGCATTTGGTTAGTTTCGAGTGCATCATCTATGGTTTCATTGGAATGCAATGGATGAATTGTGTAATGGTCCAAAAGAGTGGATACTGCAGCAGAATCCACAAGTTCAAATTGACCATTTTCTGATGACTCTTGAATTATTTCAGTTGTTTCCCTTAAGCTTTCTTCAATATTTATTTCTTTGTAGTATTCGTTATTGTCTTTCAGATATTGCAAGGCTTGTCTAACTTTATGTAAATCCACCAGTTGTTGCCAAAATTTTTTTGTCTTTTTTTGGTACACCATTTACCAAGACAATTAAAGAATGCTGTATTGGACTTTGCACTCCTAGAGTGTGTACATTTTCTGTTAGATCTAATGGTAAGTAAACTACTTTATCACAAATGTCTTTCACCAATTCAGAGGGAGGTAATTTTGCTGTTTTTGGTTGAAGGCGTATAATTGCTTGAAATGGGTGAACTGTTTGAATTATGATGCTTTTATATAAATTGAGTTGTTGCAGGGGTTTTGGTAGTGGGAACAATTCCAAATTATTTGTGATAGCACGTGAAGGAGTTTGGTTGTTGTCCAGTTTTGTAGTGCAGTAACTGCAACATATTAGGGGTTCACTTATTTGGTATTTGTTTTCTGCTGAAAGGTAGAGAGCTAATTCAAACCATTTGGAATCTTCATTGTCTTCTATTTTGTATGATGTGTCTATATTTTTTGTGTTTCCTTTGTAAAACGTTCTGCGGCAACACACACACACATGGTTTGGTACTTCAGCTGATGCACTTTTAAATTTTAGTATTTCTTTTTTGTATGTGTGTAATAGAAGGTTGCTATGTGGAGAATTGTTGCTAGTCTGTTCTAAAGCTATTGCATTTTGTAAGTGGCTTTCACTTCCAAAATATTTTGTCTGGATACGGTCGATTTCTTGTTGTAGGTATTTGGGTGTACCATGCAGAAGAGTGTTATTTAAATTGGCTAATTCTAAAGCTGGACTTTTAGCATAGTACATTTTATAAACTAGATTTCTTACATTTGAATGATGTATTGATATCCTTTTGATATCATGGAAGGTGCTTTTGCAAATAGGTCCTGAAATGCAGGCCAATGAATGTCCTTGTAGTCCTGTGTATTTGCGCACTGGACAGACATCCTTATTGTGCAGCACTTTCATTTTAATTTTGTCTTTACCTTTCACATACTGATTGAGGAACTGACGTAAAGATTTGTTAGGAATGTCACACATTGACGTGCATGCCTATTTGTATATTGGACGGTCTGGTTCAGTCGAACCGAGAGGTAATTCTGAGTTTTCAGGGGATACTTTTGTAAGCAGTGTTTCTTGTTTCATGATGGTATTATTGATTGTTTCATACCCTCGTACACTGCTATGGATGGCAATTGTGTTTGTTTGATTTTGTTTGTATGCTTCTTCATTAAAATATGGTTATGTGGTTGTTGTGTGACTCCATTCAACTCCACAAATATTTAAGAAGTTATTTTTGTTCACATTCCGTTTATTGACTAGTTTCTTTTGTAGTTTAGTACTCAGTTTTGTTAGTGGTTTCATCCTATTTAACACTAATATAAACAACTTCCTTTTGAGAAGGATTGCACTGTCTACGAGAGCTTGTAGGATTAATTTTCTATGTTAGGTTTTAAGGGTTGAGGATGATTTCGGTCCTCTTCTTATTAGATTCTGAAGGACTCTGTGGCAAAACATTTTTGCTAAAATACTTTTTTTTACTATGGGTTCTTGTTACTATATCAGGATTAATAAGAGCATTGTTAGCAATACTGGTAGCCGATTTTTTTTTTGTGAAGCTTTCTGTGTTTTGTGCCACATTTTGATAGAGGAGGTACAGTTTCGGTGGTTGAAGCTTCCTTTGTTTCGCTAAACGACTGTATTAGGTGTTTTGTTCCAACGTTCTCTAGGAACTCTGCTATATATGGATGCTTACTTTGGACACTTTTATTTTCATTTGCTCTATTTCTGTGTTCCTTTCTACGGACTTGCTTTTTGGTAGGCATCCTTTGGGGTCTGTTGAAAAAAAAGAAGGCATGATTTGGTCTGTTGTACAATTTATGTGTGCTGTGTGCATGAGTGCATGAGTTTGATGGGGAAGCTCTTTGTGGTGGTGTGTGAATGTGCATTGGCCTGTTATAATGAGTGGGGGAGCCTAATTTTCATTTTGTATACTACTACACTGTGCTTCAGATGAGAGTACAAAGTGAGCTAGTGGTGAGGAGAAGCATTAATAGTAAACATAATGGTATAAAATTGAAACAGCTATTTCTTTTTTAGTACTAACATTCTGAGGCTTCTGTATGTTATTTGAGTTCCAAAAACAAAGGTATTTGTGAGCCACTCTGCCTGTTATTCTTTGTTAAATAAATGGGGACTCGTGGGTAGAATGGTTCAGAAATCATTGTTTGTTTTGGTGCGCAAATTAAATAAATAACCCACACAGTCTCTTTGAGGAGCAGTAAGAATATAAAGGTAGTACTGTACTTACTTTTTTTTGCGGATTGACCAGGTTTCTTCGGATATGTCGTTTGCAGTGTAGATCTTGTTGATTTTCATGAGAGTAATCTTCACTGCGATTGTAAAAAGAAGAAGTTAGTAACTTTGTGTGTTTAAAGCAGTGATGTTACTGTGCACGTTAATTTTGCATCTTTCGTCAGAGTATTCTCCTTTGACATCTGAACAGAGTGTATGTGTGCATTTCACTACACTATGTACTGCCTTTGTATGTTATTTGCAGTATGTTAGTTGAACATGATTCGCAAATGAGTACAATTTTTAGTTTATGAAAATGTCTTGTTTTTTTAAGCTGTGTTGTCCATAGCAGAGAGGTTTGTAGGTGATAGGTCATTGTAGTAGATGGGAAAAATGTCACTACTTTCATATTATAAGTACAAATCCGAAAAATCAGGAGACCCTCAGAGGGAGATGTCACCACAGCAATCGGGAGCGTTTATTTTTCACATACGATCGGATTGGAAGTAGAATTAATGTAGGGGGTACACAGTAAAAAATTGTGACATTTTCTAATGGGAAATCGAGTTTCGCGCTAAATAGGGAGTGTTGTCACGTATGTATAGGTTATGCGGAAGACAGTAAGAAGTAGTGCGATTTGTGAAAAATCGGAAGTCTTGCACTTAAAGGGGGAGCGTTGGTATGTATTGGCTTTGCAGATTTAGTGGCATTAATTTGTTTAAATTAAATCATAAGGGTTGCACATGTTCTCTGATTACAATATACATACCTGTACTTTATACTCATGCATGTGCGCATGCATGGAGCTGTACGTAGAAATCCGCGACACTTGCACAGTAGTTTTGAAGTAGGTGCTTTGTAATGATATGCGACTTGCATTCAGAGTGATAAATAGTACATTTGAAGTGCAAAATTTTATGACTGAGTTAGATGTAGAGATTGAATGTGATTGGCGGATGGTTGTGTGACTGCTTAGCTGTGTCCAATGAGGGAATGGATTTGCGAGTGATGTCGAAAGGGTACAAGGACTGGCAAAGAGTTACGTGCAGCACGTAGACAGCGCTTGTCCGCGGGTAGGGCGTGTCACATTCGGGGTTCTACAGCAAATCCAGCATGGAAAGGGGACTGTAGGCATCAGATTTTCACATTGTTCTTTTGTGTTGAAAGACGGTGCGTATACTGAAGATGGCAGAGGTGGAGAGAGTCAGGGTTTTGGTCCTTGGAGATATTTTTGTGCATGGTTTACAGCACTATTCCGAAAGTAGGCATGTGGCACACAATTTCGATGTGAGAGGAGTGGAGGTGGTGTGGCGCGCTGAGAGTGATCGCAGTGTTGCAGCAATTCTCCAAGTTTGCAGAGACATGCGTAGGATGACCACTCCCCATGTGGTACTTTTGCACTACAGTGCTTGCCATTTGGGCTATGTGTTTGTTGGAAGATTTGGATCAGGTGGTGCAAGCAGTCATTAACATCTTTCCAACTGCAAAAGTAATTTTTTCTGGGTTACTCCCTAGAGGAAAATGGGACAACAGTTCTGTTTTCTGTCCTGATCAAACTATTGGGAGGTGTAACATCAATCGCGGCATGCGTGCTTTCATGTTACGAGTTGGTATGTTTTTCTGCAGCCACGAGAACATTGTTCCCAGTAATGCATCTTATTTTGAAGCAGATGGCGTTGCGTTATCATCTTTGGGAAATGCTATGTTCTTTTGGAATGTAAGGCTTGCTTTGGAGAAGGTTCTGTAATGATTGTAGGAGTAACGTAAGAAGAAAACATATTTAAAACAATTCAAAATAACAGGTGTCTGTAAGGCATCTGCCCAACAAACAAACAAAAAGGCTCTTTTCAGAGCCCACCTTAAAGGGGAATAATATTTAAAAGTACAGTCGTCACGCTCTGATCCTCTGTGTCCACGGACATGGCCGTAGTCTGAAGACAGCGCCTATTACCAACAGGGATTCTGGGGTGCAGATGCATGCAAATGAGAATGTGCAAAGGTAGGGATTGGTCTGTAAAGTTCAGTGGGTGTGTTCTGAACGGAGAAATTTACTGTTACGCTCACCTGGCTCCCACAGGGGCGTAGGTTCGGACCCGGACTGCTGCAGCCTCCACCAACGTGATGCGTAGTGCAGAGATGATAGACTGGACTGGCCCTCCTAATCTCGTCTCCTTGACTCGTAGAAGTATTCTCCTGCAAGTGGAGAGAGGGATTTAACCACCCGTGGATTATAGTGATGGCTCCCCACTGCTCTCCCCACTAATCACCTCCGAAATCCCCTTCCAGTAATCTCACCTTATATTCTTGAAAGATGAGCTCTCCATCCTGCGTGGATTGCAGGGGCGCGTAGATACCAGTTACTTCACTGGTTCGAAGGCGTTGGGGAGTTCCGGATGAGTATTGACTCTGAGGTTCCTGGCGAGGACCAGTAAATACAAAGTTCATAGAGTTCAATATGTCCGATGTTCACTCTTGTCCCACTCCTTCTCTTCTAGCGGCTTAGTCCGAGAAAAGATGGTCTCGTTGCAGCTGAAGGCGTTCAGTAAGAGTCTGTATTACCCGACGCTGTCCGGTAAATGATTCATGTGTTTAACGTGTTGCTTTCTCTCCGTTTACAGATGCGGCGTGTGAGGAAGTGGAGAGTTAAGAATAATGCCTCCGGTGGCAAATCACGTACGTCTATGGTGGTAAAGGAGATTGTATTTGTTGGCTCTCCCGGCTCACCTTGTTATTTCTTTTGTCCTCTAGGTGCCGGAGTCCAGCGAAGAAATTATGGAGGCAGCGCCGGATTGAAAGATGCTGTGAAGACTGGTGAGTATGGCGCGGCGCTGCAGCTGGTGATGCGACGCGTGCAGAAATAATATTCTTTCTAGGGTCGGAGACGTGATGGATCCGGAATCAGGTGAGAAACTGAAATATTGTTTGTTTTCTAACCTTGCCTCTTCTTTCCTCTTTCTCTAGGAGCTCCGGATTCAGGACGGGCGTGGCAGAAGACTGAAGGCTGACTTGCAGACACGGTGAGCGTTACGCTGCTGGATGCAGAATAACGCGAAGCATGTGCTGCTGTTCGGGCGTGGTTTAAATAGCCTCCAAAGTAGTCCCAGGTAAGAAGTTCCCAGAACCACACCCGAGTAAAAAATAGTCCCTGTAGTAAAATAGTCCCATCCGGGCCTCACGTTGGCTTGGATTCATTTGCAGCATGGTCTGCATGAGGTAAGTAATGTCTATGAGCCTGGCGCCTATGGCGCCAGGACTGGTTTCTACTATGAGCCTGATGCCTAAGGCGCCAGGACTGAACCCAGACAGCCCCCAGCTGGGGCTGCTGGGGTTTTAATAAATATTTGGATGCCTGCTCCCGGGGCTGATAGGCTTGATCCGGATGCCCGGGGGTAGGCATCATGACATTTACTGCAAACGTCTTCTCCCTGACAGGACACCAGACAGCCATGGCTTTGTGTGCTCGAAAACAGATTATCTGGATTTTGGTTGACTCATGGATACATTGGTTGATGGTGCATGCAGAAAGTTGCGGTCTATCTGCAGATCTTGGATTTCCTCATGTGGAAGTGCACTGGCATGGCGTGCGTGGAATGAGGTGGCTGGACTTGGTACCTCGCTGTGCTACTTTACAGAAAGAGCTTCATCCTGATATAATTATCATTAATTGCGGAGGAAACAGTTTAGGTCATGTCTCTGGAATTTCTTTGCAATTTGCAATGAAGGAAGGACCTGCAAAGGTCATGGACATGTTTCCAAATTGCCAAATACTTTTTTCCCGTATTGCACAACGACAAAGATGGCTGCGTTCTTCTGCATTTGGTCCACAAATGGAGAAAACGAGGCGCAATGTTAATAAGGCTGTTTGTGCCTTTCCAAGAGATGTTGGCATGTCCTCATTACACAATGAAAACATTTTGTTTCACAGCACTTTCATTTTTCGCAGAGATGGAGTCAATCTCACATATGCTGGCAATCAGATTTTTCTTCGAAATGTACAAAATGCATTGAGACCTTTTTTGGATTCATAGTCACCTATTTGGCAATCCGTTTTTTCCAATCCAT
This sequence comes from Ambystoma mexicanum, assembly GCF_040938575.1. NCBI lineage: Eukaryota > Metazoa > Chordata > Amphibia > Caudata > Ambystomatidae > Ambystoma > Ambystoma mexicanum. The sequence continues at coordinate 886,944,785 of NC_090934.1, read as the reverse complement.
AGTTTTCAAAACACACAAAACACCACTGAAAGGCTCTTTTCAGAGCCACCACTTACTTCCAGCGAAAAGTGCTTTGGTTTTGCTCCGCTTGCACCCTCCATTTTTGTGCATCCTACGACTGTCCGCAGACTTTTTGAGAAATGCGCGGGGGCCTACAACCGTTACTTGGTAGTTCTACTGTTAAACTGAGAAAGGCGACTCTGAAAAGAGCCTTTTTGTAATTTTTGTTGTTTTCCAGTTTATTGCTTTTCAGCACACGACACACTATGAGAGGGGGGCAAAGGAGGGTAAGGAAGGGACACCAACCACAGGGATCAGAAAGGGCAGGTGGAGAAAGAAAGATGTAGGGTGGCCTTTACTTAGGTAGGGTGCAGTTCTTCTGGTGCTCTGTGACCGTAGCCTCAAAAGCATTTTGAAAACTCTCCCCCCTGCAGAGTACTGCGTCACAGTACATACACAATATTGTGACCTTTGAAAGGTAAGGGTCAACAGCAACGCGAATGGCTTATGAGGCAGTTGGAGGGATGCGCTCCCCCACAAGAGTGTCTCTTGTGGTGAGAGGATCGGACACTGAGGATGCTGTGGAGGAACGCAATCTACTACGTTCTTCACATGGTACCACCTTGTGAATGTCCGCACTGTGGAACGCAGTTAGGTGTCGCTTCATGGTTGTCGTACCAAAGCTGTACACACCAGGTCTCCCGCGACTCTGCACCAACTGGCACTGGTTACACTTGACCAGGTTCGCACGTGCTTTTGGTACGTTACCAAAAACGGAAAACAACCGCCACACCTTCGACTCCCAGCGAGTGCTTGTAGTGCGGAGTTCCTCCACCTCATTCTCTTCTTCCTCTTCTTCCTCGCGCTCTGCATCCTCACCCGTATTTCCTTCTGCAGGCCCTTGGGGAGGTGGTGGCGATGGAGGGTTTGGGGGTGGTGCTGAGGCTAATGAAACAACAGTAGCCATGGATGCCGTAAGGATTAGTCGGCTAAAGTTCGCTACAGCTATAAAGGCAGCCCAAGTGAATCTGCTATAGCCAGAAGCACAATGAAGATGAGCTCGGGGGTGTCGCCATTTATAGGGGTGGAGGGGTGCGACTCGTGACCTTATTGATCACTCAAAAGCGTTGCAAACATTTCCAAACACTACATTCAAAGGTAGGGCCATTGTATGGGACATGTAAAATGGTGATTTTATACTGTAAAATAATTTACCATGTTTGCATAAGTTCTTTTGAAATGTTGCTGCAGCAGACAAACTGCGCAAATTAGTCCACACGCTCAGTGTGGGTGCAGTCACATGATGACACCTTTAACACATCCGCGAAGGAAAAGCATGCCCGCTGGACAGCAAATGCAGAGTAACGGACGTGCGCATGCGTGCATGTGTTCTACGGACAGTGTTCGGGTCCTGAAAGTAATTAAAAGTGCAGCACAAGTGACATGGACAGTTACGGACAGGCGCGATGTTCGCAGTACTTATGGGTGTAGTGCGCATGTGCATACATGATCTGCTGACTGTACGGCCAGAAACAGGGTCCTTAGGACACCTCCATTTTGTTTGCCTACAGACATGCCGGCCACCGCACCTGTTCTACAGACAGTTCCATCTTGGCTGTGGACGGTACAGACAGGTATAGTGTCCTTAGGCACTCCCATTTTGTTCGTTTACAGACATCCCGGACACCTGGTGTGTTCTAAGAACATTTTTTATCTTGTTTGTGAGCAGTACGGAGAGGTATAATCTCCCTAGGACACTCTGTTCATTTACGCACAACTTGACCAGATTGAGCGTTCTAAGATCCGTACCATCTTGGATGCCATTCATAGGGGTAGGTGTATTGCTGTTAGAACATCCATATTCTATCGTTTACGGCAAGCTTGAACAGGCGCGCTGTCTGCGAACATTTTAACTTTTTAAAAAAAATGTTTTGCCTCACACCCTTCCACTACAACTAACATAAGAAAAATTCCAATACACACACACACACACACACACACACACATCAATCAAAAGAAATACTGGGGGAAGCAGATACTGAAACAAATATTGGAGAATTAGGGTTTAAATAGGGCTGGTTCTGAGGGGATGATTTGTGACGGGATGAAGGGATGGATGTTTGATCAAAACGTTTCTTTTCTTCTTCAAGGTTTGGGGATGGTTCACTAGGAAATGGAGAAGGGGGGCAGGTACAGGTGGGACAGTGATATCGTATTTTTCCTCTAACAAATTCCTCCACAAATTGCCTTAAACTGTTAAAATTGTCATTTAATATGTTCATTTTCAATTCCATCCTTTTCAGCCTATCTTCCTCTGTGTCGTTTGTTGGCCTTTCTTCATTTTTCACCTGGTATGTTAAAAATAAATATATGTATGTTAAATGACCCTAAAATATGGATCATTAATTTTCTTATGCAGAGTAGTGTGTACCATTATTATCGCTATCTTCCAACATTTCCCCATGCGGAAAATTCTTCTCCAGCCACTCCAAAGTACTGCACATTTCTGAGTCAAAACAACAGAAATACTTTATTTTTTCTGCGTCTCATACAAAAAAAATACAAACACATATAAGAAAAATGAAGTTCACTTACTATTTTGTTGTAATTTCTCTTTGTTGTACTGTGTGTGTCTACTGTCGCTCCTGGTTGCACAGTTTTGTGAGGTAATTACGTTGGAGGCATACCTTTTTTTGTTATGGTATAATCCATTTCATTCTCCATGGTCATTAAATGCATGGTTATTGTTTCAGAAGTTTAGGTTCACTTATTTTTTTATTAGTACTTATAATGTCTTTATGTGTCCTTTTTACAAAGTTCTGCATTTTCCATATAACACAATAGTACAATTCCAGATATCCCCTGACTGTTTGGGTACTGTTGACCTAGTCCGCACCCGTCTGCAGATAGGCGCTCAGTCCGTGCCTTTCAAATATCATTAGCGTGGGGGTTCAGTATGTTCTATGTTACATCTATATGAAGTAAGGAAATGATAGTACATATCTCCCAAAATCACCTGATTAAAGTGTATATTCAGTAAAAAACTTTGTTAAAGAGATGTTATGATTAGGTTCCCCTTCTAACAACCTGTGAAATTCACAAAAAAAAACTTTAAGGGGACGTTATGGTTAAGTTGCAGGTTTTTAGTAGAGCAACTTAACCATAACGTCCCCTTAACAAAGTTTTTTTTGACATCAATGACATTTGTGATGCCCTCTTTGATGTCCTGGGTGTTAGTGTTAGCAGTGCACGGTGGCGCGAGTTATGGTTGCTTATCTTACCATAACTGCCGAATTTCAGGGGTTTTTCGGTTTTACTTTGAACCATAACGTCCCTTTAACAACGTTTTTTTACTGAATTTGATAGGTTTTTAGTAGCGCAACTTAACCATAACGTCCCTTTTAACAAAGTTTTTTCATTGAATTTCATAGGTTTTTATTAGCGCAACTTAACCATAACATCCCTTTAACAAAGTTTTTTTACTGAATTTCATGTTTTTAGTAGCACAACTTAACCATAATATCCCTGACTTTGTATACATGTAACATAGAACATACTGAACCCCTAGCTAGTGATTTCGATGTCCGCGGACTACTGCCATGTCCGCGGACATATCGAAAATCTGAGCGTGGTGAATGTAAATTTAAATAGTGTGCCCCATTTCCCCTTTGAGGTTGGCGCTGAAAAGAGCCGTTTTTTGGGGGGTTTTTTGCAGATGCTTGACAGACACCTGTTATTTTGTATTTATTTTTTATTTTTCTTACTTTACTCCTAAAATCTTCACATAACCTTCTCCAAAGCAACCCTTACATTCCAAAACAGAATGGCATTTCCCATAAAAGATAAGGAAATGCCATCTTCTTTAAAATAAACAGCATTACTGGAATCAATATTCTCATTATTACAGAAGAACATACCAGCTCTAAGCATGAAGGTACACATGCCTCGATTGATTACACACCTAGCATTGTTTTGCTGAGGACAAAAAACTGAACTATTGTCCCATATTGCCCTAGGTACTAATCCAGAAAAAATTACTTTGGCATTTGGAAGGATGTTCATTACTGCTTGAACCAAGTGTTCCAAATCTGCCAACAAAGTAAGGGCACTGACATAGCCCAAATGGAAAGCACCATAGTGCAAAACTACCACATGGGGACTGTTCATCCTGCCCATATCTTCACAAACTTGTACAATTCCCTGTACATTGCAATCAGGCACAGTGCTCCACACCACCTCCACTCCTTTAACATCAAAATTCTTTGCAACATGCCTACATTGAGCATACTGTTGTAAACCATGCACAAACATATCTCCAAGCACCAACACCCTGACTTTCTCCACTTCTGCCATCTTCACTACACACAGTCTCTTTGAACACAAATCCACAACCTCAACATCTGATTGGCTGATCCCTACAGTGTTCTTTCCATGCTGGATTTTCTGGAAAACCCCGGATGTAGCACGCCCTGTCCGCGGACTACGTAACTCTTAGACAGCCCTTCTACCATTTCCACTTCACTCTCTGTGCCATTCCCCCATTGGATACAGCTAAGCAGGCACACACAATACGGAGAACGTCCTCAGAACACCCCCATTTTGTTTATTTTCGAAAATTTCAGGACACCGCGAGTGTTCTTAGAACACATTCAACTTGCCAGCGAACAATACGGACAACGTCCTCAGAACACCCCCATTTTCTTTATTTACGAACATTTCAGGACACCGCGAGTGTTCTTAGAACACTTTCAGCTTGACAACGAATAATACAGACAACGTCTTCAGGACACCTCCTGCGAACATTCCAGGACCCCACAAGTCTTCTTAGAACACTTTCAACTTGACACTGAATCCATTCTGTTTTTTTACGAACATTTCAGAACAGCTGTGTTGTCCGCAGACAAATCGAACACAACAAAAGCGTCTAGCAAATAAAAAAAACAGAACATTGAACCTATCTCATACTCCCCCACCTTCCCCAAACACTCTTACACACCAACACACTCCACTAAATACAATTTTTAATCCAAGTTTCACCGCGCTGTCCGTGGTCGTCGGCGAATGCAAGATGGCAGGCGCCACATAAAATCTGACACGCTTCACGCACCACGCCATCCAATCAGCGAAGACGTTGCATGTCCGCGGACATCATACAAGCCGCTTGGCCAATCGGGGCGCTGTCCGCGGAGTGAACAGGGAAGTCCGTCCGCGGAGCGAACGGAGATATCACTAATTTTTTTGCCTTACATTTTGGTCATTTTAAAAAAAACTACTGGACGGATTTACACCAAATTTGCAAAAGCACGCTTTTAGGACCAAGCCCCCTCTCCTGCCACAAATTTGGTGTAAATCCGTCCAGCGGTTTGGGCTGTAGGCGTGCACAAAGTTTTTTCCCATTATATCTATGCGAAAAAACAAAAGTTTTGGGACCCCCCTATAACTTTGCCCCCCCGGACCAAACCTCTCCAGACTTTGCAAATGAATTCAGAGTGGGCCATATACTTTTTTTGCGAAGTTTGGTGAGGATTCGTCCATATTGGATGTGCGGACAAGCGGTGGAAGTAAACATAAATCCAATTTTGGAGAGTGTGTTGGTGTGTATGAGTGCTTGGAGAGGGTGGGGTAGTAAGAGGTGGGTCAAATGCTGTATTTGTTTAGGTGGGAGAAGGCTGTGATGTGTTTGTGATGTCCGCGGTCACCGTGGTTGTCCGAGGACATACTAAAACTGGGCGCAGTACTGGCTATTTTACTTTAGTATGATGTTGGTTTTGGGTCATTAGAAGAGCATTGGGTGAAGAGGGTATGTATTGAAGAGTTTGTACGTTGGTTGTAATTATTTTTTAGAATGTTAATTGAAGTGGATAGTTTTGAGGTGGATGTATTATGTTTTTGGGTTGTGATCATTTGGTAGGTGTTTGTTTCTATGGGTGTGTTATGCTGCGGTGGTTGTGGCCAGGGCCTAGAGTCTTGGGTGCATGGCCTTCGACCATGCACCCAAGACTCTAGGTCCTGGCCACAACCACCGTAGCATAACTCTACAATGCTACCAAACATTTTGATTGTGGTATGTGGGCTGCTTAGGGGATATGTTTTAAAAAATGTGAGTACTGATTACTGTGGTGCTTGGAGGTGGGAGAGTCTGAAATAAAGTAAGGGTTGCAAGGAAGGACCTGGTGCTTGTGTTGCAGACTGAAGGGAAGGGGGAGATGTTGTATGTCTTGCTTTACAACACTCTACATAGTTGTAGATGATGTGATAGATATGAATGCACCTGTGCACAGTTGAATGTTGTCGTGAAATCTAGACTGGAATGGGCAACCAGCTGGAATGAGAGAGCTGTCTAGACTGGAAGGCCAGTTTTAGAGGCAGTGGTGTTGTTTCATCTGGGAGCCTTTGAAATGATATCTGTCTGCATAATTAAAGATGCATGTACTCATCCTGGCTGTAAGTGATCTCAATCCGACACTCCACCTAAGTCAATGCCTAGCGTGTGATGCACAACTGAAACCCTTAATTATTTATTTCTGTCTATAAGTTCTTTTATTCTGAACGATGTACCACTTATATCGCACCCCTCTCTTTGAACCCCCCTCAGTCACACTAAACCAGGAATCAGGCTGGTTTGCAAAGTTGAAATATTTATTTATGTATTCACAATATAATCAAACTATTTTTAATGGGAATATAATGTTCACCAATGGGGTGATGTCACACTAAGCAATCTCTTTAATTATAAGGAGTAATAATGAGCAAAACCAATGCAGCACAGAAATAATACTTTTGGGTGTATATTCAAATCATATAGCATTGTGGTTACTATTTCCCTCTGCACACCCTTCAACCCCCAAATATGCAATATAGGGAGATAGTAGGAGAGAAAACAGGTTTCAGGAATGCAGAATTCAAGCAAATATATCAATCCCAATTTCCCCCCAGCAAACACAAGAGAGAAACAGAACTAATTGGCAAACTGTCAAAATTTGTTTTAAAGTTGGCTTTGAATGGAAGGTTCAAAACACTAAAAATGGACTTAAATCACTTGAATCACAGAAATGGTTTAAATTCTGATGGGAACCGCTTTATCTGGTTGTAGACAAACACTAGCAATGATTTGAGAGTAATAAGCAATGACAAAACTTAATTTTGAGGTCGGGTGCAATGAAAAGCTATGTTACACATTATAGATTTTGCCAAATTGAAAGGTTCGCAGCAAACTTTGGGTTCTCTAGAAAGCTTGGGATGTTAGCTACAAGCAGACACGTACATTTCGTTTCTAGCATGAAAACTGAAGAAGTTATGAACGTTTTTTTGGAGGTCATTTTTCTTCAGATAGAGGCAAATTGTAAAATAAGATGCGCTTTTAAAAAGACAAGCAGGGTTTCATTACACTAGGGATGGACTATGAAGAAGCAAACTACACGACAGCACAGCCGCCAGCCCAGGACGTCTGTGGGTGGTTTTTGCCTGCCGAGACGCTCGCCGCCTTCAGAAAAATATATATCAGCGCAGAGATTGGTTTAACACTACTAGCACAGAAGGAGATAATAGGGATGAGATAGAAAGTTCAGCCAGTTCAAAAATATTCTAACAATGCAGTTCTGGATATCATAGGGGATGGGTTTGGATAGGGATGACTATGGACAGTACTTAAACTAGTTACAGTCCTATACTAAGGATATTTACTATATAGGTTTGGACAGAACAGACAGGGATTCAGGTCAGTCAAGATTTCTGGACAGGAATTCTGCTGGGCACACCGGACTGGACAGCAAGGCGCTCTGGTCTGCAATCAGCAAGGCGCTCTGGTCACCGCACGGTAGGACTGGACTGGATCTGTAATGGCTCTGGTTCACAGCTATCTGGTCACAGCAAGGCTCTACTGGGTTGGGTCTTTGGATTCTGGTAATAATTCTTAGCAGGAAAGCAGTGCAGCACAGCCAGGCTGTTCTTTGTTTCCCCTTAGAGGTCTAGGGTAAATTCTGGTTTCTGGAATTTTTATGCCAAGCTGAGAGTGGCTATGGAAATGGGCCTTTCTGCTTGCCAAGTTTCTGGAGTCTGGAATATGGATAGTTCTCTTGCAAAGTGCTGCGCCAGCAATAGGATGGTGGGTGAATGTGTGTGTCTTTCTAAATCCTCAGCTGTCTCTATTTATGTATTTGATAAAGGGGTGGGTATGCTGAATGATCCTCAGCGCGCCCCCTAGGTTGGCTATAGGCTAGAATCTTTCCTCTCCCTTGATTGGAGGAGAAAACAGTGTGTCACCATGATGATGTGGTTTTATGAGGTAGGGAATCCTCCCCTTGGGTTTTGAACATGAAATCTACTTTTCATATAATACATATCTACAATTTTACAAACTTTATAACAATAACATGTCTAGGTCACATATTTTGTGGAGCAACTGCTCTTCCAATCCCCGTCATTGTAGGATCTTGGGTCAGGATTTGACAGAAATTGGCACTTTTTGTCTGGGACAACCTATCTGGTTTGTCCAAAATTGGTACACATGTGTGCATTGCATATGGGCATAAGCAGGTGAAGTTTCATGCTTCTGACATAAATACATTTGGTATAAAACCACAATTTCTACAGTTATGTCCCGGAACATAGCAGAGAGTTCTGGCTCCTCTTAAGATGTGCAGCAAAATATTAGGTTCAGAAGTCCGGGGTTGATATTTTTTTTTACAATTGTCCATAGTAAATTATCAGTCTTATTAGAAATCTGCTTTTGGTCCATTGTGAATCAACAAAATTGTCTGTCCCCGCCTCCTTTTCCTTCTTGTAGCTTCAGCAGCAATCTCCGCCCACTTCCTTCTGGCAGAGGCCCTTCACAATCCTTCCTGATTAGCATCTCCATGCCTGGGAGGAAGCCCATTGTGCTCTTCCCAGAGCAGCCCCAGTGCCCCTCCCCTCTTAATTAACACATGTGTGAGTTCCTTACCCAGTGGGGGAAATTGTTTTGTAGTTTTGGCTTGAATCAGGCTTACTTTAAAAGTCACTTTGTTACATTTTTCTTTGTTGAAAATAAACTTGCAATTTTAAAACAAACATCTAGAACACTGATTCCAGGCTCTAAACCATGAAGTTTAAATAGTGGCAACCTAGTTTTCTCTTGATAATGGGTCACTTAAATTTTAGACATTAGATCTTAATGGTACAAATTTACAGTTTAAATGCAGGCTTTTAAAATAGTCACAGTCGTCCGTTGGTACGGTGCCCAGATTGCGACAGCTTTCACAGGCAGGCAAACTGGCTGTGGATGTTTTTGTGACCAATTCCGCTTTACAGGATATTGCAATTCCACAATGCTTTCTTGACTTCAGTAAAATGTGACACCCCGCAAGAAGATTGGATGTTTGCGGATGTTTATGACCAGCATTTCGTATTTTCAGCAACCAAGAAAAGATTTAACTGCAAGATTTCGGATTTCTTTCAGCAAGCACTGCTTTTCATCTGTGCTCCATTTTTACATGTCGGGCAGCCCAATGACATGTTTCAGAAGTGTGGTCTCCATTCCACCACTGACAACATGCATGGAAGATTTGGCAGCCATCTTTTTGTGCTTGGTAGAGTGCAATTTCCTTAGGTTTTGGCGCGCATGGGGTTTTCGCAGCCATTTTGATGATTCTGGTGCCACCAGCACACAGTGATTTCGCAGATCAGAGTGGGTTAAATCATCCCACAAAGCCCCCCCTAGCGACTTGACTTTTGAACGCCCGTCAAGGGGAAGTCGGGTCATTGGGATGTTCAGTTTTCTTTTCGGTCCAAGTGGAAAAAATGTGTCTGCTTCTCCCATCAGTGGTGGATCGACAGGTTCTCCTTGCCGGTTCCAGATGGAAGTGTATGGAGCGATACCCCGGGCCCCTTGGGTCTTTCCTCCTGGTCCCCGAGTGGTCCTCCTTGGGCTTAGGATCCATGGTTTCAGTCCTAGGATGACAAAACAGAGCATATTTGTAGACATTTCCCCACCAATATTCATGTAGTGGGGCAGACGCATACATTTGATAGATACATAACAATCTTTCCTGCTTATACTTATTACTAATTATAGCAGATGGAACGGTTTTTACAATCAGAATTTTCTAGGGAGCTTGAATGTCCCCCTCTGGGTTTCCAGATGATTACTCTAGTTGCTGCAGAGTGTGCCTAGGATGGCAACACTTCAGCTGGTTGATGTGGACCCACTTATCTTCCCCTTCTGCCAAACTGCCTTTGGGGATACGGATTTTGTAGGTGGCTGGTGAGATTCTGTCTACAATTTCAAAAGGTCCCCGCCAGCTAGGAAGAAATTTGCGCTGTTTGGCCTGGTTCCTTTGGAAATTGTACAAGTAGACCCGGTCTCCAACTTGGTATTCTTTTCTAGTAGTCTTAAGGTCATAGTGCGTCTTCATACTGTCTGCAGATCTTTCTAGATTCCGCTGAGCATAAGCAAAATCATGTTGAAGGTGTTTTCTCAGATTCTCAACATACTCATGAGTTGTGGAGGCATTTATCAAGGTCTGCACTTGGGTTCTGTAGAGCAGATGCTGGGGAAGCACCATCCTTCGTCCAGTCATCAGCTCAAACGGCAACATTTTAGTTGCAGAAGAAGGGGTAGGTCTGATGGCTATCAGGACAAGAGGTAATCGAATGTCCCAACTTGGCCTAGAATCTGCCACAATCTTTTTTAATATGCTCACAATTGTCTTGTTGTATCTCTCAACTCCACCACTAGAGGCTAGCCGGTAGGCAATGTGTAGTTTCCTTTTGACCCCAAGTATTTCCCACATCTTTGTCATTTGCTAGTGCAGTGGCTACCTCAGTCTGACTCAATCCTTTGGGGTAGTCCAAACTGCTAGAACATGTGGTTGATCATCAGGGCAGCTGCTGTTTCTGCCTTGCAATTTGGGGCTGGGACACATTCCACCCATTTAGTGAAAAAGCATTTCACGGTCAACATGTACTTGTTCCCCCTAGAGGAGCGAATCACGGGCCCAATAAAATCAACTTGTAAATCTGACCAAGGCAGTGTCATCCCCCTCTTTTGAAGAGGCGCAAGGTGTGTGAGGGATGTTGGCTGAAATTGTGCACACACAAGATACCCCTTCAAGTATTGGTCGAGGTCCTGCCCCATGTGTGGCCAGTATACAACCTCTTTTAAGATTTCAAGTGTTGTATGAAACCCCCTATGACCGGCTGTGGCTGCATCATGGGCGTGACTTAGCATCAGGCTTCGGAATGAGGTATGGAGCACCCACTGGTCATGTCCAGCTAGGGATCTTCTTACCAACAAACAATCTTGGATTCGGAACATTTTTGGACATTTCATCAACACTTTCCCAATGTAATCGGTATCCATCAGGAGAAAGTTTTCAGGGTCCTCAATTTGTTGATAAAACGTACCAATTATTGGATCCCCTTTTTGAGCCGTAATCAAATCAGCATCTGGGGTCTCCTTACTCCATTGTGCAGTTGAGAGTTCATTATGAGCATTTGTCTGGGACCTAGTGATAGCAGTGACCTGGATTTCCCCCAACAGGGACTCAATCTCAAGTAGATCCCCTTGGATTGCTCCGGTTTTGGCCAGCTGATCAGCTAGGTCATTTCCAGTTTTGTCTGGTCCCTCTACTTTAGAATGACCCTTGATCTTTTTCCAGTAGATGGTCATCCCAATCGAGGTGACCACATCATCAATGTTTTGGATTCATTTCCCATGTTTCAATGGTTTGTTATGAGCACATAGCATGCCTCTGGTTTTCCAGTTAACCAGGTGCTCCAAGAACCCGTTCTATCCATAATCCGAATCAGTGATTATGACCAGTTTGTGGAGTTGGTGTTGGACAGCAATGAGGATGGCTTGATGCACAGCCATCAACTCTGCCACTTGACTACTTCGGGGACCGATTTTGTACCCGGCGAAGAGTTCGGGAACATCATTCACCCGCGCATTCCCTACGCCGGCCACAAGTTCTTTTTCCCTGTTATTGTCAACATGGTAGGAGCACCCATCCACATAGACAGTGGGCATTCCCTCACACTTGTCTTCTTCAAAGACTTTGTTTGGGGAATTAAGGTATGCCTCCATGTTGTCCTTGATTTTAAGACTTTCGTCCTCGAGACAGTTTTCTCTGGCATAATCATGCAAGTCAGCCAGCCATTGCGCGAGGGGACTCTTCTTGTTTTGGCCATATCTGACCTCCACGGGAAAGCCTTGCATTGACAGAATCCAGGAAGTAATTCGGGAATGACTCACATTTCCGGTCTGGATTCTGTCACTTTGGAGATATTGCAGAGGCTGGTGTTGTCACGACCCTCGCCCTAAACCCCCTCTGGCAAACCCATTGGCCAGGTGAAGTCAGGACTCGGGCCTCTAGAGCCTGGCATCCTCTTCAAAGGCCCTCATGGGGCCAGTCCTGGCGCCTATGGCGCCAGGCTCGTACACCATGAAAAAACAATGTGCTTGGGAACTGCTTTATTGTATTGTCAGCCAACATGGAGGCATCCACATAGATTGGTTCCTAAAAACCAAGCTATGTGGTCTAGTGTTTGGGGTGTGGTAGCTAGGGACTACTTTATCTGGACTATTTTGTTGGGGCTATTTAAACCAGACCCGAGCAAGACAACACGCTTCACGTTACTTTGCAGCTTGCAACGTGACACTCACTGGGCCTCATTACGACCCTGGCGGAAATCGAAAAACGATGGCGGAAATGCAATACCGCCATCGAATAGCGCTCGGTGCGATCATGACCCGTCACCGCAAAGTACGATGCCATTAGCGACACCGTAGTGAACGCCAACGCTAACTGCACCAAGTACGCGCGCGCGCGCCATGCCAAACCGTAATTAGCACCATGGCGCAACGGTACGCGAATTCCGACCCTAGCGGACATGCACCTAACGCCATCAGGCACGGCGGAAAGTACCATTCCGCCATGGTGAGAAGTACGGCATCGCGAACCAAACGTAAACGGCCCTACTGAGTGCTTGTACACCGCTCCCTGGCCACATTGTACAACCCCCCGTAGGTGCAATGAAGTCACACAATGCAACCAGTGAAATGTACTAGTCATCCATGCCTGCCAACGAACAAATGAATCTCAAGAGGGCCCAATGGGAGCTGCAGGGCACAGATGGCACGAATACAGAAGCCATACAAATGGACATGACCTCAGTCTCCCACCAAGAAACGCACGCAAACACAGGCACCTGTGACCAGCAATATTCCGATAATCACATCATTCCACCTATCCAACTGGCTGACCGGCATCTGTTACACAAAAGCTAATCCCCCGCCCCTGAGCATGACACCATCAAAACAGTCATAATGGCAGCCCTCATCCCTGACCTCACTGGGCTACGTAGGCAAACGCGCCCAGTACAGTACCACGCAACTATATGCATGCAATTCCCCCCTCAGGCTCTCGGTGCTTCTCTCCATTTGTACTCTCAGGCTCTCGGTGCTTCTCTCCATTTGTACTCTCAGGCTCTCGGTGCTACTCTCCATTTGTGCCCTTAGTGTCTCTGTACTTCTCTCCATTTCTGCCCTAAGTGTCTCAGTTGATGTTTCTATGTCTGCCTTAGTGCCCCCACATTCATCGGCATGGTCCTTGAGGAGCGTGGCCAGTTGCTGCTGTTGCACGATTACCTGGTCGAGGGACTGTTGCCTCTGCTGGGCCATGGCCATTTGCGGTGGTGTCACAGAGGGGCTGGTCACCTCATGTTGCCTTGCCACAGGGCTTGTGGGGGATGGCCAGTCGTCGTCTTGTGGGTGCCCCTGCGTGGTATCCTCATGGTGTACGGGATGGAACAGACAGGGGGATTGAGACAGGTCATGGATGGATCTAACTTCGACATCCCCGTTTTCTGTGTCGGAGCATGCTGCCATTAATGCAGTATCACCTATGATGCTGCTGCCACCAGAAGCAGTGCCTACTGTGGCATCCATTGGGGGGACCTGTGGTGGTGGTGTTGTGGGCATGCTGGCTGCTGGGGTGCCTGTTGGAGTTCCCTCCTGTGTGCTGTCACTTGATTTGTGCTGCTGCCGTGTCTTGATGCGTGCAGCTGAGGTGGAGGGTCTTTGGCCGTTGGTCTTGGCCCTCTTTGCAGGTGTGCTGGTAGGGGTGTCCTGGAGCTCGTCGTTTGGATCGGACCCTGTGGTGGAGTAAAGGAGGGCGAGCGTTATTAATGGGTCTGTGGGAATTGGAATGGCAATGTATCACATGCATTGGGGTGGTACCTGAGGGTGATTTGGGTCGGGGCCTTGGAGGTGGTTTCATTTGTGTGTGGAGTGTGGGTGCAGTTGTTTGGCAGCCTGCAGTTAGGGTGTGCCTGCTGCACGTGTAGAGGGTGTTTTTAGGATTTTTAATTATTTATGTATTTGATGTGAGTTTTAAAGTGTGCTATCAGGCCTATGTATGTGGACGTTCTCCTGGACATGTGTTCCTGTTGCACTATGTGGGCACGTGGTACTTCACATGATTGGACGTTGTGGTTTTGGCATTGTTTTATTTGGGACACCTACCTGAATCTTCGGATGTCTGCACTCCTTTCTCCATCCCTCCGACTCCCTCTATGCTCTCCATTCCAATGGTGGAGGCACATATTTCTTCCCAGGGGGTCAACTTGATGGGTGATTCCGATCCTCCCCCGGTAGCTGTGGCAATGTTGCGGTTGGCAGAAAGTATGCTACGGACGCGTATCCGCAGGTCGTCCCATCGCTTTCTGCATTGCTGTGGGTTGCGGGGTGCGGTCCCCACCGCACTTACCCGCTGTGCCACCAGGGCCCATATGGCCTTCTTGTTCGCAAGTGCCGTCCTGGTCATTTGCGTGGAGAAGACGGCGGCAGCATTCTCCTGGAGGGTCTCCGTGAGCACGGTGAGTTCCTCACAGGAGAAGTGGACCTGCCGCTTGCGGTCGCACGCTTTCTTCGCTACTTTTCCCATTTTTCTTGGTTTCACTAGGGTGGATGACGGGTTGGGATGTGTCTCAGGGTAGTATTTTTAATGGTTGTGTGGAATTTGTGGTTTTATAGGTGTACGGCAGGATGTTTCCCGTTCCGGGACCATGCTTTTACTTCCGTTTCCGTATATTTACGGTCACCGTACTTTCCGGTTGGCGCTCACTGCGGTGTCCGCTGAGATGGGTGGCGGTATTGCTCCTAGGGTGCCGTACGGCGGCGGTGTGGGCCGTTTTGGGGTCATTTCCGCCATCGCGGACTTTGCACTTCCGCCATGGCGTGGTGCTCGTGCCCGATGGGTCGGAATGAGCCGCACTTTGCTCCATCGTGCATTGGCGGAAACGCTATTTACGCTATGGCGGTCCGGTCGGTTGATTTCCGCAAGGGTCGTAATGAGGGCCACTGTGTCCAGCTACTCCCTCGAACCTCGGAGAAGCAGAACCTGCAAGGAGACAAAAGGAACATCATTAGCAGCAGTATCTTACCTGCAGTCTTCATCTTTAAACACTCACAGCTACTGAGAACAGCTTCCTCGAATCTGCACGCCTCTCGGACAGAACGACCTGAAAGAGGAAGATAGAGGCAACATTAAAGAAAGCAGTAGAGACATTTACAAATTACGAACTGCTCAAAAGGCTTACCTGGCTGGTCGCCTCTCGGCTGGCACCACTCCGGACATTCCACTCGCGTTGAAGAACACCCGTGACCTACAAGGAAGGAAAACACAGGTTAGCAAAGGCAAGACTTCGCAGCGCCGCGCATAGCGCTTACTTACCGCATCATAGCGCTCTTAATGCGCCATCATTTACCAGCGGGGCTCAACCAAGCCAGTTTGCCGCACTGAAGCTCCGCATACCTAAGGGAGAAAAAAGAGACATTTTAAACAAAGAAAGGCATGCAGGATAGCAACAAAACTAAAGAACAGCAATAAGACCTACCTGAACAATATCAAATGGGCCGGCGTCAGTGAAGTAACTGGACCGCACACGCCCATGAAAGACAACGTGCCCCTGCAAAGAAGGCAGGACGGAGAGCACGCGTAATTCTACCACAAGGTGAGGAGAGGGCGCCAGAGGGACTGAAATCATATGGGGGTGGAGGGAGGATACTTACCCCAGTCGGTCAGTCTTGAACACAGTCCTCCTGTAATTTCAGGCAGAACCTTCCCCGCAGACCACATCAGGGCAAAGCTGAGAAGCATACCAGCGAGTAACCCGGCTGGGTGGCATCCCTGTGGATACCAGGTGAGCGTAACCGGTGTGGAGTATCCACTATGATGTGTTCCCCCTCGATAAATGGGCGGTAATTCTTCAATGTCCACACCGTTGCCAGGAGTGCCTCCTCACAATCATTGAATTTTTCCTCCACAGAGGATAAGGTCTTACTCGCATAGGAGATTACTTCATTGACCTTGTCATGCTTTTGATATAATACTGCAGTGAAGCATGTATTTGAGAACTCTGTCTCCAAGAAGAGCTCCTTGTTTTTGACAGGGTAAGCTAGGCAAGGCGCTTGTGAGAGGCTTCTTTTGAGTTGTCTTACTGCCTCGGCTTGTTCTGGACCCCACTCGCACTTGACCCCAGCCCTTCAAAAGATGGATCAGGGGTCTTGTGATCTCTGCGTAGTCCTCAATGAACTTTCTGCTGTAATTAGTCAGTCCGAGGCTCCTTAGTTCCCGCAGAGTTGTGGGGTCTTTTAATTTCTGGAGTGCTTCCACTTTCTTTTTCTGGGGACAAAGACCCTGAGGAGTAATCGCATGCCCCAAGAAATTGACACAGGTTCTACACCACTGTGCCTTTTGAAAAGAGAGTTTTGCTCCGGCAGCCCTCAACTGAGTCAGAACATAACGGATCTCTTCTATGTATTCCTCCACAGTTGAGCTTTTCACTAGAACATCATCTACATAGGCCAGGTTACCCCTTTCTCCCAGGTCGGCATGGCCTTGTGTAGAAAAATGTTAAATTCATTGCCGGACTTGATGTATCCGAAGGGAGTCCGGGTCCATGTGTACTGCTGCCCCCCGAAGGTGAAAGCCAGCTTGTATTGGTCCACCCTACTGACAGGTACAGTCCAGTGCCCATTGGTCAGGTCTATTACAGTGAATACCTGTGACCCCTGGATCTGGGCCAGCCCTTGGTCAATGTAGGGAAGAGGCCATCGAGAAGTATGGACCCATTTGTTGAGCTCCGTTAGGTCGGCACAGAGTCTCCACTGGCCGGTTGGCTTCAAAATCCTCAGCACCGGATTATTGAAGGTGCTGTGGACTGGACGAATTATCCCATGGGACTCGAGGTTCTTAATTATTTCAGTAAGAGACTCCATTGATGCGAGAGGCAAGTGATATTGCTTCACAAACATTGGAGTCATGCCAGGGTCTGTGGGAATTGTTGTTGTCTGGATGTCGGTGCAACCACAGTCATATGAGTCCAGCACAAAGAGATTTTGAAAATCTAAGAAAACTTGTTTCAATTGTTGCTTTTGCTCCAGAGTCTCACAGACATCGGCTAGGTTGACTCTCTCTTCATCCATCTGCCTGAAGCATGGAAAGACTTCCGGTTTTGCTATCTCAGCGGCCTCCTCCAGCTGGGAGGAGAAGTCCCTGGTCAGAGTGATGATTTGGACTGGTGGCTTCAGGTGTGGAAGGCAGTCCTCGTGGATTTGGAAGATCACCTCATCCCTCCTGAAGTCACAGGTTACATCTTCCTTTACCATAAAGGCAGGAAGTGTACACCAGGAAATTCCCCCATGCCGGGTGAAGATCCTGTCTGGTGTTGTGTCATTGTCACTATCACTGTCAGAACAATCCTTGTGGATTGGTCCTAACAGTTCATTACCTAAATCTATGGAAAAATGTTGGTCATCAACCACCATTCCAATATTGGTGCCTGCGGCTAGAGTGATACTCTTTAAGTTGATGTTATCCACCTCTATTGGAATGGTGTTGTGTTCTATATAGACTAGTGGTGTTGGGTTTACCCCCAACCCTTGCTGTTGGAAATGGACATTAAGCTGAATATAGGCATCAGGGTTTTTCAGTTTGTGTCCTCTTTTAACTTTCACTTCCAGTGAGAATTGTCGAGTCCGTTCTGGGATGGTGACTTCCTCTCCAACCCGAATTTCAACTGCATAAGGCAGCAATTGAGCTGACCTAAATGCTTTCTCTGGGTCATCAAAGTCCATGGGATTACCCGCTAATCGGGACCAAGCTTTGAAGTTTGTTAGGTCCAAACTAATGGCAATGTGATTGAGAATGTTACTGCCTAAGTAAAATGCGGCAGGGACATCTCGCACGACCCAACAATTATGTCACAATCACACTTGACTGGAAGGAAGAGAGATCGACACTCTCCCTAGAACCACGGAAGCCGAATGAACTCGACCCTCCCACCCTGGTTGGCACAGGTGCCTGATATAGAAAACAGGTCGCCAAGTGGCAGCCAATGGGGGGAAGAGGGGTTAGGGAGAGGTTGTGGATAGGAAGGG
This sequence comes from Ambystoma mexicanum, assembly GCF_040938575.1. NCBI lineage: Eukaryota > Metazoa > Chordata > Amphibia > Caudata > Ambystomatidae > Ambystoma > Ambystoma mexicanum. The sequence goes on along the minus strand of NC_090934.1, from coordinate 886,926,364 downwards.
GAATTTAGGAGCACCTGAGACAGGGTAAGGAACTTCTTAATTGATGGGACAGGGGAAACACCAGGAAAGAGCCCTCCCCTATCTAACATGTAACCACCAGAGATACCACTTGCGCTACTGGTTATGCCAAATTCCTAAAATAGCACACCTTAATACGTGTACCACACCCTGCCGGTTTACCAGAAAACATATAAGCAAGCAATATGATGGAGACACACATGGGAAAATTCTCATCATGATTAGACAGTACGCATGGCCCTTCGGGCAGCAGAAGCAACATACAAACATAAATGATACTTTCCCACTAGTTCACTGCACTAGTGAAGATTAACAACATTTCCATGTGGCACATAGTGTTTTTTTGTCAGTGGATATTCCTTTGCACGCGTGTGCATGCGTGGGGCAGACTGGAGTACACAGTGCGGACTCGAGCGCGCGGGGCGGGCTGGAATGCATGAGTGCGTGGAGCGGACCGATTATTCGAAGCAGACTGGGGTGCATGGAGTGGATAGGAGTGCATGGAACGGACTGGAGCGCATAGAATTGTGTGACGTGTATAGTATGGTTTGGACTGCAGAGAACGTTTGAAAGAGCATATAACCCATCATATCACACCACCATGCTTACTCTCTCCTTTACATCACCGCTCAACTAGAACACAGGGATACTATGACACCATTCGGTAAAACTGTTCTCATACTAACATCCGCCGTTCACTCCACATCATTCTAAGTAAACACTGCTGGTTACACACCCTCCAGCCAGGCGTTCTCCTCAGGCCTAACGCAGCCACATCCGGTCTGGATAAATCTTGCCAGACCGAACACATACTCCTGATCTCTCAACCACCACACCTACCGCTAAGAAAGAGCTACTACACGAATACCGCATGAGCTGCACACATACCCTGTGCTCACACGCACCTTTTTGACTCCCTCTACTCTCTCTACTGATCTGAACTTCGGTTCCCAAGGGCGTTCAACCTACCAGTGCCTTCAGACCATACCAATAGTATATAAGGCGCTATGTAAATGCAAAATAACATAACATAACATACGTATGCTAGGATGCCCCAAATTACGAGATATGACATATTCAGAATGAAATGTAAGGGTAACTTGACACACACAGAATTTTCCCAGCAGTACATGAAAGGAATGTGCTACACATATCTTAGGTCTGGGAGCCCCTCAGGACTTCCCAGACAGTAAATGACCACCAGTAACTCACTCCCGACACCATTCCATGTAGGCAAATAATCACAATGCGTTCCCAAATACTTATCTTTGGTCTGGGGAGCCCCGCAGGACTTCCCAGACAACGAGTGTAATGCAATGATTCTATCGGTAACCTCGAGCCTTCCTGCAACCGTGTAGAGTTCCAGAGTTCCTGCTTTACATTGCTCCTCTCCACACGCGGCCCGTCTGCAAATCCAAAATAAGCCACACCTGCACGCTGCGTTGCCTGCTAATAAGCTGTTCTTAATTCAATACAGCTGGCAGTGCGCGCGGGTGCAGAAATACAGAAAAGCACTAATGATGCTGGGAACTGTAGTTTCCAAGTCCTTATTGTCTTAATAGGCATATATTAGCACTCCATGCCTTTGCCAGCCCTGATTACTGACAAATTATGGACTATGCTCTTGTTGCCTATGGGAATTTTGAGCATACACCTGCTAGCCAGGAGATGTTTGGAATTGGGTGTTTCTAGGCCCCTTTCCCATTTGTCTATCAGTTTAAATGTGGAAATGGCTGGATCTTTTCGGAGTTTGCGGAACATGGCCTCGCTGATGAAGCTCTTACCGTTGTTCACACACACTCAGGCGAGAACAGAGTCCTTCCCTTCATTTAACTGAATAGGGATGAACAACTGCTTTCCACTTTTCTAAATATCAGCCAGGCTTTGAGCTGATTTCTCATCTTTCTGGACTATAGGAGTGGGATTTTCTGATTGTGAATTTGTAAAGAATTTCAGAGTGTTTCCTTCCAATGTGGATTACCACCTTAGACTGGAAGGAAGGTTGATTTTCAGAAATAGAGAGGACCCCCCATCACCAGTTTGTTGTCCTACTGCAATTACTGTCACGTCTAGGGTTTGATTGTTCTGGAAGTGAAACTATTTGGTCAGGTTTTTGTTCAACCATGTTGCATGTGCCGTTTAAACTAACATGGTTGACACTGTTTCAATTTTATTGGTCAGCTAGTCTGGGTCCAGAGGACCTTGTTTACATAATGTATGAAGGGTGACAATCTTCGCAGGATGTTGTTCCCTAGTAAACAAGGGGTGCCCTCCGGAGTCACAACTATGACCGGGTGCTTCACCTTGTGCAGCCCAATTTTAATGTCCAAATCCGCTGTCCCCTCGACTGGAATTTCCTTCCCGTCGAAGTTCTGAAGTTTTCCAGGAAGAGGGGTGAGAGGAATTTGGTATTTCTCCCCCCCTTCCCGAATTCAGTTGATCAAAGGCCCTTTTTGACAGAAGGGTAGCTTGGGATCCAGTGTCCACCAGTGCCATCATTGTACACTGCCCCTGTATTTGGACCGGGGCATAAAATCTTCCCTCCTTTTCCTCAAGGGGGCAAAGATAATGTACATTTTTGGACAACTGGTGGGTTAGTTTCTTGGTTTTGGACAGTGACAGGAAGGTGATTTGGGCAGGATTCTGTTTGGAGTCTTGGGAATCTGAAAGAAAAAGGTGACAGCTAGATATGGGGTGAGTTTTGGGTTCCCCTGGTCCTGATTCCTGGCTCCCCCCCTTTTTGGAGGCAGTCACCAGGATGGGTTTGAACCAGGGGATTTTCGTGCTGTAGATTCTGGGGATTGATAATGGACGGTGCTAACTCGGTCCCCACATCTACCCAGTCTGAATTTGGATCATTTGGGACCCATTTTACTTTAGGAGGAGTTCCCCCATCTCTGAAGGAGAAGATCCTTTTCCCAGGATCCTCTGAGGATCCCTCTCCTTCAAACTGGAAGATTTGTACCTCCTCCTCAAAATGGGTCTTTTTGGGCTCTCTATTTCTCCTACCACCTCTCTGCTCCTTGGGTTGCAGACTTTCAGGGGCAGGAGTTTTTGGTTCTGGTTCCTGGGTTTCCAGGGGCTTTCTAAAAGTGGGGAAGGAAGCTTCCTCCAAGGCTTTACACCCACCTTCCCCTTGTGCCTCCTCCCTGGGAACCGGTGGGTTGTTGGGGTTCTTCCCCGTCATTGCTCTGGAGCACCAGGTCCTGGATTTGAGGCATTGTGCGCCACCATGCTCATCTGAGGGTTTTGTTGAGCCCTCAGCATGCAACCCAGATCCTGTGCCATGTTCTGGACCTGGTGCTCTAGTTGGGACGCCCGCTCTGGCTGGTACAGGGGTCCTCATGTCTCCCCTGGGCTGATCCCAGGAAGGGTAGCTATCCCTTCTGCCAAAATACCCCGGGTTAGGGAAGTTTGGGTACCCCTCCACCCTTGGCCTCCCCTTTCCCGGATTGGGTTGTCTGGGCTCAGGAAAGTGGGGAAAGAAGGATGGATTGTTTGGGGGTTCAAATTTTGCGGGTACCTTGAGAAGACATTCTGTCCGTTCTTTTAGGGGATTAGTGAGAAGGGAAGTTCCCTGGGTTAGCTTCTGTCTGGTTGGATCCCCCCTTGGGCTGGAGGAGTCCATACATAACTCAGGATGGGTCTATTCCCCTTGTAGCATGGGCTGATGTAGTCAGGGAAGTAAGGGGTCCCATTTGTGGGGTTGCCTCCCTGGCTCCCTGTTTGTGATTGGCCCGAGGGCCTTCTGGGTTTAGGGTTGTTTTGATTCTGTGCGGGCAGGTTTTTAGGCCGCCCCATCTCTAAATCTAAAATGGGGGCAACCTTCACCTCCGCCACGTTAGCAGCAGCAGGGGTGTTGGTTGTTTTGGTGCTTTTGGGATTATTTTTATTTTCCACTGGCTTTTGCACCTCATAAATGCACGTGGCTTGTTCAGTGACCCAGTCTAGTGATCTTTTCTCGTCAAAGTCCCTTGCTAGCTGGGTCATGATGTACTTAGGGAGAGCATGGAAGAAAGTATTTACAAATTCTTTGCTGTCAGTGCGCACCCTTCTAGTGGTCTGCACAAAGGCACGTTTTGACTCTTGAACAAATTCTTGTTGGGCCTGATCTTCCCCACATTGCAACTTATAGGCTGCCTTGCGAGCCCCCTGAGAATTCCTGTGAAAGAAAAATGTTTCAGGATGGCCACACTATCGGTGGACCTTCTGGAATAATTCTGGTCCTCCAGCCCCGCAAAGAAGCTGGAGTACTCGGGAGAGAAGGTCCACTTTACATATTGAATACAGCTTTGGTTGTCCTTCAAATGGAAAGTTTCCGTCATTTGTTTAAACAGCTCAAGGTGCTCCCAAACCGAATACTTTGCATTCTTATCATAGGGTGTGATGATGCTCCTAATGGCTTTGATTTGTTTTAGGGGATCTTTCAGCAAGGCCCTTTTGACCTTGTTAGCTTTTTTGGTTCAGGTGACCCTGGTCCACTCATCCTGTGACTCAGAGGCACTTCTACCAGAGGTGCCTGTCTGGACATCTAGGCTCTCCTGGATTCTGCAAGCTTGGGAATGGCTGGCAGAATGTGGGGGCCTAGTTTCTTGAGTCCTGTGGCGCTCAGAAGAGTCTTCTGATTCTTCCATGCTCCCAGGATTGGCTGAGTACCCCCTCCCCCCCCCCACTGTCCTAGCTGGGAAGAGGTTTTCAGGAGACCCTTAGTGGACCTATCCTCATGGAGTTCCCCACTTAATTTTACCATCTGGTCTCTGGGGAAATTATATTTTTGAGGATCCATTTCTCTGACCCTCCCCTCATTGGAGTCTCCCTGATCAGAGACGATGGCCCTAGCACTTGGAAACCCATACACAGATGCCCGCCCATCCATTCCTGGGAGGTGCTGATCTATGAGCCCCATATTTCTCATTGGGTTGAAGTCTGCCATCCCCCTGGCCCTTGGCTCATGTGCGCCAGTGGACATGGGGGTGGCAGAGTCCATGGAGTTGAAGAGATGACAGTCTCTGGTTCTAGGGTTCCTGAGGTTATGCTCAGGTGTTTCCCTTTCCCAGCGGACCTCATCTCTCTCAGGCCCTACTCCCTGATGCCATGCAAGAATCTGGCCCTTTTGCTCTTCTATCAATGCCTTACTAGTCTCTATTATGTGTTCCTGCATAGCGACCTGTTTGTGGAGCCTGTCATTTTTCTCACAGAGAGCCTCATTGTCTCTCTGTGCTTCCTGGGTAGTTTTAGAATATAAGGCCAATATTTGCTGCAGGAGGGTTACCTCCTGAGTCCTGTCCTTACTGGCCTGGTCTTTCTTGGCCAGAGCATCTTCCACCCTCCTGGCGTGCTCTGACAGTTTCCCATGGTCTTTTTGGAGTTCACCCAAGGGCCAGGCGATTTTCTTCCATTTTTGCTTTTAAATGAAAGGGACACGGTGTCCCTTTCCTGAATAAGAGTACCCCTCTGTGCAGCCAGGCCGTCCCTCTGTCTTTGGAGTGCACCAGCTTTCTGGCGCTCTTCATCAAATTCTGTCTGGATGTCAAGGTCTTTGAGAATTAATTTATTATTTTCTTCTTTTTCTTGGTCTAGGCGGTTTTGCAGGGTGACTATCTGCTCTGCACATACTCTATTTTAGTTCAGTTGCTGCTCCAGCTTTTGTTCGCTCCATTCTTTCTGTAGTGCCAGTACTTTGGTATCCTGCTCTACCTTCTCCTGCTGCAGGATATCCAGATCTCATTTTATCTTTACCTGGTACTGCCTGGTTTCATTTTCTGATTCTAGGCTCTTTTGTAGCCTTTACTCTGCAGAGTCCAGATCGGTTTGGGCTTTTTCTAGTGATTGTACACGCCTATTTGGCAGATCTAGGTTTTCGGCATATCTCTCCTTTATTGCTCCAATATGGAGGTACAGATGTGCCGCTATTTTGGCAATTTTAGTTTGCTCTTCTTTTACCTTAGGGGCCATGTACAGTTCACGTAGTGCCATGTCTAATGGACGCTGATCCTGCCAAATGTCTAATCCTGTGGCAGTGGCCTGTTCTTTAATTTCCTGCAACCAAACATTCTGATCCTGTTCTGTCCATTCACCCCTGACAAATAATTTGTGCAGTAGGTGTTCCCTTGTCAAATTAATTTCTACTAAGGTCGCCATTCCGGAAATATTAATTTCCTTTCTGACTTACAGGAGTTATTTTATTTTTGCAAACAGACCAAATTCCTTAGAGTGTTCCTATTGAAGGGTGCTTTTCACAGTGTAGCACAGTGTGGTAGCCCAACAGGGTGGGTTGTGTACCACGTCAGTTAGCACGCTGTATTAAGCTGTCACAAGTGGTATGTCTAATTTAGAAATCTCGTGACGAGCCCTGAATCTTGTACGTGATTTCAATCCGGCACTTTACCTAAGTCAATGCCTAGCATGTGATGCACAACTGAACCCATTAATTATTTATTCATGTCTATAAGTTATTTTATTCTGAACGATGTAGCACTTATATCACGCCCCTCTCTTTGAACCCCCCCAGTCACACTAAACCAGGAATCGGGTGGGTTTGCAAAGTTAGAATATTTATTTAGGTATTCAGAATATAATCACACTATTTATAATGGGAATACAATGTTCACCAATGGGGTGATGTCACACTAAGCAATCTCTTTAATCATAAGGAGTAATATTGAGCAAACACAATGCAGCACAGAAATAATACTTTTGGGTGTATATTCAAATCAAATAGCAGATTTCGCCAAAACGAACAATTTGCGGCAAACTTTTCCACGTGCGGTAATCACTATCGCGGGAGAACTATAAGGATTTTAAGATGGGTTCTCTAGAAAGCTTGGGGTGTTAGCTACAAGCAGACACTTAAATTTTGTTTCTAGCATGAAAATTGAATAAGTTATGAATGTTTTCGTGGAGGTTGTTTTTCTTCAGATAGAGGCAAATTGTAAAATAAGATGCGCTTTTAAAAAGACATGCAGGATTTCATTACACTAGGGATGGACTATGAAGAAGCAAACTACACGACAGCACAGCCACCAGCCCAGGACGTCTCTGGTTGTTTTTTGCCTGCCGAGACACTCGCCTTCTTCAGAAAAGTATATATCAGCGCAAAGATCGGTTTAACACTAATAGTACAGAAGGAGATAATGGGGATGAGATAGAAAGTTCAGGCAGTTCAAAAATATTCTAACAATGCAGTTCTGGATATCATAGCAGATGGGTTTGGATAGGGATGACTATGGACAGTACTTAAACTAGTGACAGTCCTTTGCTAAGGATACTCACTATATAGGTTTGGACAGAACTGTCAGGGAGTCAGGTCAGTCAAGATCTCTGGACAGGAACTCTGCTAGGCACACTGGACTGGACAGAAAGGCGCTCTGATCTGCAATCAGCAAGGCACTCAGGTCACCGCACGGTAGGACTGAACTGGACCTGCAATGGCTCTGGTTCACAGCTATATGGTCACAGCACAGCTCTACTGGGTTGGGTCTTTGGATTCTGGCAATAATTCTTAGCAGGAAAGCAGTACAGCACAGCAAGGCTGTTCTTTGGTTCCCCTTAGAGGTCTGGGGTAAATTCTGGTTTCTGGAATTTTAAGGCCAAGCTGAGAGTGGTTCAGCTATGGAAATGGGCCTTTCTGCTTGCCAAGTTTCTGGAGTCTGGAGTTTGGAATATGGATAGTTCTCTTGCAAAGTGCTCCGCCACCAATTGGTTGGTGGGTGAATATGTGTGTCTTTCTAAATCCTCAGCTGTCTCTAATCATGCATTTGATAAAGGGGTGGGTATGCTGAATTATCCTGAGCGCACCCCCTAGGTTGGCTGTAGGCTAGAATCTTTCGTCTACCTTGATTGGAGGAGAAAACAGTGTGCCACCATGATGATGTGGTTTTATGAGGCAGGGAATCCTCCCCTTGGGTTTTGAACATGAAATCTACTTTTCATATAATACATATTTACAATTTTACAAACTTTATAACAATAAAATGTCTAGATCACATATTTTGTGGAGCAACTGCTCTTCCAATCCCCGTCATTGTAGGATCTTGGGTCTGGATTTGACAGAATTTTGCACTTTTTGTCTGGCACACACTATCTAGTTTGTCCAAAATTGGTACACATGGGCGCATTGCATATGGGCATAGGCAGGTGAAGGTTCATGCTTATGACATCAATACATTTGGTATAAAACCACAATTTCTACAGGTATGTCGCAGAACATAGCACAGAGTTCTGGCTCCTCTTAAGATGTGCAGCAAAATTGTAGGTTCAGAAGTCCGGGGTTGATATATTTTATTTACAATTGTCCATAGTAAAGTATCAGTCTTATTAGAAATCTGCTTTTGGTCCATTGTGAATCAACAAAATGATCTGTCCCCGCCTCCTTTTCCTTCTTGTAGCTTCAGCAGCAATCTCCGCCCACTTCCTTCTGGCAGAGGCCCTTTACAATCCTTCCCGATTACAATCTCCATGCCTGGGAGGAGGTCCATTTTGCTCTTCCCAGAGCAGCCCCAGTGCTCCTCCCCTCTTAATCAACACATGAATGTGAGTTACTGGCCCAGAGAGCAGAAGGGTGGTGCCTTTCCCAGTGGGGGAAGTTGTTTTGTAGTTTTGGCTTCAATCAGGCTTACTTTAAAAGTGACTTTGTTACATTTTTCTTTGTTTTAAAATTGCAAGTTTATTTTCAACAAACATCTAGAACACTGATTCCAGGCTCTAAACCATGAAGTTTAAATAGTTGCAACCTAGTTTGCTCTTGATAACAGGTCACTTAGATTTTATTATTATTATTATTATTATTATTTTTAGACATTAGATCTTAATGGTACAAATTTACAGTTTAATTGTAGGCTTTTGAAACAGTCACAGGCGGGCGGCCGCTGGTAATGCACCCAGATTTTGACAGCTTTCACAGGCAGGCAAACTGGCTGTGGATGTTTTTGTGACCAATTCAGCTTTGCAGGATATTGCAATTCCACAATGCTTTCTCAACTTCAGTAAAATGTGACACCACGCAAGAAGATTGGATGTTTGCGGGTGTTTATGACCAGCATTTTGTATTTTCAGCAACCAAGAATAGATTTAACTGCAAGATTTCGGATTTCTTTCAGCAAGCACTGCTTTTCATCTGTGCTCCATTTTTACATGTTGGGCAGCCCAATGACATGTTTCAGAAGTGTGATCTCCATTCCACCACTGACAACATGCATAGTTGATTTGGCAGCTATCTTTTTGTGCTTGGTAGAGCGCAATTTCCTTAGGTTTTGGCAGGCATGGAGTTTTCGCTGCCATTTTGACGATTCTGGTGCCACCAGCACACAGTGATGTTGCAGGGCAGAGCAGAGTGGGTTAAAACATCCCACGTGGCTGCGTGTAATTTTATAACACACTAGAAAGCCTTTTTCCATAATTATACTGTTATTTCTCCCATCTTTTAACATGAACTGACACTTTGTTAGATAGCTGTGTGTGTTGTGTCTGATTACTAATATAGTCATTTGTAAAGTAAATTGAAATGATAGAATGTATGTGAAATATGCAGAATGTATAGAAAGGGAATTTTATGTACATCTTATGCACTCTAATGCATTAAATGCTATTGTGGTTGTAATGTGGTTAAATACATTACAGTGGTTACAGAAATAATAGAATGAATGAAGAAAATAACAGTTTGCACATTGCAGTTAATTATATGGGTAAATAAAAATTTGGAGAGCAGACAACTTTGCTAGTGATACTTGATCATAGCAGATGGGAGAAATGACAGTAAGCCTGTTTTACAGGTTGCGCAGGGTAAGTAGCAGTTACTCTATTTATATGCATTTATAGAAGAGGTGTACATGTACCATACATGCCAATCCTCCCGATTTCAGCAGGAGACTCCCGATTTTTCTGTGAAAAATATTGTTATTTTTTTCACGTTCGCCCGCTGAAAATACATCTTTGCCCAATGCATTCTTATGACACAAGTGTTGTCTCCCGATTTTTCAGAGGAAATGTCCCTTCCAGGAGGGTCGGAATGTTGGCATGTATGATGTACTGTGCAAAAAATATTCATACCTGTACTTTGTGTTCATGCATGTGGATCTGCATGTGAATCTGCAAGTAAAAATGTTGGAGAGTTTACTAGTAGTTGCTGTAGGTGATTTACAGCGCAATTGTAATCTGAGTGATCAACAGTACATCTAAAGTGCTGAATTGTGATGATGGAGTTAGATGTAGAGGTCTTGTATGTGATTGGTGGATGGTTGTGTGACTGCTTAACAGTAACCAATGAGGGAATGGTGCAGAGAGTGAAGTGGAAGGGTAGAAGGGCTGCTCCAGTGTTACTTACACGCTCCGCGGACAGCGCGGCTGTTCGCAGACAGGACATTCACATCTGGGGCTTCCAAGCATGAAATGGTAGTGTATTTTGAGGATTAGCCAATCGGGTGTTGAGGTTCTGCTTTGTATTGAGAGAGGCTGTGTGTAGTGAGGATGGCAGAGGTGGAGAAAGTCAGGGTGGTGGTGCTTGGAGATATGTTTGTGAATGGTTTGGAGTAGTATGCAAAATGTAGGATGTGGGAAACAATTTTGATGTAACAGGAGTGGAGGTGGTGTGGAGTACTGTGCCTGGTATCAATGTGCAGGCAATGGTAGAAGTTTGCCAATAAATGGCTAGGGTTAACAGTCCACATGTGGTTGTCCTGCACTGTGATGCTTTGCATTTGGGCTATGTCAGTGCACCTACTTTGTTAAAAGATCTAGAAAACTTGGTTCAGGGAGTAATGAAACTACTTCCAAATGCTAAGGTAATTTTTTCTGGTTTGGTACCTATGGCAATATGGGACAATAGTTCTGTTTTTTGTCCTCACCAAAATATTGGTAGGTGTTTAATCAACTGAGGCATGTTTGCTTTTATGCTTAGAGCTGGCATGTTCTTTTGCAACAATGACAACATTGACTCTGGTAATGTTGATTACTTGAAAGAAGATGGCATGTCTTTTTCTTTTATGGGAAATGCCATGATGTTTTGGAACATAAGGGTTGCTTTGGTGAAGCTAATGTGAATATATTAGGATATAAGGGGGAAAAAACAATGTCTCTGAAGCATCTGCAAAAAAACCAAACAAAGGTTCTTTTCAGAGCCAACCTCAAAGGAGAAATGGGGTACACTATTTAAATTTTAATTCCCCATGCTCAGATTTTACGATTTGTCTGCGGACAGCGCGTTTTACATATGAGATTTCTGAAGGTGAGGGGGATGCAAATGAGACGTAGCACAGCAAGGAATTGGTCAATAGGGTTAACTGGGTGTGATGTGTGAGCTGAGAGTTTGTTAGAAAGTCTTTTTCCTGAGAGGAGAGGAGATAGCTATGGCTGTGTGCTTCAGAAAGCAGATTGTCTGGATTTTGGGAGATTTGTGGATAAATTGTTGGAGGTGCATGCAGATCGCTGCTGAGTGGCTGTACATCTTGGATTCCCTCATGTGGAAGTGCACTGGCATGGAGTGCATCGAATGAAGTAGCTGGATTTGGTACCTCTTTGAGCTACTTTGGTGACAAAGTATCATCCAGACATTATTATTCTTCATTGTTCTTCATTTAGTCCACAAATGGAGAAAGCGAGGCACAATGTTAACAAGGCTGTCTGTGCCTTTTTGAGAGATGTTGGTATGTCCTCTTTTCACAAAGATAACACATTATGTTTCGTAGTACACACATTTTTCGCAGAGATGGAGTACATCTTCCTTATGCCGGCAATCAGATTTTTCTGCAAAATATACAAAATGCATTGCAACCTTTTTTGGAATTACAGCAGTCCATTTTGCAGTAGGTGTTGACCATTTGAAGTTTTCGAAACACAATAAAAAACACAAAAAGGCTCTTTTCAGAGCCACCACTTCCTCCCAGCAAAAGTGCAATGGTTGTGACAGGGCAGCACCGGAAAGAATTTAGAGGTCCTCGGACATCCACGCTGTCCCCGAACATTTCGAACACCAAGAAAGGACTCAAAAAATTCCAAAAAGTATGCAGATCACCAGTGACATAGTGTGGGACATGTGCAACTGTGAACTTTCCCAGGAAAATACCTTGGATTGCTGAGAAAAACACTTTTTAGGTGTTCGGGGGCCCGGACAGTGTTTAGCTTGGGTACGGTCACATGATGACGTCAAGGACACGTTGGCGAATGGGATGGCTGTCCGTAGAACACCAAATGCACGGGGTTGGGTCTACGCATGCATGCAGGTGTTCTACGGACAGTGTCCCAGTCCCCGAACTAATTAAAAGTGTGACACATGGGCGGTGAAAAGACTGGAGGGGGGTGTCTGTACTTCTGCTCTCTATATGATAGAGGAGAGGGACAGAGGACCCCAGCCAAGATTCTCTATTCGGTAGCTATGGTCAAGCAATCAAGGCCTAGCTTCTCAGGAGGTGATGCAGGCTAGTTCTTAAGTACAGTGTAGTCCCCAAGTCCCCAGAAAGGAATGTCCACACACTGTATTAGTTAAAACACAGTCTTCATTTAATTAAGATTCAAGGTTATGTACACTATCACAATAACTCACTTTGTGCTCAGAAAATCACTAATGGTAAATATATACAGTTCTAAGTGGTACCACAATTATTAGCAGATCTCATTAAAGTGCATCAACTGCACTCAGGTTAAATGTCACACAGATCAAATTAATAAGGAAACCAACAATAGAAAATAGGAGGAAAGCAGTTGGTTGGAACAATTGGCAGAATGCTGGCCCCGTACCACTAGACACAGTTCTGTGAGGAGATCCCCCCACCTGAGCAACCTGTAAAGCAAAGATGAATCACAAGCCCAGTCCATATATTGTTCTATAAGTCTTATTTCTTCTACAATAGTTCTACAGCCCCAATGTACCTGTAATTGTAGCGTTCGTCGACAGGAAATCGATGGTCCTTCTTGAGTGCCCGCCCTTTAAGGCAGGAGTCACGGGTCATCAAACGTCCGACGGAGAACAGGGTGAACTACGGCGGTGAAGTGGCAGCTTCGTTCCTAGCGGTGCTCGTCGACGACAGAGCGTTGGCATCCTGCAAGGAAGAGGCATGCGGGGCACATCGGTGACGATAGTTTTGGACCGCAAAAAGATGATGAAGAACTGTGGCCCAGTAAGGGCGTTGAGTCGTTGGCATCTCTGTGGTCTTTAGGTGGTGAGAAACCCACCGGCGGATGCTTCTCGACGGTCGGGCCTTCTCCAGCAGGATAAAGCGGGCGGCGATGCAGACAAGATTGTCCTTGGATCAAATGAAGTTCTTAGGCAAACGGGAGCCTGGCGGCTCTGGTCGTCGACAGCGGTTGTCGACAGTGGTGGACAACAGTCCAGGCGCTTTTCCTTGGGATTCCGCAGCAGTCCCTGTCTTGGGTCGGCAGCCTGTCGAAGGTCTGTCTTCCAGGGAGCTTTTGAAAGATCAGCTGGTGCACGATGGTCCCTCATAGCTCGGGAAGAGGGCGCCTTACCAGGTCCTCTCTGGGTCAGTCCTTGGAGGCACAGCAGCTTTCAGTTTGTGAAGGAGAGCAACAACAATTCTTCTTGTCCAGGAGGGCTTCAAGGTCAAGCATCAGTTATCCAGTTACTCGTCGTAGTGGACCTCAGCTTCTGAACACGAATTCTAGCAGTGAGAGGCTCCCAGATATACTAGTTGATCTCCCATTCTTTCTGCTGGGTCACACTCAGGCAACCAATCGGTCAGAAGGGCATTCATGCAGGCAGGCAGCCAATCAGGTGCATAGTGCATTCAGGCCATTCACTCCTCTCCAGATACTCGCAACAAGTTATGTGTATTGGGACAAGTACCCAGCCATTCAACACTCCACACTGCATTCATACCAGTTTCGGGCAGGACTGTCTCAGTCAATGGGCCTCATTACACGGAAGGCGGTAATGGTTAACGGCCACCGTTAATGGTAACGGTGACCGTTAACCATTACCGCCTTACTACGAGGTCCCTTAGCGGGTTGGTGCTTTAACGCCTGCTTTTTGCAGGCGTTAAAAACCAACCCGCTAAGGGACCTTGGTGCTAATTACGGCACCTCAAAATTGCGGTGCCGTAATTAGCTCCTTCCCCATTCCCATTATGCCCTATGGGGCAAAAATGGGAATGGGGAAGGGCAATGGTGGAAGGGGGAATTACCGCCCGCCAACCTTGGAATAGGGCGGTAATTCCCCTTTCCACCAAGGCGGTGCCGGTAATTTACCGGCATGGTCCAGGGTGCTAATAGCACCCTGGATTACCGCCTTCCGTGTAATGAGGCCCATTGTGTCAAACACCAGATACTAGACACCCACAACACAGAATGCGTATTCGTCACACACTCCATTCACCCAGGTCCCACCCACAGGGTGTACCCACAACCCAGGTCCCACCCA